>NW_017306294.1:3229730-3242929 GCF_000935625.1 Nanorana parkeri | reverse complement strand
GGGTGGGGGGGGGGGGGGGGGGGCTTGTACAGGCTGTGCTGGCAGGATATTTCAAGGCAATTACCGTAGTACAAAGAAATTGATGCAATAAAAACACAAGTTTTGTCATAAATTGGCAAACTCATTTTACTTGCGTATAGGGAATGATTTAATACCTTAAATTTCTTTGTGGCCTGTCTTTAGAACCTCTTGTACAGCAAAATATGATTACAGATCATGCTGTGTATGCAGTCTGAACTTTAACTGGTGGCCTATTTGATCTGGTCTGTGTCTGCCTGTTTTCAATCTTTACCTGTTAATTTCTGTCATTCTTTGCGTGTCTCTTCCTCTTGTTCTGTGTAAGTGTGAGTTTCAGGGGGTGATTTACTAACCTAAACACACGCATGCACCAGGTGCATGTGATTTTCACACAGCAAAACGTATTTATCAATCAAAAAGTATCTAAAAGCATATTTCCACTAATGCCATATATGGAAAAATCATGCACATGATGCATATATAATGCTGCTTCACAGTTTAGACAAAAATGGTTAGCTCATGCATTTACATTCCTGCATTCATCAACGCAAGCAACACAACATAGAGCTAATTTACACAACATCACCTTGCAATTCATGCAAGGCTTTGCACAACACACCTGCTGGGTGTGTACACACTACAAAGGTGTTTAGATTCCACCCATAGATCATGCTGGGAGGGAACACACTACAGAGGTGTATTCATGTTCGTGGTGTGTTTATAAGGTTAGTAAATCAACCCCTCAGTGTAAGAAAAAATGGACTTCTGGTTCTAAATTATAAAGGATATTAGGATTCACCTGGTAGTTTGAAGTTCTTTATAACAGATCCTTAAAGTATATCTTAAACCAAAGCATTTTTTTTAGTTTTGGATAGACTTGGGAAGAGTTAAACTCCAGTAAGGTTTCTATTACTGTCTCTTTATTTGTGCTGCTGAGCATCGTCACTGAGCAAAAAAGCAAAGAGAAATCCAAAATGTTAAGTTGTAACCAAAAAACAAAACAGAGGGGACACATGTTCCAGTGACAGCTGTCCAAGAGGGTGTTTTCTTTGTTTTGAAAGTATTTTCTCTTACTTCCTGTTGTGTGTGTATAGGACAGAAAGTGAAGTGAAAATACATTTCCCCTATGTGACACACATGACAAAGAAAACAAAACTGATAAGGCACCACTTTACGTAAAATGTAAAAAAAAAGTTTTGGCTTTAGATTTACAATAATTGTATGCCTAGCATAAACTTTTTTTGTTTTGCATAGAACAGGGAAGGGTTATGACGATTTTCTCTCACTTTCTGTCCTGGTGACAACTGTTTTTACCAAATATGAAATCAGGAAAAATCTGCAGCAAACAGCAATTATAAGCTGACAGGGGTGCTAGCCTTCCCCTGTTCTACTAACAAAAATAGTTTTTTATATCTGTGCTGCCGTCTGAGATTTACCAAATAAGGACTTCTGACTTTTGTTTGACTTTCCTGATCAGAATACTTGCTTTGGATCAGTTACTCAGTGGGGTTGATTGACTAACGGTAAATATACTGTTCAATTTTCAAGGGAATTTTCACTTGCAAGGGACTTTTTACCTTGACTTAAGCTGGCCATGCAAGTACAGATTTTTCATTGGGAATTTATGTCGCTGCCAAGAACACTTAAGATTCTAGCACGATTGATTTTTTGTACAAAAACACCACTAATCCATCGATTTTCGTACGATTTGAAAAACGTTTTCCAGCCTGACCGATCAAAGAAATTCAGTCAGAAGTACAGTAGATAAAATCGTTGGTGTCACTTCAACTGATCAATTATCATTCACAATCACGTCCGTGTTCAATTTCCGAGCGAAAATCGATAGGTGTATGGGCACCTTTAGTCAATGAGATGAAGCTCTGCTGATTTCTATCATCTAAACTTGTGCAAGAAAAAATACTGTTTTGTATTTTTTTTCCATGAACATGATTGAATATTTTTTGCAAAGTAATTTTTCAACACATTCACTAAGCTATGGGAAAATTGCCTTGCAAAGTTAACAACCTTTAGTAAATCAACCCAGTAAGTATTAAAGAGTCAGTATAGCAATCAGGCAGCAAGCATTTTTAGATGGAGGGCAGTCCATGAATTTTTCTCATTACAGGTTTACTTTACACCAATTACATGCAACATTCTAACTGGGTATTGCGACTCACCATGACTAAAATATACATATTATGTATCTGTTCCATATCTATTATGTATCTGGCTAAACTATAATTGTCTATGTATTATAGGTGTAATTACACCAGTCATTCTACCTGCAAACCATAGGTGTTAAATAGGACAATCTGACCAGTGCATAGGTAATAGTTTGTGTGATAACTTTGGGTGTATCTCCTACATTTTTTTATGCAGGCTTTTTGAGGAAGGCATAGAGCAATGTGTAAAGTACAGTACAGCACAGTGACCAATCTGCATGCATCTTTTAGTAATTTTAAATCTGATTGATTGCTTTGGGTTACAGAACTCTGAACATCAGCACTGCTTTTGCAATGCTTTGAAATATACTGTTCAAGTTGAAGCTCATTTAGATTAACTCTTATATCATCGATCCGGTCCATTTTAGCTTATCTAGCTTTTGCTAATGGCTAACTATTCTTTATGCTATGTTAATGTGCTCAGCGTGTGAATAGAATTTCAGATAAAACACTTTTGTACATGTACCAGCGAAATATGTACCATTATATGAATTTAATTATAAACAGCAAGATGTCTGCTCATGGTTTCTATTGTAATTCTCAGGTATTTTGAGTCTTGATTAACCTACAGTTCGAGTGCACTGGGCATACTGTTAAACACAACGGGGTAGATAATGTAGATAATCTCACATATCACATAATTAACATGATTGTTCTTGATATCCCTGTCACTCATAAAAAAGCATGATTTATGTTATATGTAGTTTCTTTGTTAGAGAATGGAACTCCCCAATCTCTGGGTCCCACCTGAGAGTATATTAATTTGCTTGGCATTGATTTATTATCAAGACATTACAGAGTGATGGGGAGCCGTGGGAGATGTAGAGCTATAAGCTTATGTAAGGGGACTTACATGTGGAAGCCAGGGAGATAGAGGCAGGAGATTGCTTCTGCTGAAAATGACTTAGCTTCCTAGAATGAATAGAATCCTATGAAAAGCTAACAGGAACTGACACAGAGGGAGGGACAACCAAGAAACATAATTATAAAAGAATTCACATAAGCATTTAAAATAGAGAAGACTGTTTTTTTATGCGATGACCAGCTTTATTTAATTATGAAGACAAGTCTTAGAAGGTATGTAATCTACAAGCTAAATAACAAGTTGCTCATTGAAAGTGGTTTATAGACCATGAAGGAGATCTGCTCAGGTGTAAATCTGCCATTTGTGCCCTAAATGGGGTTCTTAAAGGTGTCACAAAACAGGTTGAACTCTACATAACCTTGCAGCTAGAAGCAGATCATACGGCAACGTTGGGTACTGACTGAGTCATAAAAATGCAGCATTTAATAATGTTTCCGATAAATAATAAGAAGCTCATCCTTATTAAACAGCCCAGTTAGTTATATGGCGACATTGATTGCACATTTCCATTTTTATGATAATCATCAAGATTCCTTTCCTTGCCAATAAACGGTTGTGTTCTTTCATATTTAGAAAAATGCATGCTCTCAAATATAGACTTAGGGGTCTATTCACGAAGCTGCCGAAGGATCTGGCCGTAGCTTCGGCCGATCCTTTGGCTAGCTTCGGCCCCAGGACCCCTTCGGTTCAGTAGAATTCGGTACATGTCAGAATAAAGAAAAAAAAAATGTTCTGATCGGTCATTCACTCGGCTGCCCTCGGCAGCTTTGTGAATAGACCCCTTAGTTGTTCTGTGTTGTCATTACCCCCCACCCACATTCAAATATACGTTCTTCCTATTTTTACTTGGATGGGCTAAGATTCCTCAAACAAACCAGATCCATATTGTTAGGTTGACTTCAAATTCAGCCAAGAATACCCAATGGACAGTCACACGTACTAGTATCCATAGAACCACCAAGTGGGTGAAGCTAGACAGACAGGCAGGCACAGCGCTAACCACTTTTGACAGAAAAGACAATCCATATAGTTTTCCAAGTAGTGCAAAATGAACTATACTCATGAACTATACTCATACTCAAAGGCAAGACAACATGAAAAGCCACTTTACAGGGTTTTCTATACTGGATTTTTTCCTTGATTTGTGAGGTTTGATCCTTCATTTAGACAAATGAGCAGTCAAAGGATTGGTTCTAAATTTCTAGTAAAATAGAATCTGCCCTTGAAAAGTCCACCAAAACTGATAATTCACAGGGTTATTCACAAAAGGGTGAAGAGTTAGGAGAAGGCAGGAGACGTGAACAATCTAGGACAAAATATCTGAACTGGAAAGTGAGCTGAATTGAAGAATTTATCCAAATCAGATGTTGTCCTAGATTGTTCACTTCTCCTGCCTTCTCCAAACTCTCACCCTTTTGTGATTAACCCTGTCAGTGTTGCTATTGTTGCAACAAAATTATATTTGTTTTTTTGGGGGAGTAACACTTATGTCTCTAAAATTTTAAACAAAAGGGAGTTTTCCTTTAACTGTTTGCAGACATTTTCAAGCATAGCTGCTTGTAGTTTCCATTGGGAGAGCATATAACAGCGTGACAAACAGAGAAACAATTGGAAGACAGGGACAAAGTGGTGTCACCCAGAAACTTGAAGTCACCGAAAACATAACAGGGTCACCAGGTATTGTCTTAATGAAAGCTGCACATGTAAACATTTTGAAAATTACTTTAACATACTAAAAGTTATATGACATTTCAGTAAAATAGGTTTACATATTCTTTAAAGGAGAACTCTGGGAAAGCTTTTTCTTAACCCTTGCAGTGGGGCTATCCCCGCACTGCAAGTTGTCTAGGTTCAAAGATAACAAAGTTATACTCACCCAAAGCTCTGAGCCAGCCAGCTGGCATAGCGCTCCCTCCTGCCTGTTTCCTCCTCTGTTGCAGCCTTGGAATGTTCCTCAGCATCCTCACGTCTATACACACTGCATAGACATGATAATTTATGGGACTTTAGACTGCTGCATAGGAGGGGGAGACAAGCTAAAAGGACCAGCCTAAAAACAAGCAAGCTTTTGAACCTAGTAAAAAAACAAGCACTTAACCCTTGCAGTGCGGGGGTAGCCGCACTGCAGAGGTTAATAAACACGTTTTTCGTGCAGTTCCTCTTTAAGCAAAACTGTGCCACAATGTCATTGTGTAAAATCTTTACAAATAAAGCAATGAAGGACTTTGAGAGACCAAAGTTGGCATTACAATACATAAAAAGGTAACCTTTTCAGTATTTTTGCTCAGTCTAACTGATATGCTGTTAAACAGGAATTGAATGAAGTTCCTCCTGATGTGCAGAGACCATATGTGCAGAAAAGTGGGTGAAGGGTTGATGATAAATATATCTATATACTGTGTATATAGTATATATACCTAGGGCAGCTATATATATATATATATATATATATATATATATACACATACACACACTTTTTTAAGCAGACATTTACTGTGATCACTGCAATGAATGTTATGTGTTTCGGTTGCTTTTATTGTGAAGTATTTTCCCACTTCACTACCAAAAGTTGTAATTTAGTATAGCTGTTGACTTGAGAATGTATCTGCTGCCACATTAAAGATTGAAAGAACCTTCAAAGCAACCTTTGTATCTACAGGGAGTGTAGAGTCTGCTTATGTTGTCCTCTAGAGTAATGTAGTGTGGATGCATTCTCACCCCTTGCAATCCTGTGTCTTGAATTAGCTTGCTACATTCTGAATTTAAGCTCCGTGACTTCTGCCTTCACTTTTGTATTCCAGATTAAGCTGCAGGTGTTCTTCCTATTTGTGCAAAACATCAATGTAATTCCTTTGACATTTTCATAGACCAAAGCCTACTTTAAATCAACAGTGACACTTTATCAATCCAAATACATACATTTTTGCATCCCACATACCTTAATACAGCTCTACTGAAGATATACTGTTTACTTTTTAGTTTGACTTCCATTGTAAGAAAATAAAGTTTTTTTTTTATTTCACTACATATGGAATAACAGCCTTGATGTACAGTAACATACAGTATATGGATACTAACCAATGTTTTGTTGAAAAGAAAACAAAATACATAAAGTAAAATATTATTCACTGAACAGTTTACCATGTTAATTACTTGAACCATCGTTTAGCTCAATTACATCAGTTGCTACTAATTGTATTGCATTTTCAAAGAGAAAAAAATACTAATGTTTAATGTGCGTAAAGTGGACCTATAATTATAATTGATGCCTAACAGGAATCAGTGGGAGAAGTGAGGCATTTTTTAAATTACATTAATTTGAATAAAGATAATAATGCAACACTGCTTTTACAAAGCTCAAACATTTCCTTATGTGATCTAAGCCTGGGTGACCTATATCACAATATCTGTAACCAGGGGTGTCCCTAGCATAATCACTGCCTGTGTTGTGGGGGAGTGCTGGTGGTCATGTTCCGGGGGGCTTGGGGGTGGATAGGGTGGTGATGGTGCACGCTAACAGCTCTCTCGCCGGCATCCTTGTGGTGCACCGCTCAGCTCTGTCCGGCACCCCAGCTCACTGACGGTACTGGTTGCCAACAGCTGAACGGGACACTAACCAGAGTGTCCCAGGTTGCTAAGAGTTGCGTGTGTATTGCCCTTACACATCTCCCCGCCAAGCTCTTAGCTACTTGGGATGCTCTGGTTGCAAAGGGACCACATGACCCAAAGAGATGCTGTCTGAGGATCATTATAGGGACAACCCTGTCTGTGACTTCATGGCGCATTGTACACATTGCTTTGGGAACATTTTTCACAGTGCACAGCCACATGAGTGATTCATGGTAAAGCAGTTTATCTCCTTGTACAGCAGTTCAATGAACGTATGCCAAACTCAGCCTCCATCCTTCTTACTGGACAGTGGATCTACATAATTACCACTGTCCAGTGAACGGGGACTGACTAAAGAATCCGTAAAGTTGAGTCTGGAAGAAGTAATGCTAAACCAGGAAGTAGCAGATAAAATGTACTGGCTAGATGAGGTGTGTGTATCACTAAAATAGTTGGCAAAAAACCACTGGCAGTTAAAACTGTAAACATATGTATTTTAAACATGTATGTTTGCCTGGAGTTCCACTTTAAATTAGCAGTATAACTATGAGTGCAAACAATGAAAACAAAGACTACAACGTGCTATTGTTCACTGGCATGCTGGTTGTATATTGCACTGATGAGTATAGAAAATTTCTATACTCATCAGCACCACCTAGGGCAGCTAGTGCCTTGTCCTTAAAGGGGAAAAGGTTGCTGACCCCAGCTCTAGGCAGATCAAAAAGCTTTGATACGAAGAATATGAAGAATACACTGGATTGTGGAAAAGTTAGTTTATTTAATGACACAGGATACTGCTCTTACACATTTCACCCTTACACATGCTTATTTAATCTTTGAAAAAGCAGTTGAAATCATGAAAAAAGAAGCTGTGTCATGTGTCAAAACAAGAAAAATGTTTCCACTTTCCTGTTGTGCAATGGATTCTTCATATTCTTGGTATTTATCTGCTGGCAAGACAAGCCCAACTAGTACCCGGCCCTAGTGGATGGACTTGTGAGATGAGTTCCAGCTGGAGCAGTTTGATATTTACCCTAACTTTTGTTGTCAGTTGGTTGGATTGATTGACAGGCAGTGCAACACGCCAATTAGTTTAATGTCCATCAGCCAAACCACAGTCTTAGCTGAGCCAACAATTGCTGAAACCTAGGGAGAGCCACAACACAGCTAAACTCCTGCCACAGTTTCAATGAATGTAGTAACTGCAGTAATTGCTCCTTGATCATTAGTATTGGATACTACAAAGCTATGTTTGTTTTCAGTACTTATGGATCAGCAAGTAACAACATACTTACAACTCCTTATATTTTAGGTATCCACATGTAAATAATAATTCTCCTGCTCATCAATGGTGTTGTTGTAAGGATGAATCAGTTTTCAGTGCATGAATTTGGTGAATATGAAACCCCAAAACAGCGTATTTTCCTGTATTTTCACCTGCCAGTAACATACCTCCTTTACTAAGGTGACAGCGCTTACTGAACTGTATCCCTGAAAGAACAGCGTTATTATCCTAGGCTGCTCTTCTGATTCGAACTAAAAACACCTCTCCTCATATCCATTACATAGAGGGGTTGCTTTGTAGTTCACAGAATGAGCTGAGAAGTTCACAGAAGATAGCTTAGCAGTTCCCAAAACATAGCTGAGAAAGTTAATAACAGTGAGATTTCAGTTCAGTCCACAGGAAATTACAAGGGCACAAGATTTCTGACAGGATCAACAGGTATTTTTCTGTACTTGCAGAAAATATACTGAGCCTTAAGAAAAAAACCTAATGGTGTTACTGTATCTGAGAACTTGTAAGCTGCAATATAATAAATGTTTTTCTCTTGGATTTAGATATGATTTAACTGCTAAGACGTTCATTCATTCTTTCCAAGTTGGCATGTCCAGTAGCCTCTCGAGCTGACATCCAGCATGTATAAGTAAACTATTTCCTAGCAGGGTTTAGCTGACCAACTTTCTGCTGTTAAGCTCTCAGTACTGATGTCATTGGGAGCTGCAGGCTCTGTTCTAGGTGATATCTGGATAAAAAAATGACTGAATTACAATTTTTAGTAAGAAAGAAAGTCTTAAATCTTAAGAAAATCTTCAAAAAATGTTATATACACTATTTTTCTAGGGAAGCATTACCAATATATGCCTTGCCTTGGAAAAAGCAATTATCCTCATATGTTAATACTATAAAACATTAATGAAGCTGGCTGAAATCACTCACCGATAAAGGAAAAGAAGATTAACCCATTGTGAAAGGAACCTAATGTCCTTTACTTCTTTTTGATGTTTTCTATAGAATGTTTGTATAGAATTACATATGTGGTTTGTAATGAGCCCATCTCTCTGTTAGTGTGCTTTTTTCCTTCTCTGTATAGAAGAATTTGCTGGTCTAAAGGGCTAATGCCTGTTTGTCATGTGTGGGAGTAGCAATTCTCTCCCTGGCTCCGTCGCTGCCCTTCTGTAGCCAAGCTAATTAGTTGTAGCTGGATCTGGGCCTATGAATTTCCAAGCGATTTTCACCCTGGTAACTCTAAACCACTATCTGTTTCACTCCAGTCTATTCCACCTTCTCTGTGTGAGCCTTTCTGTTTATTGTGCCTTCCATTTTTTTTTTTAATCAGAGATAACAAATACCCAGCTATAAAATAACCCCCGCCTATTCATAAACCCCAAATAGAAGGTTAGGTTGTTTTGATATGAGTATATTGTAAATATAATGCACTATAGTTTGTCTTATCACATCAAGCTTGTAAACCATGACTTAGCTGAGCTTCAATTACTTCACAGCTTACATTTTGTATGTATTGTGGATATTCAATGTACATGTAATCTCTTAGCAGATAAGAGTAATTTTAAATATCCCAAGTATACCTTTATATACCATGAATGCATACATTCTACTTTTGCATGTAAAGTCAAATTCAGAAACTAACTAACCCATAATTTGGACCATACTGTTTTGAGGGGCTTATACAGTTAATAATAAATTATCTTTCTTAGAGGAAAAAACTAACATGTTGTTGTTGTTATTAATATTATTATTTACAATTTATAAAAAAAAGTTTGTTTAAGTAAAAAAAATCTTTAACACAGGGTACAACCATGACATAGAAATCACAAAACAACATAGGCTTTCTAGGGAGAAAGAGCACAGCAGAAGCTGTTTACTTTCAGTCTCTCTCAAAGTCTGGCTGGCAGAGGAGGGATGGTGATTGACCCACTACTCTGACTGATTAAAGGAGAACTATGAGATGAGTGATTTCCACTCACCTCATAGTTCTAGCCGAACTGTGACAATGAGACTGTCACAGGTAGGCTCAGTAGATCGGGATGTGAGCGAACACATACCGGGTTCGCTCACCTCTCGATCCTGTCACGGCTCTCTGCCGTGACAGGGGGAGGGGCTGGATTCCCCTCTCCCCGCTTCGATCTGCCAGACTGACTGGCAGAACGGACGGGGGAGGGGGCGGGTACAGCTGGCTCTGCCTCTAGATAGGCAGAGCCAGCTGTCACTCACGCAGCTGGGCGGATCCCGACGTCCAGGTCGGGATCCGCTCCGGCTGCAGCGTCTCAGTATACCGCGAGCTGTAGCTCGCGGTATACTGAGCTTAGGGTAACGGGAGGACGCTAGTTTGTGTCCTCCCGTTACCCTAAGGAGAACTTAGGGGTTAAAACACTGACCCCATAGTTCTCCTTTAAGTTGTTTGTCTAATTCGCAGCTCTAGTGATTGAGGACTGTAGAAAACAGAGTTTTGACAGCAAAGCAGATAGATGGGTAATCCAGGGAAAAAGAAGCACGCTCCATCTTCTAGTTGGAAATGAAAATACACATTATTAATGTCTCCTTTTTTTTCCTTATTTGCCAATTTTTTTTTAATAGAGTACATTGTTTTTAAGAATGAAAAAAAAAACGTTCCTAGACATATATACGTATAATAATGATGTATGTGTCATCTATGTATTTGTATGATTTACATTTTAAATGCCAACGCTTCTGTGGTGACAAAGATGTTTGTAAGGTGGAATCCTTTTAATTTTTTTTTTTTTTTTAATAGAGTATTTAGAGAAGAAGTTAGCATTTTCTTTATTTAAAAATAGGGACATTAAGGCCCTACCGACTTGTATATGTGCCGTGCCCTGGTATGAATTGAGACAAGTAATTTGACATCAAAATTTCTTCTCTGAATGGGGAAAACATTCCTATATACTGAGCACCAGTTTATAACTTTTGGAGGTTATAGGGAACCCATGTAAAGGATGAAGGGCACTTCACAAAATACAATTGGGTGAATTCCGTCCAGTACTAAAAAAAATATTTATTTTTACTGCAGTTCACAATATATGATAGTTCACAAGTTGATAAGTGCCCAGTGCGTAACAGTGCTAAACATTACTAAAACAGCGCTACCGGAAATATTCAAATGTCTTACCATCCTTTATGTTGTTTTTGTACATCCTTAAAACCTATGTTTTTGTGCATATTATTTTCTATGTGCCCTCATTATTTACTCATGCATTGAACTTTTAAGATCCTTACAGGCATCTCTTATCATGCACCTCAAAGTGCTGACCTGCTTTGAACGGGTGCAGGCAAAACACTGGCATTTTACACAAAGAAGGAAGACATATGTAGTTTTACAAATGACATTTGCCATCAGAGGTTTGTACAGCTTTCCTTTAAAGCTGACTTTGTACTTAGACTGAGATATTATTGGGAGTATTTTTAGGCAAAATAAAGAATTGCTGAGTTATTCCAGCATCTTGAAAGATTGCATCTATTGGGATATTCAAAAAAATAGGTGCTAAGTACTATATGATTAGCCCCCAAAATACATAGGTATATATGCACATGTACTACTTCAGTGTTGTTTACACCAGTATTAGAATTTTAAGGTAGAAATCTGCCCACACCATTAACCAAAAAATTGTCAGGCAACATTTGATTCCACAGAAAAAGCTCCAAAGGCTTTGGATAGAATGTTTAGCTTGATTTGGCTCATAAAATGTATCAGGTTCTTATTTGGTATTATATAAAGTTGAGATAGAAGAAAAATATTTAACGATACATTCATCTCCTCCCACCCAGGAGTTCTGTAAAGAACTTGTTAGATTGCATTTTACACAGTGTTTCCAGATATGCAGCCTAACAGCCAAATTAATTAAACTGATTAATAAAATAGGCCAAACAATGTGTCTCAGAACCATGAAATGCATTATTATTCTTTCAATTGTAGAGTTTAATATCTTAGGGGTATTTTGTGTACTCTCGAAATTCTCATGAGCTTTTTCAGAAGGAAAAAATGAGCTTTGTAGGAGTTTTGAAAAGAAAATTGCAGCTGTTCACCCTGCTTCTCCCCAGCTAAAAGACCTGCTGTTTAGTTTAACATAACTCCAGGAGCGAGAGACACATTGGTAAGCAGAGAGTGGAGTGGGAGTACTGTATAACTCAACAGAAAAACACTTTGTTCAGCCGAACCCAGAAGAGTTTCTTTTTTTTTAAGCTGTTGTGTACATCATTTACCAATAACCCTTGTGCAGCGTATGTTTGAATGAAATACTTTTTAATTTGGCCAATATGTTGTACAGAAAAAGAAACAATTACATGAAAGCTTTTTCAGTTCACAACTTGGAATGCTTTAATGTTTTCCCATTAAAATTGGCTAATAAAAAAATGTATGCATCTTGTGTATAACACCATACGTTTGGCCGGGCCTAAAGTCCAAATTGCTGTGTGAATGAATATGACCATCTTTTGTGGTAGGGTCGGTGCTTGGTGATTGGTCCAGCACTGTCACATGGGGACTAGACAAGAGTCTTAAGCTCTGTGTAAACTCCAACTAGAGTGATTTGGAGCTTTCCTTGGTTCCGGCAGCTGAAAGTGGGGTTTCGGAGAGCAGGAAAGGTTAGTATATGCTGATAAGGATGGTGGCATTAAAGTGAACCTGTTGTTTTGCCCTGTATGGCCAAAGCATGCTTTCCTTTAAGTTGTGATTTTTAATTTCATATTTTTTTAACATTACCTTTCTATTTCAATCTGTGCCCAGCTATGATTTTCTATAATGACCAAACAATTCAAATGTTGCTTCCTTTAATTTTGTAAAGCCTGGGGGCATTCTTTACATTTTTATTAAGAACACCTCCAGAAATTTACAGTTGCTTTTTCCAGCACTTTTATTATTTATTAGAAAACACTGGGATTGATCATGTGTTTATATCTAGAAGTTCATTCTTCTTATCACTCCTACTTCCTTCAGTTTGAGTAATGCTGCGGCTGCTGCATATAATAGCCAGCAGTGGAGACTACTGCATCCACAGAAAATCTAGCCATGTATGGCTAGCCCTAGATGAAATGTTATCTCTCTATCTCTCTAACTACAGAATGGAAGCAAGCAAAGAAACCCAAATCAATTAAGCAAAACATGTTCTCTCTCTCTCTCTCTCTCTCTCTCTCTCTCTTTCTCTCTCTCCCTCTCTCCCTCTCTCTCTCT
>NW_017306294.1:3183062-3229651 GCF_000935625.1 Nanorana parkeri | reverse complement strand
TCTCTCTCTTTCTCTCTCTCTCTCTCTCTCTCTCTCTCTCCCCTAAGTTTTAAACCTCCCCTACGCTATCCAAAAGGAAAATAAAATAGTATTGGCTGGAGTTGGGCTTAAAAGTGTCCACAGACATGAGAAGATTGTGTTTTAATTAATTTCACATATGTTGTTCTTATCAAGTGACAGGAGCCACTGCTAAACAAAAGATATAATTGTCAAAATAAAATATTTCCACCATCCAGTGCCTTGGAAAGTGTTCATCCTTCACCACTTCATAGTTGTTCTGTGTCAATATCCTATGTGCTGATTTAACAATTCAGAAAGCAATTTGTAATTACCTGGTGTGAATTTTTCTATAAGTTTGACAAACTTAGGCAGATCCTACTGGAAAATGTCTGAAAATATAATTAAAAGCATCATACCACAGAGAGTGCTAAATGTCAGTCAACTACACATTTTATTTATTCTGTATTCAGAAATAATGAGGGTCCCAATTGTTACAGCACTTTGTGTGGTTGCGATGGTCTCGGCTGCGGAAAAGAATGATTGCATGAGTTCCAGCACAGAAAAGGAACGCACATGAAAGCGAAGAGGAAAGTCTTTATCTGATTGCCAAATACTGATGAGTTCTAATGTGCTTGTCTCACAGCAACACTCAGCCCAGTTACTGTTCTGGCTCTGAAGATAGGGGAAAAGATGATCGCTAAAGGGGAAGTGTGCATATGCAGGTTTGGTCATTGTCTCAATGAATATCTCTGCCATTCAAAACAGTTGTCTTTTCTGCCCCTGCCACAGTCCTGATAGGAAAATCCAACATTGTGTTGCTTTTTGAAAAAAAAAAAGTATTTAGTAAACTTTGTAAGACACTACCATCCACTGAAACAGTAAATTATATTGGTTATTGTAGAAAAAAAAATACAATGTATACATACCTGATGGAGCCTATCTATAAACAAAAGGTGTGTTTTTCCATTTTGATGTACACATGTAGGGGAAATATATTAAAGCAGTAAATTCAGCATTCTAATCCATTGCTTACCAGAGGAGATGACTTATTTGAGGTTTTTCGCTTTTTCATGATCACATGATTGGTGTAGTAACTTTCAGAATCAAGTTTGCATATTTGAATACTACATTTCATTTCTGGTCAAGGGGGTTTTCACTTCACTACCCGTCTACATAATGGTGCCCATTCAGTATTATACACAATAACCATTTTTTTCAACAAAAAAATGACACAGTAAAATGATTATTCCCTTTTCTCAAGATGAAAGAAACAATACATCACTTGGCCACAAAGAGATTTCTTCATCCAATTCCAGAACGTTTTGGCAGTAACTGGTTTGTGTCTAGGGTAGGCACAATGGTGACATAACTTGGGATTTTAAAATCAGATGAAAAATGTATCAGCTAGGATGAAAGGGTTTTCCTGTTGTTTTCATTGGCTTTTATATGCATATACATTTTACCTGGCAGTGATAAAATAAAGATTTTTTAATGATCAGATCTTTTACCAATGAATGACTACTATTCAATGCTTTTTGGTAGGCAAATCCCCTTTATAATTTATGTACATAAATTTGAAATACAGTATGACTGTATGTCCTAATGTACTTTAGATATTCAAATGGATAATATTAGGAAAGCTGAACCAAGTTTAATAAAAGGTTTCATATTTAACTCCAGCAGTTAATGGTACAGTGTACCAACACTTACATTGTTGAATCCTGATTGGGATTTGTACTCAAGTTTTCTTCAGTAACATCAAGCACAATACTATGGGCACAGTTTAATGCAGCTCACCATACAGCTGTTAAACAAAGTCATTCTATATGTTAGACACACAAGATCTAACCAAATTATGATACAAGCATGGCCCAACAGGTGGTGCAGAAGTCATGAAGCAGATAAAACAGTGAAAGAGGACAGGTTTTCCACTGATTAAAGAGACATTCTTTATAGATTGCATTTTGGTGAGATATTTTAAAACGTGAGTTCAGAACATTGCTACCCAGGAAGCTCTAGGGATGAGCTTAGGCTCCCATGTTCTATTCAGGCCTTCAGCCAACGGGAATCTAATCAATACAGACAGACAGACACAGACTGGGAAAATGAGAGCAGACAAATAATAAAGCAGCGGGTAAGGCTTACTTTCTACTTTCAGTGGGCCCAGAAAATAGATTCCAATTTAGCTTTTAAAAATGCATATCTATTTTTTATTTCCAATAAAGTAAGGGGTGGGTTAGGTATATTATAAAAAAATATATGGTCACCAAGCTCCCTTGCACTTATGCCACTCAGTTGTCAGACTATGAGGAATACATTCAAAACACTTTATTGATGACCACATAAAACCAACTATGCTGAGCTTTCTGATTAAAAATACATGTTTGTAATATAAATTATATATTTATGATGTGTTGGGTAAAGATTACTATCTGTTGCTTTATATTCTGTATTTTTGGACATTTATGCATTGTACAGGGCATGCAACGTATTTGTCATTAACTACTTCAAATAGTAATGATTTCTGCTGGTTCTTAAATGGATACGTATTTTCCATTGTTCTATATATGCATATGCTAATGCTAGTGAAAGACTAATACAGGGCAATTTTTTTTGTAAATTATGCACATACGGTATATTATTAAGATGATTATTCTTGTTCTTTTACAGCTAACTCGAGTACCAGTAGAGTCCTGTGGTCAGTATACCACGTGCAGTGATTGTCTTGGCTCTGGAGACCCACACTGTGGTTGGTGTGTACTTCATAACATGTAAGTACAACTTTTTATGTTTAACATGAAAGCTATGACCATTTTTTTAGTTTGTATACATTACCTAGTAGAATTAGTATCAGACATCTATTAAATGATGAGCAAAACTGTTTGTCCAAACTAAGATTCACAGCACACTAGGCCAGTTGTTAGCTACAAATCACAAGTTGACGCCACATACAATCGGATCCACTTTATGGACTAGAAGAATAATATGGACCCATTGCCTGTCCAGGTGCCATTTACAGACTCTTAGGGGGTGATTTACTAACCTAAACACACGCACGCACTAGGTGCGTGTGATTTTTACACAGCAAAATGTATTTATCAACCAAAAAGTCTCTAAAAGCATATTTCCACTAATGCCATATATGGAAAAATCATGCACATGATGCACATGATGCATATATAATGCTGCTTCACAGTTTAGACAAAAACGGTTAGCTCATGCATTTACATTCCTGCATTCATCAACGCAAGCAACACAATGTAGAGCTAATTTACACAACATCACCTTGCAATTCATGCAGGACTTTGCACAACACACCTGCTAGGTGTGTACACACTACAAAGGTGTCTAGATTCCACCAATAGATCATGCTGGGAGGGAACACACTACAAAGGTGTATACTTGTTTGTGGCGTGTTTATAAGGTTAGTAAATCAGCCCCTTAGACTGAGAGTGTGTAGGTTTCAGTGGGAATCACGCTCTTTTTTCAATGGGGATTGTATCCTGCATAAAAGCAGGATCCCCATTGGATCTGGATGAAAAATGTATTTGGGGAAAAGTGTATATATAACAGGTAGATTGTGAGTATCTGCCTAACAAAGCATTTTCTTGTCTGTTCTTTGCCACCCCTACATTTAATTCAACTTGTATTTTACTGTGTGTTTATTTATGGAGCAAAAAGGACATGTTAGAGAAAATAATAAGTTGCTATGCTACATATGCCAGCATCGGGCTGCATTCAGTACTATTCAAGGTGCAGAGTCATCCCAGTATGAACTATATGGATGAATACACCTTTTGTACACCAGGTGTTTTGGAAAATTCAGCAAAAGTCAGGAATATTTGACAATCTTCCTTATTGTGAGTCTCTAAAGAAAAGAGCCTATGCATCCTGTATTTCTAAACCATTTTAAAAATGAGTAGTAGAAAGCAAAGCTCATGTGCCTGCATAGAGCAGCAACTCTGCTTAAATTAAATTTTTCACACTGGCAATTGGGAAACAATCTGTGAGCTCCTGGTATATGCATCAAGCACCCCTTTTTCATCTGTGTTGTACAAGCTCTTTATTTTCACAGCACAGTATTATGAGACTAATGGAAGCTGACATCTGATTAACTGCTTTGGGTTGCTGCACATTACTACTCTTTGAACTATTGAGCTCATGTATACAAAAAGAACAAAGATAATAGAATTGTCGCACATAGCAACCAGTCACATTCCAGACATAATTTCTCTGGGTCATGTCAGAAGGTGCAAGCAAGTATAGATTATATGAATTTCATAAAGGTGCTAGACAAAATAGTAATCTGTGGCACTCAAAAATTGTATTGATTATTCTTATTTTATTATTTGTAATAAGGCATATTTACAAGCAGAGACATTCAATATGCCTAATAAAGCGATTTCTAACAAGGTCCCATTAATGGCACATACAGGAAAAATTTAATTAAAGCTTCTTATATTCTGAAGGGAACCTTTTCTTTGTGGTGCTTCTGCTGGGAGAATTCACACAGATAAACAATATATTAATTTCAAATGGAATTGTCTTCTGCTGAAACAATTCCACCCGTGGAGCGATATATATTAAGTACAGGTCGGGTGCCAACATTATTATAAACTGACATAAAAAATTTAATTATAATTAGCATTTAAATAACAGACGAGTATACCTGAGGATGTGAAATACAAATCAGTTTATTTTGGTTGTCATTACTATCACTTTGATGGATGATACAGTTTGTGAAAATGAAATATTTAATATATGATCCTAGAGAGCTTGTTACTTCCAAAATTATACATGAGCTAAAACAAACCCATCTGAACATTCAGTTTGCTGTAAATCGGCTAAATATATTCCAAGTGCATTAAAACAAAAGGTGTACAAAGTTTTAGATTATGTTTTCTATAGAAAGCAGTCACAGCCTAAAAAGTAAAGTAGAAAAGCCTGTCCCTTACCAGCATACTAAAATGAAGGACCCTTTCTCTCTGTTTGGAAGCAATGGTCTCTCCTCAAAAGGTCCAACACGCCTAGCTAAATCACTCCACTTATCAGATATGCTCCCTGCTGATTGCAGAGCTATAGGTCTGGCTCATCAAGGAACAGAGAGACCATTGCTTCCAAATAGTGAGCAATGTTTCTCCTCTACAGCTTGCTGTCAGGAGACAGTCTTTTCTACTCAAGCTGTAAATGCTTTCTAAAAGAAAATAACTAAGATTTTGCACATCCTTTGTTTTGATGCTTATAGAATGTATATAGCTGTTTTAAACTAAAGGTTTACTGGGTTTTAATGCAGCTCATGACAATATACCGCTGTCATCCATAGCAGCTAGTCAAAAAATTTACTACATTGAGCTGACTAATGGACACAAGGAACTTATAATTTGAGAGGCAATTGTTTTCAATTTATCTCATTGGCAGTAAATAGAAGATACGGCAGCTTGAGCTGTGAAAATTGGAGGTGGTGACTGGATACAATGATTAGTGCATTATGCACTTGTATCTCTTTGTGTATGGAAGCCTTTGGTTTGATGACACTGGATATAAGCATGCATTATGCAAATGTAACAATATAACATATCTAAGCATTGCTTATTATAGCTATCATATTTGTTAAACCATACTGTCTTTCTTACTAGAACAATTTTCTGATTCTTGCAATATGATAGTGTAAAGAGACTCTGCAACTGAGCCCATTTAGGGCAATGTGTCAGGTTCTCTTAAAAGAGTATTGCCCCTTCCCAGCCACTGATGCTCATCTTCCCTGATGCTTCATTGCAGTATTGAATATGTATAGGTCTGTGTATTTTCTGAGCATGTACTTAAGGTTTTGACTGAGCAATGAAGCCACAGGGGAGTGCACTGAAGGTGAGTATTAGTGGGTGCATGGGAGATTTTCTTACAAGATAAACAGTAACCTTGCTCTGAAAAGATAAATACACAGTTTATTTAACTATACATTTCTTGTGCTTGCTAACAACACATGTATGCATTACCTGCTTGCTGGATACACATCATTACTGAGCAGTACATTATTTTTTATTATTTTAAATAAGGAAAAACATTATACAACCTGAAATAAAGCACCAACCATCTTTAAATACAGAAGACAAATTGCCACACTATGTTATAAAGGGTTTACGTTATTAGTTTGTTGCTTCTTTCCTTAAAGTTTGACCCAAAGAACAAAGGATAATCATAAAAGCCTAAAAAGGATATCTGGTAAATGGGATTAATATGGGAATTAAATGCAGAAGCAAGCTTCTCTCTTACACACAGCCATTGGAGAAGGTTTTTGCATTGTATAAAAAAAAAAAAAACTTCTTTAGTTTTACAACTTTTACTGTGATCAATGTGACAAGGCATCCCAATGATCACAAGCCTCAGGGACCATTGCACATGGATTCTGAGTCTAGTCTATTACTTAAATAGCCTAGTGACAGCAGCTATTACTGAATTCAGGTGTACTAGATCACACACTCTAAGGAATTAATGAACTATTTAGCTACACTAGACCTTTTATCCAACATATATATTATTGTACTTGTTATTTTGAACATCCACTATAAAGGCATGTGGGTTTAACTATACATGTTTACATATTTATTTGTCATGGTCTGTGTAACTAGTAGCATTGCAAGGGTGTGTCCTTCCCCCACATTGTTTGTACTGAAAGGTGTCCCTCTTTCCCATCTCAGAAAGTTACAAGGTGTGCGCACTCACTGCCACAAAATAATGCATATGAGCTGCACCGTGCCAATAAGTACCTTCACCATTCTGAGAAGCATTTTGGCACCTTTTGAAGAGACAAGGAAAATGGTGAGCCATGAAGAGGTGGGAATTAGTTATACAATCTATCTCATGTTACTACTTGAGCACAAACTCCATGGCTTGATAGACCAGGCATTGTAGGCACAGAAGCAGGAGAAAGAGGAGGACATGCTGATGTCTCAGAGCTAGCAGGATCCTTTGCCTTCTGCCTCCATCCATGTGAGGCAGGGGCAGCAGGAGGCAGAGGAGGAATACAAGGAGAAGGAGGGTTGGGGTTCTGGCAGTAAGGTGAAGGAAATAGGGCAGGCTTCAAGGGGCCATTTTCCCCCTCTCAAACCCTGAATGCTCACATGCCTGCACAAGAACCCCAGAATTCAGGTAATTAAAGAGAGGGAACATTGTTGGCTGGTCACCCTATTAGATCCTCGATACAAGGATAAAATTGACAATACATTGCCACCATCTCCGAAGAAGCCCAAAATTCAGCATTTTCAGGAGGTGCTGTATGAAAACCTCCTTGCCTCATTTCCTGATGGTGGTAGCATCCTCTCTGATGACCAATGTGCCTCTGATCCCCTTATAGAATAGCAGAGGTTGTGACAGTTGCCTCAGTACTGTTATTAATACTTTTTTTAAATACAGCAGTCAGGCAGGACAATAGGAAGCTGGCACAAGCAGCACCTGAACTACCTGATTCCTGATTACATGGTATCCGGTGATCCTGCTTCTAATTCTACAGACTTAACTTTTAGTTGCTACCCAGCATAATCAAGCTGCTTATACACTGTCCAGCCACAGGAACAATATTTATGGCTGTTTTCTCAAATATTACACTCTAATGTGTATTTCAAGATAAAACCTGCATCATCTGTCCCTAATATTTTGCAGCCTCATCAAGCTGCTTACATACTGTCTAGCTGCTGACCAATATCTGTGGCTATTATCCTTCAAATAATACACTCTACTGTTTATTTCAAGATAATACCATCCTTACTTCTCCCACATGTGTTGCAGCCTGACCATTTTATTACATTTTGACCTAACCAAGCTCCTTACATACTGTCCAGGCACTGAACAATATTTGTGGTTGTTGTCTTTGAAATAATACACTCAATAACACACTATTTCAAGATCAAACCTGTCTCGTTAAAAAAACTGTCTCTTCTCTTATATTGCTGCCTAACCAAACTGCTTTCATACTTTCCAGTCACTAAACAATATTTGTGGCTATTGTCTTTCAGATAATTCTCTAAGGCCCGGTTCACACCTGGGCGTTATGCAGCGCGTTCCTACGCTCTGCAAAATGCTCAAACACCGAAATCCCATTATTTCCTAATCGTATGGTTCACACCTGGGCGTATTACAGGCCGTATGAACGCGCTACAAAACGCCCTACGCCCAAAGAAGTACATTAGCTTCTTTGGGGCGTTTTTGTCATGGGATACAGCCAAGTAGCCCTCGGAAAACGCGCGTTTGTCGCATGTTTTTTACCGCGAAACGTGCAACAAACGCGCATATTCTATACTCCTAGGTGTGAACCCAGCCTTAGGGGATCAGGGAATGTGAGGTTGTGGTTTTGAAGTTTGTTTGTGCACTGACACTTTATTTAACGTTTGGGACAATGCAGCGTTGCACTGTGAAAAAAGAAGCTCACAAAGTATACTTTTAGACAGTTTTAGCATTATTTTTTAAAGTAAACTTTCTCATAGCTTTTAGTTCTGTGGTGGCTACTATTTTCACCAGCTGATGCAGACCTTTTACTGCTTGATACAAAATCAGGTGTTGCAGCCAAAACTACTTTTGGTAAATGTCCCCCATAGTAGTTCCCAGCTCCCCATTCCTCCTCTTTGACAAAAGCTTTCCTATTTGCCTTGAAAATGGACAGTATCAAGGTTTACCCATATGAACGTCTGTGGGATTCCCTATGTTCAAATTTTGTGAATTTCAAACAGGATATCAGGAACTCCCTGAAATTTGAACCTAGGCCGATTCACCCATTCCTAGTTTTCATGTGCCTTTGCAGCAGGATACAGGATAAGAGCACAGGGCAGCCTTTCTGGTGATTGCTGCTCTGCTTTAATTTCAACGCAATAACAGCTTCTCTGTGTGAAGGCTGCATGCCAGGGAGCTGTCATTGATTTTCATCAACCCTACTCTTGTCCCAACTCTACAATAGGAAACCTGACTCTAATGAAAGAAAACAGCACAGGGTTATTGATTCCTTTATAGGAAATTATACTTGGAAATAGAAGAATAAAGGGACACGCATATTTCTTTCATTTCTAAGTCTCTAAAGCTCATTTTTCTGCATGGAGATGTTTCACTATCCACTAAAAACATTATGGATAAATACATACAGTGATGGCAAAAGAAAGGTTTTGCGCAGGTTCAGTCTCCATTAAATGAAGCAAAAAGCGAAATATAAACTGCTTGTTTCACCCTAATGACAACATAAAAAAAACATCAGTGGCAAAACAGTAGCTATTCCATATGCCCATATAGCTACTATAAAGCTTGGGAGTAAGGGGCCATTAAAGAGAGCCCAGTATGGCATTTGTTTGTGCAGCCAAGAACTATCAGGACAGGATACAGGCACCTTGGTCGGAGTATACAGTATAGTAGCGAGTTGTTTCACCTTTAGCAGCTGCCTTTCCCATAAGGCAATATATGCCTACCGGTACTCGGATGTCCACAGGACTTCAACTATACACTCTGGCCATAAATGTTGCAGGTGGCCCCCAGGAACAACAGAGTAGTGCTGACTGTTGACAAGGTACAAGATAGAAAACAAGAACAGGTGGCAAGGTACAAGACAAGACTATAACAAGATAGGACTCTGACACAAGACAGGAACAGATTCAAGGGCAAGACTATCATACAAGATAAAGATAATTACAAGGTAAGACTAGGATTCAAGATATACAAGAGCAGAATACAGGCTTGAGTAGACAAGAATAGACTGAGCTAGACTGAACTGTCACAAGCTCAGATCCCTCGGCTTGTGATGCTTATATAAAGTTGCACTAACCAACCCCCAGGCTGTGGGAAGTGGGTAGCCAGGCTGATTAGCCTGATCAGCCCACAGCTGACTAAACTGGGGTAGGTGCAGTGAGAACAGGCAACCACCAGATGGAGCTGGGAGATATGCTCCTAACAAGAACTATGCCAGATAGAACTGACAATGAAGATTGTATTGGCTGCTGGCTGTTAGCGTATATAAAGGGCCAAATTAGTACTTCCTGTCCCTTAGGCCAGATATCCTGTGCTGCCCCTTTTAACCCATACGCGTAGCTAGACGTAATTCTAACACTAATAAGATTAGACATCATAGCCATACACAGCACACCAAGGCAGGGGAGGAGAGTCTAAATAGAAAGACAACTGCATCAATACACCTAGAACTCATTACTAGAACAGTTCAATTTAGGTGTTTGGCCCAAGACTGGGTGAACTGCAATTATGTCCACAAAAATGTACAAATATGTGCAGGGACACCAGAACACAGTTTTTAACAGGTCTGCATCAATTTGTATTTTTTTTAAATGTAGTTCACCACAAAAAAATAGATGGTTCACATCTGTGTGCTGCAGAAATGTTTTTTCTTTCGTCTTATATATTAACAAAAACCTAAGAGGTGGATAGTCCATAATGACCTAGTAGTGTGCTTCAATATAATGTCCAACCATAAACCACTGTATATATGTACAAACAATCCAATCAATTACATACTGTATATTGTATACAGAGATGCTGAACTTATCTGGATACATGGGGCATCCTACAGACCATAAAGAAAAAAATCACAGCATGGACTTGCACTGTGATATACACATCTCTGTCATCCAGGCATTCTGAAGATGCTGAAAATGCCTGGATGGCAAAGATATGTATATCATAGAGGAAGTCCGTGCGGTCAGTTGTTTTTATATAATGATAACATTTTCTCATAACATAGGTTGATTGAAATAGCTGCAGCCTTACCAAATCATGGTTTAGCTAGTTGTGGTTACTTAGATTTAACTGGGCTTGTTCTGTAATGCTGAAGATGTTTTGTAGCTTCTCCTAGTCACTTCTTCTTTTCCAATTAGTGTCAGGAAGAACCCCCAGTATTTTCACCCCCAGCTGTTTTCTTACACCTTGAGAACAAGGGACATTCTTTTAAGGACAGTGAGATGCACATTTTTGATAGAGACTACAACTGGTTCACAAGAGGTGTATTCATCAAACTAGAATAATCATCCCTGAACAGATGTGGGGCCTTTAAAACCATCTGTCTTTCACATAGAATGCTGCTATAAATGTAAATCAAGGATTGAATGTGCGATTCGTTTCGGAAACATTCATTTTGCGGACAAATTTTCGTTATTCGGAGATTCAGATGTATCCCAATTTCCGAATAACACGAATGATGAATGAAAACGAAAACGACATTTTAGACAAAATTTGTTAATGTTAGTCTGTACGTATTTTCGTTTGTGGATGAATTTTCGTTGCAGCAAAGTGACATTTAAAAAAAAAATTTCATTCTGCTGCAACGAAACGAACATGAAACAGAAACGAAACGTCGTACAGACTTCCGCTAACAAATTTCATCCAAATCCCGAAACGAATTGACTTTTGGACCTGAATCCCCCAAAAACAAAATAACGCAAAATCCGAATCAACACTAAACTAAACAAATTTCTTGAGGATGAACATGCCTAGGATTTAACACATGTGAGAACTGGTATTATGCAACAATGGTATTATGTAACTAGTGCAGAGTGGTTCCACAACTTTCACCCCTCCTATCCCATTCTTGAACAATCGACATCTACACATTTTACGGTGATTGGAGTAGGGTGTATGTGCTGCCTGTGTGGATATAAATGCTGGAGTATGTTCCTTATACTCATTGAAACTTAAGAAGTGGTTTGGCGAAGGTACAAAATGTCTTCAACATTACAGAACAAGTCCAGTTGAATGTAACTACTGCTAGTTATCGCTTGTTATGTCTGTCTGTGTGTATTTCTGGATCAAATATGTCTCCTATGATTGCGTTTGTCCCATATATGTCATATTTAGTGCAGTATGTGGTAATGGGATTATTGCAAATATTACCCTTTTTACTACACTGAAAATATCCATTAGTTTGAAATCTTCAATCTAGCTTGAAAAAAAATTATGTCTTTTTTATTGCTTACTGTAATACGTTTTATCCTGTTTTCCATAAATCAAGTCAGCATTCTTTGATTTCTTGGTTTAAGCATTTAATTTCTCAGCTTAATTGGCTCAGCACTTTTTAAGACCTTATGTTTAATATTTCAGAGTCATGCTATGTCCTCTTAAATATCTGTAGCTGAAATGGTTAATGTCAGTCTGTGGGCAAAAATGAGCCAAACCATTGCCCCTTTCAACAGGCCTTTAAAGGCATATCTGAATCCTTGCCCAAGCAATGACTCTGATAAATCATTTAGATGGTGTGAAATGAAATCGTGGAGCTTGGCTGCTGTCAAACTCTCTAGGGATTTACAGGAGACTGCCAGGTCTAAACATTTGCTGGCATGAACTAGATGCTGTGCCTAAGTCTCATACAACTGGCAGAACAAGGAGAGTTTCAAGGACAAAAGTGTATCTCTAGAACTGACCACAAAGGTTATGACTGGCTGGGGAGGAGTAAGAAATCAAGAGCAGAGAGTGCCACAGAAAAGAAGCAATCAATAATGGTTTCTAATGAAAGGCTGAAGTATAAATAGAGTGTAAATAGAGTGTGATAAGAGGACAAATGTCATATACGTGCACAGGGAGATTTTTTTTGTTGCCTAGACCAAAATGGTCATATTTTTTTCAAAATATGTGCTATTCCATTCATTGCCTACTATCTGTTGCAGCCGCTATCATGTCACCGTGTTAGATATTTTGGATTAATAAGGTAGTGTGAAGAGTATTGATGTTTGGTAAACAGTAACTAGTTAAATTATCTTGCATTAGTTTAAAATGCTTATAGCAATGAAAGATAACTTATAATTGGTTTCTGTGAGTTAGTTGTACTTTTAATTTTTGCTCATTGCTTTCTCAAAGATGGGGCTTTTTTCATCAGATGTGTTATGCAGAATGGGGGAATATACATAAGAAAAAGAATTAGAATCCTTGTGATAATATCAGTTTATAAACTGTCAGTTAAAGACAGCATAGATAGCAAATACCAGTTTGTAGAATAACAAAACAAACCCCTGACAAGATATATTGACATAATTAATTGTTTATAAGGCATACGGAATACATGGAAATGTGATTTTGTGTTTCATTTTCCCAATTTTTGAGTGAATGTGGCATTGCTTAGTAAATAAGGGGCAGGTGGAAAATGTACCCAGTTTTCACTTGACAATAAAATTAGGTTATGGTAATAAGCCCCAGGGTTGGATTGACCTCTCTTACAAAATGTACTCCCTGATTCCTAGACAGACAGGTGCCATGGAAAGATTGTTGTGGGAACCCTGAGGTGATGTAAATTATGCATTTTCCAGGGGCTAATGCCAATATATTGTGGCATATGAAATATCAATTATAATAGTGACTTGAGCTGATAATTAACATGAATAAATAATGAATGTTGTGATCACAGTAATCTTCATATACAGTTCTATATTGGATTTTGTAAACCTGCAGACATTATTCATCTAACAATAAATAGCAGATCAACATGTCTGCACCCCGGGGCTACATTTAAAGCAGAACTCCAGATAAACAGCTAAATGCACACTGGAAATGCATACTGAACCGAAGGGGTCCTGGGGCCGAAGCTAGCCGAAGGATCGGCCGAAGCTACGGCTAGATCCTTCGGCTGCTTCGTGAATAGACCACATAGTGATTAACATAATGTAAATATTCTTTTCAGAGTGAGTATATGTAACTTAGGGGCCAATTTGTAAAGAATAGTGAATAACGCTATCTGTTCTCTGTAGAACACTGCAATGTTTTCTCTACTCTGCACCTGCATTTTAAGTGTCCTTCTCAGAATGCAGAGCTTGGTGTTAATCCTATGGTGCCCCCTTTTGGCTTTTTCGCTGCGTAACCCTGCAAAAGGTACACCATGATAAGAATCAAGTCTTTGGTCAGAAGACCTGCCAAAGTCATGTGACCATTTTCCTACTTTAAAATAAAATGAATGGGACTTTGCTTGTTTCAGAGTCCTGAAGCTTGAAAACCAAACAACACATATGTAAAGAACACAGCTGTGCCAGTGTGCAAATGTAGGTCCACACAGTTGTTTTATAAATTGGTCCTTTTCTCTCGATAATATATATGCTTGAATTAATGTATATGATGGCATCCATATTTGCTCATTAAATTTGCATGCATGATCCAACATTCTTTAGTTGTCAATAAGGCTCTCTTTTTTCATAAATATAAATGCCAGGCTCAACTCATCATTAATATATTTCCATGGAGAGGGACAGCGAGGCTGTCTACAGATATCCCCTGTCACCATGTTATTTCTAACTATCCATCTGTTGTCTGCAAGCAATAGTAGCTGTGTATATATGGGTAGATTTAGCCCAGGGCTGGCCAAATACCATAAATCAGATAGCAAATGGTTCTTACAAATTACATCTGGTACCTAACTTTTGAGGTTTTCTTTAGTTGTTGTCAATGGAGCTGGCTCCTTTAAAATCCTGCTGGCTCCTGGATTGGACCGACTGTAATCTGTCTTAATCTTGACAAGTCTGGCTGAGAACAATATTCCCTGTTTATGGTAGTAAATATGCGTTATACCTTTGTTGAATTTCTAGGGGGCTGTGTAGTTGTGGATGGGTGGTGGTGGTGGTGGTGGGGGTTAGCCCCACTACAAGGCTAGTTTTTTTTAACCTGAAGATAGGATTTTAATTGCATAATGTAAGTCTTTTATTTTCATCATACTATATATGGCAATATAAGAATAACAGTCCAGGAATTTACAGGTCAGCAGTTACCACATTTCCAGCTTGACAAAACTCTTTATTTATAGCAGTTGCTGATCTAGATGGCTGATTGGTTGCAAACAACACCGAGTTCCCTCTAGTGGACAATTTAATAATCTCCATATTTAAATATTTAAAGAGACTGTATAGCATGTACAAGAGAACATGTATATTTTTGTAATTTTATATGTACTTGAGGAGTGCCACATTAGCAGACAGACTTTTCTGCCTGTTTTGCTGTACTACACAAATAGTGTTCTTTACTGCTCCTTTTTTACAGTCTATAAGTCTGCTGACCATTTGAAAACAATGCACTCTGTGTGTGGCTGTTATCTTGCTTCAACGGTTCTTAAAGAAAACCTGTAGTGAAAGAAACATGTAGGCTGCCATTGCTGATCTCTTTCTAAAAATGTTAGTTACATGGCTGTTCTGGGTTCAGTCTCTTGAATCACTAATCTAGAACTAGTATGCAACAAGTGAATTCAGAATGTTATCTGGTGCCCCTCTGACAGAGGCATTTATAGTCACAGATCTACGGTGGCTATTGATAAATCCAGCTCTGGTGCCGTTATCAGCTGATATAAAACATTTTTAACAGCAATTGTGTAAATGACTGTTCAAAGTGGTACAGTAGTTCTATATATCAGTTGATCTTATTGCTGCCTAAATGTTCCCTTTTTAATGTTAGCTAGATATTCCCGGATAGCAGTTTGTCCTATTAGACAAAATTGTATGAGAAAGAGATTATCAACAATAGCTCAAGTTAAGAATACTGTTGGTTATTTAACCCTGTCCATGCTTGGCAATGCCAATTGTATAACATGACTTTGTTTTGTAGTCAACTAGCAGTGTTCTCTTGCAGTAACAGAAGCTAAGGTCTTTCCTTCTTTGATTCTGGTCATGTTCACAGCCTTCTCAGATGAGCAGAGGCCATCTACTCTAGAAACAAATGTGCTGGCCTTTTGTGCCACTCTCCAGAGCACACTAACTAAAGGTTAAACCTTTGCTCTACTGGACTACTGGGAAAGTGTATTGCAGAGCCCTCCAGCAGTGAAATGTTTGAATCACCTGTAAAGGACATCTCATTTTATAAAATTCTAAAATGATCATTTAATCTTACCTTCTTTGCTCAAACCAGCGAGGGACAAATGTGCATAGTGTTTGCCTGCAACACACTGCTTTGTGTGTATGAGCATTCAGTTTCTGTTATTTGTTAGCAATGCATAATTAAAAATAAGTCAGTGTTTAATTTTAATTCTCTAAAAATGGTGTATTGTTATGGAATCAGTATAAATGTCAAGAACTGTGCTGCCACATGTTTGCCTAAAGGAGAATTATGGGGTGAGTGAAAAACACTCATCCCCATAATTCAAGTCGACCTATGACAATGAATGTGTTACAGATCGGCTCTATTGATCAGAAAGTCAGCGAACACATAGCGCTGATCACTGATTACCCAATCCGCTCCCTGAAGAGAGTGTTGACTGCCAGTCACTGCTCCTCGCAGGGGTTCCTCCCCCTCCCCTCTCCGTTTCTCCAGCACTGACTGGAGGAATGGACAGAAGAGGGGGCAGGCACAGCTGGCTCTGCTTCTAGAGAGGCAGAGCTAGCTGTCAGTCAGCCAGTGGGGTGGATCTCGACAGTATTGTCGGGATCCATCTTGGCTGTGCTGCTGCTCTGCGCTCTCAGCATATAGCTAGATATATTCCCCTATATACTGAGTTTTGGGTCACCAGAGGACATTAGTATATGTTCATACGTGACCCTGAAGAGAAACTATTTGCAAAAAAAGGTGTCTTCCATGCCCCAGTAGGGTGACACCATTTCCTTTGTTAGAGATATAGGGTAAAGTGGTGTCAACTTCCTTCCCCTAAACTGCTGATTGATCAATAAAAGAAGCAAGAGTACTGCTTTACTTCTGCAGACCCTGGCTATCAGAACAGTCATGATGTCCAGATACTACATCAGCTACAAGAAAGAATCAGGTAAAAAGGTTCTCAATAAGTTAGCTTTCTCCCTATTACAGCTATATTTGCCTCACCTCACCTAATCCATCTCCTGGCATGTGGGCAACGAATGCCTAAATTGAAAATCTCCCTGTTTCCGCCACTCACCACTACCCCGCAACCCCCTTTTTGTATGTATAGTTTTTTTGTACCCGTATGCTCATTTGTATACTAGAACAGGTTGATTGATGTACACAGAGATCCTCACCCCTGTTTAATTGAGAGTTCACCTACTCTTCTTGATGACTCTCACTTGCTAGGCAAAAAACAACCCCCTGCTGCTATTTTGGAACATAATGAAGGCAGTTTGTTCAAACCAAGAGAGGTTTTTTTGAACAGAGTGCAGCTGAAGAACGGGGTCGGAGAGTAAAATTATGATATAAAAGGTTGAATTTATTGGTTTACGGGATAAAACAATTTACCATATAAACAGACTGCACAATACAAAAACCACTATCCCCACACCCCTAAAAAATGATCATTGCAATAATCCTTTCGTACACATCAACACTCACACACAAGCGGAGCTAGCTGATCAATATTCTCTAAATCTTCAGGTGGTCCTCAGTTGTGAGGGAGCAGCGTTGGACTAAAGTGAAGGAGTGCAATATAGCATATGTCAAGTGCCTGGGAATTTCCTATCAAACTCTCTTAATATGTTTCTCTTTTTCCATGAAGTGTCTTTAAGATGTTAATTAGTTGAAATTGAAGTCAGTATGAGCATTTGACTTGGATCCTATAGACGCCTTCAATGGATACAACAAGTATCGCTACAATGGATACTTGATTGGTGATATCTTACTTTAGAACAAAAGAGCATGAGGATAGACCTGGTGAGTTAACATACAGTGTGCCGCTGAGTTATAATCACATTTGGCGAGCAGGATGCTTCCCCTCTGTGTGTAAAAGGAACTCGAGTAGAATTTACTCACGGCTACTTGAACTCATTAAACCGGACGGTCACTCTCCCGAGATTTCACAGGGCTTCGTCAGATCCAGGGATGTCTCAGCTTAGCATCCTACAGCGGATGACGCGTTTCGCCCCTCCTAGGTTTCACAGGGCTTCGTCAGATCCCTGGATCTGACGAAGCCCTGTGAAACCTAGGAGGGGCGAAACGCGTCATCCGCTGTAGGATGCTAAGCTGAGACATCCCTGGATCTGACGAAGCCCTGTGAAACCTAGGAGGGGCGAAACGCGTCATCCGCTGTAGGATGCTAAGCTGAGACATCACCTGCATGTCAGGCATCTACTAACCAGCGTGGTTATTTTGAGCAGCGGGACAAAAGGATCTGCTACGTCAATAACCTGGATACAATTGTGATCAAACTGGAACCCCTCTAAGAACCATTTGCTCCTCCAGAGAGAGCCAACTGGAGTGTTGCCTGGAACTTGTATTGCGTGACCATTTTCACGAGCACAATTGGAGACTAGAACATCGGGTGCCCATGCATCTCGGGAGAGTGACTGTCCGGTTTAATGAGTTCAAGTAGCCGTGAGTAAATTCTACTCGAGTTCCTTTTACACACAGAGGGGAAGCATCCTGCTCGCCAAATGTGATTATAACTCAGCGGCACACTGTATATTTACTCACCAGGTCTATCCTCATGCTCTTTTGTTCTAAAGTAAGATATCACCAATCAAGTATCCATTGTAGCGATACTTGTTGTATCCATTGAAGGCGTCTATAGGATCCAAGTCAAATGCTCATACTGACTTCAATTTCAACTAATTAACATCTTAAAGACACTTCATGGAAAAAGAGAAACATATTAAGAGAGTTTGATAGGAAATTCCCAGGCACTCGACATATGCTATATTGCACTCCTTTACTTTAGTCCAACGCTACTCCCTCTCAATTGAGGACCACCCGAAGATTTAGAGAATATTGATCAGCTAGCTCCGCTTGTGTGTGAGTGTTGATGTGTACGAAAGGATTATTGCAATGATCATTTTTTAGGGGTGTGGGGATAGTGGTTTTTGTATTGTGCAGTCTGTTTATATGGTAAATTGTTTTATCCCGTATACCAATAAATTCAACCTTTTATATCATAATTTTACTCTCCGACCCCGTTCTTCAGCTGCACTCTGTTCAAAAAAACCTCTCTTGGTTTGAACAAACTGCCTTCATTTGTATACTAATTTAATTGTCTATATCAGGAGTAGCCAAACTCTGGCTCTCCAGCTGTGGTGAAACTACAAATCCCACGATGCATCTCTCTCCGGGAGTCATATCTGTGGCTGTGAGACTCTTGCAATGCCTCATGGGATTTCTAGTTCCACCACAGCTGTATGGCCAGAGTTTGGCTACCCCTGGTCTATATGGTTGTAATGTTTCCCCTTCCCTAGAATTTCCCACTAAAATTCTTCAATACATACTACCTGGGACAAAAAAAAGCAGGAGTACACCAATAAACTCTGCCCTCTCCTCCTGTCAGCACATGTGTATGTAGCTAAACATTATTATTCCCTAATGCTGCCTCTCCCTTTCCCAGTCTAAGGCTGGCCATATACCTATCAGTTTTTCTTGAAAACATTTGACCCGATTCCTCCATCAACACAAACAGCGCGTTGATCTGAATCCCACTGTTTACATTGTATTCGGACAGGTGCCACCTGTCAGAATACCCAATGAGAGGGGGCAGCTCGATCGAAAATTTTCCAGCCCGCTCCTTCGATCAGCTGATCAGGGAATGCCGGCTGAAAGGGAGCCGACTGCCCATCACACTGTGCGAACTTCGGCCAGTACATTAAAAACTGGCGGACATTTTACCAGTGGGTGGGCACCTTAAGGGTTGCTATAGAAGGGATGACAGAGCTTGATATCAAAACAGATTCAAGGAAACATGTATTTAATTGTATTTAAAGGATTGCATACCTGTGTTCTACATCTGTCTGGAGTTCAGCTTTAAGTTTATCCCAGTTTACCATGGTTTACCAAGATATTGCACAGATTATTCTCTTGCCATATTATGCCCCACAATAACTGTTGCTCCCTATACTGACCTTTTACTCGGGTTAGAGGATACAGGCTCTCTGGTCAGAGCAGGCTATATTATCTTTTCAGCCAGGCACAGTCTAATTGATTGACCCTGCGTTTACCTTTCTTAGTGAAAGTCTTCTGAATTATAGCTAATAGACCTCAGGTAACTCAAGACGTCTACAGAGAGAAAGATAGAATCTCACTCTTTTTTTTTAACCACGTTGCTTGGTTGACTTTCAGCCTGCATAAAACAAGCTGTGTCTTTGATTTCGCCTTTTTCTTTCTAAACTTCTTAGCTGGAACCAGAGAGGAAAAGAAATATGTGATGCATGATTGGCTGTGGAAGTATTACAAAGCCCTTTGTCTGCTTCTCATGTTTGCGAGGGGCTGGGTTTAGAGGCCACAGCTTTTCGATTCAGCAGGTAGGCAAGCAATAAGAAATTTCAAATGATCATTGTGCTATACTGTAGAGTCAATGTGCGCTTCAGAAGAGCAATATGACCATCTAGCTATAACTTATCTCGTCACAGACAGTATTCAGATCTTGCAAAACAATCACTAGTATAATATGTTACAGAAATATGAACTGCATGCTATGATTAGTCTAAAGTGGTAGAATTAGAAAGCGACTGCCATATGCATAACTCAAAAATGTTCACTTGTGTCTCAAGGTGGAGTGGGTTGGCTTTCAGATTCACCTATATTATGTTATTATTATTATTATTATTATACAGGATTTATATAGTGCCAACAGCGTTTTACAATATAAGGAAGACATTACAATTACAATACAATTCAAGACAAGATGCTAAGGAGGGCCCTGCCCCTGAGGGCTTACAATCTAAAAATGAATTATAAAATTTGAATGTGTAGAAGACTCAAATTGTTCAAATGTGTATTTGGACAATATATTAGGGTCATGTGATACTTATTTTTAGAAATGGCATCCTTCAACAAAATACTGTCAATAAATCATTGAATTAACCTTACTTCAACTGTTCTCTTGAGTTTGAGTTGTGGCTTCTTTGCCATGTCTTCTTTTTTTATTAAAAGATCAGTCCAAACGAAATTGACATTTCACTTTTTGGTAGATGCTGAAGAGTTCAACCACCTTTAAGTTCTGACATCTCTCTGGGACTTTATTGGAGAGTTCTCTGCAGTTTAGTTCCTGGGTCTTCCACCTGCTATGTCCGTTATAAGGTGTATTTATTTATTTTATAGCAACAGGAGGTGCTGGAACAGACTGAGTTGGGCTGCACATTTCAAACTCTCAGGTGTTCAGGAAAAGAGTCAGTTATTATTTTTCTTTTAGAGTATGTAAGAAGCCAGGGGTTGATGCAGCCCACAAGGCCCACAAATCAAAGAGTCCAGCGGAGGGCAACCAAACTCATTAAGGGGATGGAGGACCAGAGCTATGAGACAAGGCTACTAAATTAAAATATGTTCACATTGGAAGTAAGGAGATTAAGGGAGGAATGATTTTCATATACAAAATGTTCCATTGTGATAGCAACATTAGCAACAAACTCTTTACGGTTAACCCCATAACAAAGACTAGAGGCCACCATCTAAAATTGGTGGAGAAAAAATGTCAGCACAAGAGACGAAGGGGGTTCTTCTCAGTTAGAGCTGTTATGGTCTGGAACTCGCTGCCACATGCAGTGATTTCAGCTAAGAGTGTGGAATCATTCAAGAAGCTCTTGGACAATTTCCTTAGAGACCATAATATACAAGTGTACAGGTACTCTTAAGAACAAGATCACACATGGTCTTATACACACGCACACCAGCAGAACCATATACATACACGCAATAGGTTGGACTTGATGGACTTGTGTCTTTATTCAACCTCAAATACTATGTAAATACTTCTGGGTGGAATTACCCTTTAAGTATAAGCCTACAGTGGCAGGCCCACTCCCATCTAAGACTCCACTGGAGATGAGTGACTAAAAATCCGGGCAGGTTAGTAAATCAGGATATTGTAAGTCTTCTGAGTCTTGTTAATAAATGTATGTAGAATTGTCCAGCCTGCAGAGACTCATACAATTCATGAATTGTGGCTGATTGTATTTTTAAGTTGCACGTATCTGATCATCCCGATCTGCGATCTGACTTTCAAGGTTCAGATTCCCTGTTCTGCTTGATAAGGAAGCTTACAGCCCTTTTAAACAGATTAGCAATGTGAGGCAATCCATAACATCCAATTAGATTTCATTAGCCTGTACTTGATCTGAATTAATAAATTAATGAATTACAGTTATTTATATAGTGCAATTTATGCAGTGCTGTACATACTGCAGATTCACGAGAAGCTTACAATCAAAGGTCCAAGGGACAAAGGTCCCTATTGTACATGCATACATACTAGGGCCAATTTAGACAGGAGCCAATTAACCTTCCAGCATGTTTTTTGGAGTGTGGGAGGAAACCAGGGTACACGGAGGAAACCCACACAAGTGCAGGGAGAACATGCAGACTCCATGCAGATAATGTGCTGATCAGGATTCAAACTGGGGACCCCCAGTGCCGCAAGACAGAAGTGCTAACTACCAAGCAATTATTGTGAATGATTAGAAGGGGTTACTTCATATCTTTTCTAGTAAACAAAATAAAGAATTGCACACAGATATAATCTTCGTGTAGCATAAACGGAATAACCCTGCAGATACAGCTGTGTAACAGAATGTCTTGTACTGAGGGCTTTTGTTTATTAAGTCTTGGAGAACATGATATGTGTTAACAGCGCATCTTAAAGATGTAAGCTGGCAAATTGGCAAAGGTGAGAAAATGGCAGCTGAAATGAGTTTTCCCTCAGGACTCATGTCTTGGCTAGACTTAGTTACAGTTCCTGACATTTATCTGTTCCCAGGTACCAACATTATGAAAGATTTCTTTAGGAAATGGATTTCTGCCCTGAAATACCATATGTGGCATTGACCTTTAGTAAGTTTCATCTCTGTGCTAATGAACTTGTTCTGGAACTGTGGCTTGTTAAATACCTCACACAGCTACATGGAATGATGAGTGCTCCATAAAAATCTTACAATACTTGGGACAAGTCCTGCATTCCTTTATAAGTCATGGTCTGCACACGCTAGAATTTAACTGAACTTTTTTTTTTTCTGTTGCACTTTACTCTCCAGAAGGCAGCAGTGTTGCCAAGTTTGATTATCTAAGTTATGCAGAAAACAGTGACTGTTCTGACAAGTGCCACCTGCCCTTCTCTTATTTTTATGCACAAGACAGATCTGTATATGTTATTTATAGATGCAGTAAAAACGGGTTGCTGCTGGCTATTTAAACTGATTCAATGTATTAGCAGGGAGTATCAGGACAGAATGGAAATCATGCCATATTCTGGAATGTCACACTGCTACTGACATAAAGGAGACATTATAGGATGTCATCAATCAGCTAAGAAACAACGCTGAGACTTAAGGTGCCCATACCCTGTGTGATTTTCGTTCTGAAATCCTACACGAACGGTCTTTTGAACGCAAATAGAACAGTTGATGGTACATCACCGATTGTCCTGCTCAGAATTTTAGTTTTTCATAAAGCAATGCATTATACACCAGTCTGCCATGCTCTTCTTTGGAAGTAAACTGATGATCTGGAAACCTTGTGATTCAGTAGAACTATTCCTTATGACATACACCGCGGACTTCTTGATGTCTCTCACAAACAGAACACCTGATGTAAATAAGTCACCCACATGAAGAAGTTTATCACAGCCACCCATCTAATTCAAACCTGTGTGGAACGTTTGCAGGTGGCTGGAGATACAGTAAGCAGAGAGCAGTGAAATGACACAGAACAGGTTTTAGAACGTATACTCCCAATAACCACATTGGGTGCTGTTTTGATTCTGCTGCAGTACATCAGATTAAGGTAAACACATTCATGGAAATACAAAGAGCAGAACTGATATACTGTTTGTGAAATCTAGTGCTTGTTTCTGGGATCTTTAAAATGTTTTTTTTCTAGAAATGTGTTGCTGATTTATTTTTTTCCGTGGTGCCTGTGTTTAAAAATGAATTTCAATTAGACTGTAACCTAAAATGAACTAACTTTGCAATTTTCTTCCCTGTATACTTCAGCTGCATGAATTCTGAAAAAGATTATGACAATTGGAGTGGCTGGAAGGAAATGTCCGAATACGTCAGACATGCATAAACAGGATTAGTGACCCCACAGCATTGTGTTTGCAAAGGTGCATACACTTATAATAGCATATAGGGATTAAGGGATTACCAAGCCATTGCCGAAGCAACATATTCACATGCATACCGGCAGCATCCATTGGAGAATGCATAAGGATATGAGGGATTGCAATGATATAGACTGAGCTGTTTAATGCTGTTTGCCACAGTCAAGAATATACAGTAGAGCACAAATATAATCTGAAAAAGGTGTTTAACTTATAGCAACCATTTGGCATCCAAGTTTCATTTAAAAGGTAAAATATGATTAGTTGAGCCACCTTTAGTCTAATTATATTGGCGCCACTTTACCGGCCCGTAGAAGCGATCTGGTCACAGGTGAAAACAGTAGGTCCCCCTGCACTCCTTACAACGCTTCCGGTCCAAGTGAAAATAGTGGTGCTTGCAGTGACAATCACGGATGGCGCCATGTACAACAGTCAATGAACAATAGAAATCACCAGCACTCCGTAAATAAAATTAAAAAAAGTCAATTTATTTGGACTAAACATCACACATAGCATAATCCAACGTTTCGGGACCACGCAGGGTCCCTTCATCAGGGAAGACTGACTAGTGACAGCTGAGTCGTCAGAATCGCGTCTACTGCCAGCTCTACAAATATGAACACAGTTCAAGTCTGTTTAACCCCTTAAGGACCCATGACGGAAATTATCCCGCAATGGGTTGTGAAGGGGTTAAAGCAGAACACTGGTCAAATCAAATCTTAGCCCTTGCAGTGGGGCTATCCCCGCAATGCAAGGTCTAAAAGCTCGTTTTGTCAAATCATCAGCTTCAGAAAGATTTTTCCTTTTATGTGAAATGTGTGTCTTTGGGCCAAGGTAATTTGCATTGATGAGTGTAACTGAACATGTATTTAATTTGCTGGCAATGTTTTCTGAGTGGCACAAAGGGAAGGCTTCCACGGAAGTCACTCACATTTAGGAAGACATGGGCTTGTATTCAATATTGTAAAAGCCATCCTCCAAAGGCAAAATGGAGCATGGGGCTGGAGTGTTCCAGAAATAATTTCCTGATACACACTGTTCTGTTAGATAGTTGAAATTGTAATTATACTTGGTGACATAAAAAGCTTTTATCTGGGGCGAAACATCCATGCTAGTAGTATTAAGAGAATTGAGTAGAAAGCGTGACTGTGAACGATTCACCAGAAAGGTATAATCCATATTTTTTTTTCCTCTGGCCAAATGAGCTTACATTTTAAATGAAATGATACGGATTACAAGGACATACCTTTTATTTGTCTTTTTAAATAAGTACCTTAGCTAACATAAGTAGGTTTAGGAGCAAAATAATTGGCAACATGTCTTGTACATCACATTCTACACAGACCTAATTGGATTGTAACATAATATGTATACAATGCATATATAGCATACATACTGGACAGAACGGCTGTAAAACAGGAAGCTTTCAAAGTAATGCTATAAATAGATTTTATTCATTAAGAACTTCCTAGAGAACAAACAGAACACAACATGAATGCAACAAACTTCATTAACAATTATGTCAACCCTAACAATGAAATATTCTTATTTGCTCCTTTTGGTCTTGTAAATATACCATTGGAAGCGTTTTTTGTTCTTTCTGTTCAATAAATACAAAAATATAACTGTTCATCTTGCCTGAAATCTAGTGAGCTGATATCTTCCCAGCTATTTCTTTGGAATACAGAACACCCTCCTCCTATGTTATGAAGATTTAGGGTGGGTGTTCTTTAGTTTTAAAATAATTCCTACCCTAGGGTGCCAATGCGGTTCCTCTACAGTACAGTGAATGAGAGTTGTCACTCTAAGACAAGAAGTGTGCTACTGGCAGGATCATCAGGTGAAAAAAAAGTGTGATAAAAGAAAACTAACGCAGCCACAACATCTAAAGCCATACATGTAATGTATTACATTTTTGGTCTTGAGTTTAGATACACTTTAATAACGTGTCATTTGGTGTGACCACCCTTTGCCTTGATAACAGGGTCAGTTCTCTAAGATAGACTTGTATGCAGTTTCTGAAGGATGTATAAGCACCCTGGAGAACTTGCAGAGATCCTCCACTGATTTAGGCTGTCTTACTTCCTTTTGTCTCTGCAAGTAATCCCACACTGGCTCAATGATGTTGATATCAGGTCTCTGTATTGGCCATACCATCTGTTGTGCAACTCATGCTTCCTCTTTTCACAGAAGATAGTTTTGAATAATTTTTGCTGTGTGCTTGGGGTCATTTAAATGCAGTAGAATAAGAAATGGAACGATTTAATACCTTCTACAAGACATTGCATGGTAGAAAAATGTGCCTGTACTTTATTTCTCATTTTGACTCAACAGTCAAGAGGAACCTCTGCCATTTTTCTGCACCCCAGTCTTTGTGTTTTATATGTGGGTGAGTCATTTGACTTTATTTCCACCTTGGCGGAATGGCCTTTTACTATGCAGACCACTTCTAATAAGATATCACCCACCTGTGGATGTTTGTACCAGGTAGTTCTACCAGATCTGAGCTGATAGCGGTACTGGACATCGTTTGATTTTAGGGCCGATTTACACTATAGCATCATGTTAACATGCACAGTGCACAGCATCACACCCTAGTTGCATTGTGTTGCCATTGATTCTCAGTGCCAACCCAATGTACCTCCTGGCGGTTGAAATGTGCAGTAGAGCAACATCATGCATTGCATTGTCATGTGGTAAAAAAGAGAAATGTATACAATCAATGACAATGCACCAGTGGTGCACTGGTGCATTACCATTGATTGCATAAATTGTTTCACCACACCACATGACACCTAGCATGTGGTGACATGTGCTGTGCAATAGCAGGCTCTAAGTGCATGGATCCTGTTCATTAAGTGTGACACTACAGTGTGAATAGGCCCTTATAGGTAATAAACTTGATGTACAGTATTTCCTAAACACAGAAACAGGATCACATATGTAAATCCACAAAATACTGAACATTTTAAAAAGAAAAATTACCCACTAAGTTGTGTTTATTATGTGTTCATTGGCTTAAGTCGCTCTCTAACCACAGATATGTTTTGGGAACAGTGTGGAAAAGCTAGAACCTCTGTTTCCTTTTTACTGGTGTGTGTCCCTGTTAAAAAGATTTCCCCCTCATTATTTCACAGAGACAGGAAGTGAGTAAAATTCCCCCTAACGAATACACAGACCATAAAAAACCCCAGAAAGTGGTTATAACCCTTTTCCACTTTGTAACGGCAATACATAAGTAAAATTTTGAAGTTCTACTTTTACTTTACAAAAGTGTACACCTTACAAATGTTACATTTTTGACGCATTGTAAATTAACCATGACAAGTGCACTTTTGACATTATAGGCGTATACTTAATTGATTATTCTTCTCGTACCGCTTCTTCTGTTTCTGTAGCATGAGGGAGCCAGGAACTTTCTGCTGCCTGAGAGTTTCAAGGCAGAATAGCCCAAGGATGGGATTAGGGTTGGCTCTGGTTGGTCAATGTATGAGAGTCATATGTCTGAGTTGTATAATCTTTTCCTGAGAAACCAAGAATAATGGAAGATAGAAATAAATGAGACAAAGATTACTGCTTAACTACTGATAAGTACTGCTGCAGACCGCATTATTTATCCATTTTCTTGTACGTGCAATGAATGCCCAAACCTCTCCGCCTGTGTAAATTAAAATTAATTAACATGGTAGCCAAATATACATTTATCTGTTGTTATTACATGCATTCACATCCCTGGTGTTTTTATCTTTTAGTATGAAGACTTATGGAGTATTTATAACATACCAGACAACTGAGACCCATCAAGGTGTCCAATAAAGCATGGCTGGTATATTCTGCTTTCTAGTGGGCAATACAATACTAAATGATTTGTGCAGTACTGAAAAGATTATTCCATCCCTCTGCTCCTTGTTTGTTCCCTGCTCCCTAGAAGAGGGTTAGGATACAGGTCAGGGACCATGGGCTCACTTATTGAGTGGCACACTTAATACAATATTGATTTTGGCATGTGTAATGAAACCATAAAAAAGCGTTCCTCCAAAGTAAATAGATAAAACAAATAGGAAGACCTAGCCACTGCCGCATGCAGACTTGGCAAGTGTGCTGCAAGCGTAAAGAAGAAATGGAAAAATCAATGTGTAATAATAGTAACTATTAAACCCATTATGAACTGAAACTTTATTGGGCTAGAAGGGAGCGGTAATAAAGCTTCTGACATGATTATGACATTATCACTATGATATAAGAAGAGATTTAATCACTTTATGCTTCTCCTCCTGGCAGGAATATAATCAATAGCTTCAGAATGCTCACAATACATGGCACGTTCTTATCAGCTGACAGACTTGCAAATATTTACATAATGAGTGGCAAAAAAGTGCAAAAACTTTACACTTTAATTGCATATTTTATCTTTATTACCGAGCAATCAATACTTCACCCTAAGAATGAAAATTGTCTCTAGATCGGTGAAGGTCTAAAATGCTGCAGTTGAAGTTGAGCATGTCCTTATCTCCAATTTGTAGTGTATTCCTTATGAGCTTCAGGGTGCCAGCTGCCAGTTCCTTTCTCTTTGTATTTGAGGCAACGCACTGGTTTTCTATTTTGATAAAGGCATTTTGAGGAGGTTGAGGGATCATGATCTAATTTTAATGATTACACAACCATTTTTATATTTGTGGTATTCTTTTTTTTTTTCCAAATAGAGTTGGCAAAGGTTAGAAGCTTTGTCGGGCTTTTGTTGCTGCAATAACGTATCATCAGCACATTGCATGCTCAAAATAGAGCCATTTTTTAGTCGAAAATAAGCAATGCTTAAGAGTCCTTATATCAGTTCCTTCATCAGGGAAAACAGTCACTGCCTGATGAAGGAGCTGATGTAAGGGCTCCAAAACATTGCTTATTTTGGACTAATAAATGGCTCTATCTTGAGCATGTGATGTGCTGATGATACTTAATTGCTGAAGATATTGGATAGTGGTGCTTTTCAATTTTTTATCATTGAAGCACTCATCAGTGTCTGGCTAGGAAGCAGTTTGGCAGGCACCATACCTTCTCTTTTTGTACATTGAGACTTTTATTGTCTTTGTTCACATCAAGGAAATCTGTTTTCTCTGTTTGTCATGGTAACCAAAGTCACAGAGACAGAAAGTAAGAAGAAATCCAAAATGTTATAGTGTCCCCAGAACAAGAGTAGCGGAGATATCTTTTCAGTGGGTAGAAGTGTTCCATCGACAGTTGTCAAAGGCATAATGTTTCCTTACTGTAACATCAGCGGAACAAGATGGGCAGGGAAATGACACAGATAGTAATAAAAACATGACAGCTGATTTAACCCTTCACTTTAAAACAACAAAAAATAATTTCTTGGAGTTATAATACACAATCCTTATGTTGTTTTCAACATCAGCATGCAAGTAACAGCAGTCTTTTAAAGAAGTGACCAATGGCACAATATTTTTTTCAAGCTTCTGCTGCTATTTATGATTTAACATAACACTGTGCTATTATGGAAAACTGCTTTAAGTTTATTATAGATGCATTCAAGTGTCCTAACTATTAACAAAAATGTATCGTATTTGTGTATCACTGAGCTGTAAATCGTCAAATCATCTCTGAATTGGTGCTGACACTGTCATTCCTTCTTGAGGGGGGCTACTTTTGTTCCCCCATGGTCCCTGTGCTTGTTTTAAAGTAGCCAGCGCTCCAAGCTCGCTCCTGTGGTGGACTACAATCTCATGTTTAGTTTATTCATTTGTATTGAGATTGTAGTCCATCACACGAACAGGGACCATGGGGAACAAAAGTAGCCACTCTCCAGAAAGAAGGACAGTGTCAGCACCAGTTCAGAGATGATTTGAGGATCTACAGTCAAGTGATACACAAATATGCTACCTTTTTGTTAATAGTTATGGTGATTGAATGCATTTTTTAGATTTAACTTCTAAGTTTAGTGTCACTCTAATATCTAATCAGAATTCTTATTTCATTTTCTGGTCGCAGCTAGAAAAATGAATATTGTTTACTAATCGTTGTGGGCAAACTCTGTTTTTTCCTTGCTTGAGTTTTAGTTTTATAATCAGTTTATCTGTTTATGTCAAAATTATAAAAAAATAATAAATGTTTTGCTTACCTAAAATAAAAATCTAAAATGTTCTCACTATCTGACTGCTAATAATATACAGTATATCAGCAGGCAAAGCACTTTATGCTACTAGCGTATGTAGCCATAGCCAATACGCCATTTCAGTTTAAGATCAATGGAAATTTATCACAATACAAGACATGAATGGACAATTAAGTCTTGGCCGTATTTTAATTAAAACAGACTTTCATTACCAATGAACAAGCAATCTTCCTTGGATATATGCTTTCTTGTCGCATAAGCCAATATTCTCTCTGTGAAACTATCGACCCTAAAGTATTGATTTTCATCTTTTCCCCCCTTCTTTTTCATCTCCTCCCAAGATAATCACCAGTTTTCAGAAACAGAACAGCCAAAAGGAACTGTGAAAAAACATTAAACTGGCTTTAGAACTTAGCCTAACCAAACCCAAAGAGGCATAAAACAGCAGGCTTTAATGAGAGATCATGAACCGCTGCTTGTTTTACTGTGATCTCCTCTATTTACCACTTAACATCAGCATTTTATGTCAATTCCAGAAATAAATGGTAACATTTATGTCCTAAATAATGTGACATTATTATTTACCAAAAGCTCCAACTGTACCTTTTCCAGGAAGAATTAACGTTTACTTTATGTGACATTAATGGGTGCTCTCCTTGTTAAAATACATGATAGAAAGCATTATAGAATGGAAATAAAGTTTTGTACATTTGTAGAAAGCATACATTTTGCTTTTTCTCACATTGTGCTACAAAGGTTTGGGTTATAAAAAATTACTACATATGCATGAATATCCTTTCATAATAAGATATTGCAGGGTGTCAAAATTTACAATAACCCATAGCAAATGATGACGTTCATTCTTTGCCATTTCAAAAAAGATGAATAATTAGTTCCGTGGGTCATTTTAGTTCCCCCTCCCATATTTTTTTTTCTCTGCGACAAAATAGGTAAGATATATATTTATCTGTGACTCCATTGCATGGATTTTCTCTTCTTTCCTGTACCTATGACTCCCGTACAAGAAATGAGGGTATGGCAGTTATAGGTACAGGAAAGAAGAGAAAATGTATGCAATGGTGTCACAAGAAATAGGGGTATGGGAGTCTCTGGGACAAGAAGGCACAGATAGGAATAAAAACATTGCCAGAAATAATGACTCTTTCTCACTTTGCTGAAAATGTGTTTTTTTCTTTTTCTGTGTGTCCTCATTGGGGAGATTACCAAACATTTCCTGTCCTGACAGGATGTTGGAGGAACTTTCCTCAGTAGGGGCATGGATGACAATAAAAATCTGAGACTCAAACCCTTTGTCACCATAGCCAAAACAAAATGACTAGAGTTGGACTATAGCTCCTTGCCTTACAAACCGTCCAGATAACTCATGTATCTGTGTTTGTGCTTATAAAATACACCAATACATGTTAGATACATAGTTTGTGAAGCTAACACAGTCTGACTGCATTTGGACAGTTCATTGTGTAAAAATAACAGTAACAGTCAAGAAATGGATGCCAAAAATTTAAGAGAAATCAATATATAAATTTGGGAAATGTATTCCTATCATCTCCAATGTAAGTCCTGCAAAAGATCTTAATAGTGATTGGTGAGATTACATAAGGTTCATGAAATGTGTGTGGACAACTTGAGCTCAGACAATAAACCTGGGATAAAGAAAATTATGTCAAACCAATGCTTTTTATTTAACTGAGCACATTCAGTTAAAGAAACTGACTTTTAGTTTGCTACACTATGTACCATAAACAATCGCCATGTCTTTTTATATGCAGCATAATCATTTGTTTACCTTTTTTTGTTTTTGAATCTTAGTACTTTTTATCACCTCTAGACTTTCCAACCACTTCTATTTTAAACTGCATATTAAAAAAAGAATGAAAAAAACTTCTGAAATTAAATTGACATGTTACAGCTTATTTGAGATTTTAATGCCTGGGATTTTAGTGATTAGGTTTAGATCTTCCTAAAGTAGTTTTCCAAATGTTACCACCTGGGTTACTATAGTGAAACAATCTGTTTTTTTTTTAACTCTACTAGTCTAATGTTTCATGGCAGCTGCTTAGCAGTTCTTATAAAAGTTCTTGTGCTTTTCAATAGTTGGAGAGCCATGGTTTCTTTTCCTTCCTGTCTACTATACAAGCCTTCTTAACCTTTTGTTCTGTACAAAGGATCACAGGTAGGCATGACCAGATTCCTTACCCACTGCAAATCCACCTGTTCTCCTATGTGGAAATACACAGATAGTTCACTGATGAAAGGGCTGGGAATGCTTTAATTTGCTTCTCAGATGCAGATAGAAAACTGTTACAATAGTAATGGAACTGATTACACTTTCATTTGTCGAATGATCAGTCATTGCTGCAAATTGTGATGACAGCCGACTTGACGAAATCGAACTCAGTGACTTCTCAGTAAATATCCATCTTAATGAACATGAATGAGCATTTTCTAACTGATGTTGTACTTCAAGCCTTAATCAACATTTCTACTGCTGTTTATATAGACTGCAAGTGCTGTGGACTTCAGTGTGGATTGGGTTTTAGCTAATTAGTTTCACTGAAGGCTAATTACAAAGCTAAGGGAATATGGGTTTTCTTTAAATCAAATAAGCAACGGAGTGAATCAAATTTCATTTACTTTCTGAGGGAATAGTGAATCTCATATCAAGTAATTATGAAAATGAAGAATATGTTGCGTTCTCTCCCTTTTGAGACATGGTGTTCTGTAAATGGCTAGGTTAATAGTAGGAATACCTTAAATTAGCATATACAGAACAGGGCTACTTGAATGCTGCCTATCCTGGAGCATGCACTGCTTTATCAAGATATTACAGCTAAAATATAACACATTTATTTACTTTTCTTCTTTTTTTGTAGATCTTATGTGCAGTTATACACTGTTTTATAAATCCTAGGCCAGCAGTACAAGTTAAGTTTACACCAATATTTAAAAACAAGCACCACTGTTAGGGCCATCTTTTAGCACCCTGTCTGGATTTGCAACCTGTGAAAGGCTACACTGCTGCTTAAGCAGACCATTTATTTCCCCGTTGTTCTTAAGGGAGTTTAACATTCACAAAATAAAAAAAATCTATTTGGAAATATTTGTGCTGTTTACTACATTTAAATATAGATTTAACCTAAAAAATGACCTTAATATCTTCCACAGCCTCTGTGATGGCTCCTCCTGCCTTGGCCTCTAACATATCACCTCAGGTGTGGCTGCTGCAAGCAAGCAAAGGGCCAAGGCATGTGACATTTACAGGAATGGTTACTTACAATGAGCATGGGAGGGTGTTTGTGACTAAACATATTTGATGACATCATGTCTGGTTGACATGTGCAAGTCCTTGGATGTGTGGACTTACATTCCAACTTCTCTATTATGACATGTCTCCAACTTCTCAATTCTTACATGTGTAGGGAAATATGGCATTATCCATATCAGCACTAGAGGAGTCTTGGAAAATAGACAGAAAAGCAATTTTAGGACAATGTTTACAACCTCATTTTTTCCAGTGGTTTGGTTAATATTGTGGTTGCTAAGGGTTGCTTAACTGCTTGAAGACCAGGGGGTCTATTCACTCAGCTGCCTTAGGCAGCTGAGTGAAAGACCGACCTGAAGTGAAGTGAGCCGAACGCTGTTCGGCTATCCACTTCAGGCTGGTACTGCTGATTTCAGCCGTATATCGGCTGAAATCAGCTGTACATGGGGTGGCTTCCCGGGGCTTCGGTTGGCCGAACATGCTCCAACATCTTGATCGGCTAAGCCGAACCTCCGGCATGCTACTCGCTGCTGTTCGGTCTATTCTTATAGATGCCGAACAGCAGTGAGTGAATAGCCGAATGCCACTGAGCAGCATTCGGCTCGGCTGTTCTGCTCGGTCCTTCAGAGGTACCGAGCAGAACAGAAAAAGAGTTTAAAAAGTTAATTTTGGCCCATTGGAATGCATTGCTAGATTCCTATTGGCTATTTCAATTTGCAATAGCCAATAGGAATCTAGCATTGCATTGCATTTTTTTTCCATTCTGACACATTCAGAATAAAGAAAAAAAATTTTTTTTTTAAATTATTATTATAACATTTTATTATTACCCAGTTTGTTGGTCAAATATAAAAGACGGGGTCACGTCGGGTAAATAGACAACAAACAGGTCAAGCTTTAAAATTACGCGCACCCGCGAAATCCCAGAAAACTACCATACCCAAAGTTGGCCATAGGCGACGCTTTAAAAGCTTTTAGCGCTCATTAGTTTAGTGTTATCAGTGATTGATGGCCCTAGAATTATTGCTCTCACTGTGACGTTTGCGGCGATATGTAACATGTGCGGCGTAATGGGTGCAATCGTCGTTTTTTCACGTATGCGCCCCCAACGCATGTTTGCATGCGTGTATGTAGGGGTGGGGACTTTAAAACATTTTTTTTCCAATTCTTTTTTATGTGCAACTTGAAAAAAAATTTTGGGGGGGCTTTTTTCCAAAATTTTTTCCACTAAACTTTATTGCTATCACATACGGGGGCTAATAAAACCCCCCTATGTGATGGCAAAATATGTGACAGGTCCTCTTTATGGAGACATCAGGGGTCTTCACGACCCCTAATGTCACCTAGGACCCCCCAAAAGAAGCTGATGAAGCACAGATCTGCTCCATCAGCTTCTTTCCAGCTTCTGATGCTGGAGAGTGACACAAGAATGCGGAAGTGATGTAAAATACAACACTTCCGCATTCTTGCAGCGGAGAGGAGACCGGAGGGAGCTCGTGTACTGATCTCCCTCTGATCCCCTGTGATACAGACAACATGCTGATCCCTGGCTCGCACCGGGCACAGCGGAGCCCGGGACCAGTGGGACAACGGCGGGGGGGACCGCAGAGGGGGGTCAACGATCTTTACCCCATACAAGCGATACGCTGGCTCTATAGCCGGCGGATTGCTTGTATGTTAACAGGCATCGCTGCCTGTTTTTAAATATCGGTCATTTCCCGCTCGCGGGCGCCCAGCGGCGCGCGCGAGGGTGTGTGTATAAGCGGACGACTAAAGACACCCGCTCAGATCTAGAGAGCTCCCGGTCAGCCATTTTTTTTACAACAGCCGGCCCTGAGGTAGTTAAAGGGTAGTGGTGCTCCAGTATCCTTTTTTTGTACCAAGGTGAGCCCTCCCAGTTCTTACTGCCAATGAATAAAGGCCTCAACTATTCTGAGCTCATCTCCTGCTGCTCCTTCCAATTCACAAATCAATGACAGTACCTCATTACACAGCACAAGTGCTTTTATTGGTTGATAGAGACCAGAGAAATTAAGGCTTCTTTTCTGTGTTTGTCTGGATTCAGGCGTGTCCCTGGACACGCAGACAAGGATATTGGTATGAAACACAGATTTTGTCCGGCACCAGTGTAAATTTATGTTTGAATTCTGACAGACTCACTGTATAGGCAAAATGACTTATAATGACCTCAGTCAGCATGTATCTGTAAATGGTATGATCATCTGCCTAACCTGGTCATCCTAATAATGCACAAGGCCCAGTATTTCTGTAGTCCTCAGCGGACTCAGTGGGTCTGGTTATTAAAGACATAATATTTAACTGACTGAAATGTCTATAGTTTGATCATCAGTGGTGGTTTTGGAGAGATGTATATTCTGATGGTGGCATTATATCACCAGCATCAGAGGTTTATATAATACATTTAGAGAGAGTAGATGCTGACTATAAACACATGCTCTGTCAACTGATATAATTTCCAAGCATGAGAAGTTAAAATGCGCTTACAGACTGCTTATATCCTTGCAGTATATGTTTACTGAAAATAGAGGCTATTACCATGTTTTCAGCATTATTTGTTAACAATTTTGGCATGCAATGGCATCACATCAATTCAGCTTTAGTGATTACACGGCACTAAAATCTAATCACTTGTTCTATCTTTCAACATGGTGAGGGCGATAAGGAAATGAGGGTATCATACCATGAGTAAAAGGTGAGAAGAAAAAGATAGGAGGAGGATAAAGCCATATTCACCAAGGAGTAAATTGTATTAATGTAAGCCAAGCTATATATAGTGTCAATAAGTCGAACCAAAAAAAGTGTGTTTATTAATTAGTATTTATCTTATAGCTGGGTAAGGACGTGAAATAGGATATTAATTAGTTGAAAAAGTAGGAGTGGGTGATTACTTGTCTTTCTAATATAAGATCTATATAAATAGTTAAATAGTCGCTAAGCCGGTGAGCATTAGGAATTATAGTAACTAAGTGATAACAGCATATTGCTCTGAAAAAGTGATAAAAAAATATTAAAAAATATATATTAGACAATATAATAAAAGAAGTGATATATAAAAAAATATAATTCTAAAAGTAGGTAAGTAAATGAAGCAATGTCAATAAAATCAAATCAACGTGGCGGAAAAAATACTAAAGAAGCAAACAAACAAAGTGAGTGGATAAAAGAGAAGGGGGATCAAAATCCCAGGGTTAGAGTGCTAATATATTGGATTCAGTAGTATAAAGGGCCACATAGGGGAGGTATCATGAACCCAGTGAGAGAGTAAGTGCTGGAAGCAGTGGAGGACTTCTATGGGAGGCTGTATGCAGCACCTGTAGCTCCCTGGGGGGTATATGCTGTAATTTATATTTCTACGCCACAGACGGCCATATGCATGAGCCCTAAGGCTGCTAGCTGTTTTCTAGACATAGATACACATGGGACCTAATTATTGAGGTGATCCCCAAAAAATAAAAGTTGTAGAAAAGCACAATAGGCTGCTCATTTTTATGGGTCTGTAACCCATTTTGCTTTAGTAATCCATCTATGGAAATGAACATCTCTTCTCCGTGTATTTCTTCTTTTCTCTCTTGTCTTTCCACTTTCTCTCATCCACTTTTTTCAAAATATGTTATAAGAGAAGGACAAGAGAAGCATCGGTTGTGTGCTCCTATCCTTAGTAAGAATGCCAATATAACGTTGTCGATTATTGTTTGATATAAATACAACAAAATAAATTTAGTTTTTAAAAAAAATATCTTTATAAAAAATAGAATAAAACCTGACACATGTCATGTAAGGTATGAGAGGTAAATATCAAAAAATAGCTCAAATAGATGAATGAATTGCTATGAGAAAATTAATATGAGAAAAATAAATTGCATCTGCTGTGTAAAACAGATGGACAGCACACATTCAGTTTCAATTTACTATGGCTTTAGATTTATCTTTGTGCCAAGGCGTTCCTGCTGTCCCATTATATGACCTGTTTTAAATGTGTTACACTTTAATGGCCTTATTTACTGAGGTGTGAAGAAAGTTAAACTGCAGTTAACTGAAGAAAGCCTGTGTTTACTCTCAACATCCAATCATGTGCAGAATCATTTAAAAATAGAGAAAATTCAACTGTGTGAAGTGAGTACAGGTGCACTTCATTTTATTGCTATTCAGATTTTAGCAAATTAGGCCCTCTACTACAAGAATTTTAAAATGGGTCTTCCTACCTCTCAGATGATCAAACAGCACATGAACATAACTCAGCAGTGTCTGGCTGAAAGCCAGTCTTTTTGTCTTTTCGTAAAACCTAAACTTTAACAAGACTTAGATCCCAGCACCGGACTCCTCTGATTGCCTTCTGGCCATGCCTGTAAATTGATTTTTCTTCCTTCTGGCTCTGTTTGAATTATATCTGTTAGGAACACATTTGGGTTTCTTGTTCACTTTTTTCTCGGAAGAGATTTTTTGCTCATAAGAGTGTGAAAAAAATGTTTTGGCAAATCTTTGGGGCATTTATAAAGAGTTTTATAAAGCATTTACGAAGAGTTTCCACATATCTTAAGAGTTTGTTTCACACAAACGTATTTAGTAAAACATCACAATAACCAAAGCACTCAGAATCTAATTTGTGCAAGTCAGTAAAATAAATTCTGATTCGTTGTTATTGGTTAATGTGTACTACACTTTGTCCTTTTCCCCATTCTTTGCTTATGGAAAAATAGTGCATATGTTTGGAAATATTTTGCACTAGAAAATGCTGTGGCCATATCTGTGTATTCTGTAAAAACTAAACATTGTCAGGGTTATTCACAAAAGGGTGAAGAGTTTGGAGAAGGCAGGAGAAGTGAACAATCTATGCGAAAATAGCTGATTTTGAAAAATGCTCCAATTCAGCTCACTTTCCAGTTCAACTATGTTGTCCTAGATTGTTCACTTCTCCTGCCTTCTCCAAACTCTTCCCCCTTTTGTGAATAACCCTGTGTGTATTTGATTACGATTTATCATCACTCATGAGACAACACTTAATTTTCCAAAGAATAATTGGTGATTAGAGACAACCCAGTGCTCCATTTTTCTTCAACTGAACATAGCTTTAGCATTATTGATATTGATACCATGGAATATTGGACCATGGGATATTACTGCAGAGACCGCAAGAGTATTGTGGTGTGGAAAAAAACAGCTCTCATCTGTTTTCAGTACTTTTGTGTGACATAAATTGCCCCCCAAAGTACTTCTGCAGTCAATAAAAAAAATTGTTATCGTACTCTGCTCTGCCTCTTTTCTATCCAAGCAGCCACTTAGTAAGCTTGCAATGTTAATGCAGTAGTAAATTATCCACTGATAAAAGTAGCACTTTTCTTTAGATGACTCTATAGATGGAGTGTACTCCAAAATTAAACACGCATGGTCACTTACAAGTTGTTCTTGACAGTGTATGTCTATATACTGTATATACTCCTAGAAGTCATTCAGAATTGGTGCTAATTGCATTCTCTTGTGCACACAACCACAAGAAGGAGCTCATACACATCTGTGTTTCCAAAAGGGAAACTATAATTATTTGAGGTGAATTGTATTTTTATTTAAGTTTATACATTTGTATACATTTTTATACAGTTTATACATTTTCAAACTGATATTTTATATAGTTTTACAATGTGTATATACTATTACATACGAATGTTTAATAAACGATAAAGGATTCTCTGAGGAGTATGGGTTATCTAAAGACTGCTCAGCAGTAGCTACCCTGTTTCCCCGAAAATAAGACCTACTATGAAAATAAGACCTAGTACAATTTTTGGGAATTGCTAAAATATACGACCTACCCCAAAAATAAGACCTAGCTGTGACCATTCCCAGTGCCGTTGGTGGCATAAGGGGAACTTAAAGAGCTGCGGGAGAGGCAGGAGAGAATTAGCAGTGCCAACGAAGCCAGTGCTAGAGGAAGCAAGGTGGCACCGGAGGGAGCAGAGCCGCATAAGCCGATGCCTCCTCTATAGCGCTGACTCCTGTCACAGGCGGAGTGATACCAAATGCACTCCGCCTTTGAAGAATCCATAGTGAAAGTGCGCTTCGCTCATTCTGGCCAGCGATTGGTTAGCAAATTGCTCTTGGAAAGGCACGGCAACCCTAATTGCCCTGATCATCATATTTTTCTACATGAATAAATGTGGATTGTTGTACATAAAAAAAAAATAAGACCTACCTCGAAAATAAGACCTAGTGTGTTTTTTTGAGCCAAAAAAAAATATAAGACAGTGTCTTATTTTCGGGGAAACACGGTACCTATAGATGGAGTTATTGTATAAGGATGAATCACTGCTCCGACTGAATGACTTATATGTGTAAATGTAAGCTTGAGTTTTTGAACTCTAAACAACAAAAACAACCAAAACTGGGAATAAGTGAGCTAAAAAGAACCTGAAGCATCACCTGCTAGCTTCAAATAAGATTGTTAAATAATATCCATATGCAATATTTCATATTTACAGGACTAAAAATATATTTCTTCCATTTTATTTTATAGTTCTGACCATAATAAAGAAAGAACATGTATACAAAACCCACAATGCATTCCCTTTAAATGAAAATGAAAATGTAGCATAACAAGCACGTCGAACCGTGAACAAATTACTTTTCAAGTTAGTTTTTACAATGACAAGTATATCGGAACCCAAGAACAAAAAGCAATATTTTGCAGCTTACAAGTCCGTGAATATGTTTACTACATTTGATTTTTTTCAGGCTTTTCTTTATTTTCATCCATCGATCTTCCCAGTAACAAACTTCCTATCCACTGGTGAAAACACTGACTTACTGTACTGTATGTATGGAGAAGTGGCATTGTTACCTTGCACAGGAAATATATTAGAGCTAAGGAATACCTCCTCCTCCCCCCATCTCCACAACATAGGGGGATCTGTTCTGCAGTCATTATATACTTACTGATGACCGTGTTTGAGATAATACTGCGGATTGCACTGTATTCCTGACAGGATTAACATGTATTATTTTGTACTTATCATATAGATATAGCAAAGCATTTTCAGTGGTATATTTACCTGATCAAAAGGGAGCAACTAAGAGAAGAACATTGTTAGAGTTTACATGTACCTAAAAATGACTACTCAGTAAAAGTACATGGTAGTCAATTGAATTTAATTGCATGTTTTCAAGATAGTTTTGTAACCTTGCCATAATTAGTAGAAAATGTGGTGGTGCTTGGGGCATAAATTAAGTTTATTTCTCATCTCTGCTGTTATGTGACAGTTGACCCAGAAGGTGATGTAGATTGCTTCGATTTATGAGCAACAAAGCAATGTTATCTCTTTCATAGTTTACACCACAGGTGTAGGCTACCTCGGGCACTTACTACCACTATATAATTACTAACCTTCAGACCCATAAGGATTTTAAACATAACAAGACTTAAGTGTTTGCATTGCAATAGATAGGTACCTAACAATTTATTTCAGTGTTCACGCATTCACACGTCGGAGTCTCCGCATTGTTGTGGTAGTTATTCAAAGTCTAATGGAGATGTAAGGTGCTATAGTTTATTTTGACACATGCAATCTAAGTTACATTAAAGAGAAAGAAATACTTCTGCAGCAGCATAATAAGAGTGGAGGAAAATTGCCAGTGATTTGGTTAACATTTGATTAATATGCCTCAGGAAGTTGTACATTTACCTTGGGATTTTACGAAAATGCAAATGCCACATAAATGCAGTTTGTGCCTAGCCTTTGCAATGACCTTCTTGTTAAAAAAAAAAACAACCAGCTTGTTAATGAAATACAGTGCAGTGGTAGAGCTTGGATTGTAACATTTACACAGGTTAAGCACTCTCATCACAGCCATTAATATATCTGGCAGAATTTACATAGTATATAAGATGTACTAAATTTACATCTTTAATCTGCTTCAAGGTAAAATTAGAAGGTGTAAAAACTCTAGTGCACCCAAATCACATAACCAGTTGGTCTGTACAATCCGTACATACATAGTATAGTTCTACTACATTTGTAATATGAAGTTGTGAAATGTTGTGTTTTGGACTTATGTAACAGAAGTATAAACCTGCAAAGAGAATGGCCACGGAAAATAAATGACTAGCATAGAAATGTGGGTAAGGACCCTGTACCTGTATTGTGCCTACAAACGGCATGTGGTTTTAAAAACCATACTGATCAAGCAGGTGACAATGTGACGGAAATGGAATGGTTATGTAACTCCAAAACAAGTTGCTAACCAATGGTGCAAGTTCATTATTATTATTACAGGTAATTATATAGCGCTGACAATTTGCACATTCACATCCCTGCCCTCAAGGAGCTTACAATCTAAGGTCCCTATCCCACATGCACACATATGAGAGCCAATTTAGACAGGGGCCAAGTAACCTACCAGCATGTCTTTGGAGTGTGGGAGGAAACACACACAAGCACAGGGAGAACATGCAAACTCCATGCAGATAGTGTCCTGATCAGGATTCAAACTGGGGACCCCCAGTGCTGTGAGGCAGAAGTGCTAACCACAAAGCAATTATTGTGAATAATTGGTTTAAAACATTTATTGGCAAAAAATACAAAGGACCAATAGAAAATACATCTGTGTAGCATGTAAAGTTATATAACTGATGAAGTTACCAGCTTTAAGTATATTTATTGAAATATTTATTGAAATATTTTAATTGTGAGTGACAGTAGGGGGCCAAATTATCTATTAGCCTCTTATAGCTTTGAGGGAACCCAACCACAGAATCTTGTAGTCTTTGTACCTTTTTCCCTATTATGAAACATGTGAACATTTTCCATATTGAAAAATCTGGCAAAATGGGAGACATGATGGGTGTGACACTGATGTGCAGCAGTTTGTTCCAGTTTCGCTGTTGGTGTCCCTAAGTCATAAAACAGGAGATTTGGCTTACTGGTATTTGCCAAAAAGGTATTCGAACAGTGCATATTTTGTAATTTCAGTCAGCTGGGTGGGGGAAGCTCTTGCACATTATGGCTCACTTACATTGCAAGAGTGCCTTCCTCCAGTACTCCAATACTGTATGATCTGGACTCTTAGTCCTTACTCCTCTGCCATCTCCTCAGCTGCTTCTTCTTGGTCCCCTGCCCTCTTAGGTACTGGGTGGGCGCTGATGATGAAACCCCTACGCATGCGATATGACATTTGCAGGATGCTGGGAGTGCACACTGTGTGGCAAATGTGCTGTACAATGTACATAAAAAATAAAAAAAAGTACTAACAAAAAGAGGAATATGTTTTTTTTGGAGGAGAGACTTTGCATGTTTCTTCTGGCAAAAAAATCCTACTTCCAAGCAATTTTTGATCAGTTCAGTTCCATTTTAAACTTGTTACTTTCTTATAAGGGGCAAATTATTGCTACACCTACAATAGCCTATGCCTCTGTTGGTTTACCTACCTTCCTTGTCCTCCCCCACCACCCCATTCGCCAGCTGAAGCCTTATGAAATACCTGGTTCTTCCGGGAATGAAGACACATGTGGCCCTCTTTCCTACATCTGATAGCTCAGTTGTTGACGCCTTAGTAGTCAATAACCAGACCATAGCACTGTCACGTGGGAGTGGTGGCAAGGTACTTAGTCCTATGTAAGCTCTGACACAAACCAACACTTAGCTTACACATGGTAGGACTTAAGTAGGCAAAAGGGGAAGCAGAGGGGCATGGGGAACCTTTTACTTTGCACTTTAGTTTAGTTAGTTTTAAATTATCTGTTGGATTATGTGTGTACTATGATTATAGTATTTTTTTTTTTTTTAAACATACACTTTAGAAATAAAAGAAATGAATCAACAAATAAAATATCACAGGTGAGTGGGAGTATACAGTATGTGCAAACTAAAAGCAGTTATGATACATTTGTTGTGTTTTATTGTTGCCCAAAGGTAGTCCACATGGCATTGATTTTCCAACCTATATCCTAGAGTCACATAAAGTGGAGTACCAGGGAAGGAAATCCAGCTGTTTGCTTGCTTAGCTCAGCTGTTTGCTGGACTAGACCTCCCCAGTGATAGTTTTGGCAGTGTCGTGTTCCAAGCTAAGCACAAACATGTGAACTGGAGGCAATATGAATCTTATTTACTAAAACATTCAATTTAACTAGCTCCCTGCCAGAGAATGTTAATGCATTGCAGATTTTGCTCTAATGAGAAATAATAGTGCATGATTTGTTTCTCATATTTCACAAGACTTATGACATCATAATTATTGATTTTTCAATTAAATCATTTTCATACTGAAACAGAGTTACAGGAAGTGAATATCCAAAATAAACAGTGGCTTAGTAGCAATAATAACCTTTCGTGTGCAGAGAACATGAAACAATAATTTGTTACTACATGATGTAATGGAGCTGCCAGGTACTCAGTATTGTAGTGGTTTAAGTTATTGGAACAGGCTCAAGTGAACGGAGTATTCCTGGAAATCATTTTTAAATGCTGACAATGGTGGAACTAGTGTATTTATGTGCTGGATACATTTCAGCCTTCTTGTTTGCAGGATATTTTAAAGGTTTTCTTCCTTCCTAATCTTATGCAAAACTAAAGATTGCAACTCAATTTTGGCTGATTTGCTGCCCAGCCTGACAAACTTTGACTGCAAAATCAAAGGAACCAGAAGGAAAAAAGTCATCCAAACAGTGACTGCAACCAATCAGCTTAAGCTACTGTTCAGGTATTCTCACAGCTGCAGGTGCTGGCTGTCAGACTACAATAGCTGACAAGGGGGATTCCTCTATCCATGCCATTTATCAGAAATCATGGAACCGAGTGATCTCTCTCGCTCAGCCCACTGGGCTGTTTGAGACAAGCCTTTGCATATGACCAGCTTAACTGTGTGCTGCATTTACCTCACCTTGACTTCACAGTTCACTTGTGTGTCCAATTTGCATTCAGATCAGATTTAATGGGGATAATATTAGGTGCACATTTTCCTAAGATTTGCTGTGCAGAAGTCACAGACAGTATCTCCAGCTATTTTGTTGATGGACTACTTGTGCTGTTATGCATTACATAAATCTCCAGCATGATGCAGTTACTTTAACGTAAGTGGGCCCAAGGAAAAAGTCAATGTAGTGGCTCCAACACCACCATTGTTATACATGCTGGAATCTCTACAATTTCAAACATATGGGCTAGTAGGGTTAAACTCTATATAACTAATGTTTATTTTAACCAAGAATGTTTAGAATTATCTATATATTTAACCAGAAAAATTATACCACCCTTTTTTCTGTTGGTGCCATGGGGCTGACATATCAGCTCCTTTACCCACTTTAGTACCTGCCTGTATTCATTTCTGGGCCATTTGTGATCTGTGTTTTTGTTCTGAAGCCCCATTTAAAAACAGGCAGTCCAGAAATGCGTGTCCATATCCCTGCTGTTTTTTTTTTACAATATGGCAATACCCAGGTGTGTAATGACTCAGAAGAGGCTGTGGCAAATTTACTTGTGCCAGGCATGTGAGCTGATATCCCCATAGTTTGATATTTCTGAACGTATAGGCCCCCCTTCTGTATTATTGCTGCTGTATCAAGACATCATGGGTCTTCCATGGGTCTGCTGCCCAGGAGAAGAGAAAATATATGTTAAAACCCAGAACTGGAATACTGACTATGCCATTATACCATGCCAGTTTTCCATTATACTTTAAATATGTAAGAACAGACATATCTTTTAGGGCAGTGAATGCTGAGAAGATATATTTCTCCTAGTAGGGGCCTATACTCTCTCATCTAGTATTAGCCATGTTTTACATCTTGCAGGTTTCTCCTGTACAGTGTAGCACAATTTTTTGTGCATAATGTGAGACCTTGTTGATGGGAAATGCGTTATGTAAAACTTGACTGAAATCAATCAAGATAATTGCTGCAACGTAATAGAAAATGGTGTTGTTTATTAGTAGCCCTTTTATGGAGTTAATGGATTAATCTATGTGTTTGGCAGTCTTGACAAGCAATAACATACTGATCTATCATACAGTTCATTAATGACTTGGCTGGTTGTACAGGCAAATGGGCAGCGGTAATGCACAAAACATGATTGTCAATGGCAAGCAACAGTGGCAGGTTGTTCATTTTATGGACAGAAATTGCACAATTGTCATTCCTGATCAGGTATCCAGTTGTGTTTTTAAGCTCTCTTCTCTGGTTCTCATTAGATAATACAGAACACTGGAATTCAGAAAGATTAAGATAGGACAAATAGTGTTTTTTGTTTTTGTAGTACTAAAGAGAAATTTAAAACATATGTGTACAAATCCAGCTCTTCAGAAGGCATCTAGGAAAATGAATATGTGCAGTTATCAACATTAACTATAGATGTATCAAATAAGTGAGAAGTGGAAGCATATTATGTGTGTATGTTTGACTTTGTGTAGGCTTAATTCAAATGTTTTAAATTAACCAAAGACAAAAAATATTCAAATGTAGCCAGTAGACTATTTCCAGTGATGCATCCAAATGTATGATGTTAGAATATTTGTTCCATATGTACACAGGAACAAAACAATTTATTCCTAATTATTTGAGTTAAGTTTTTTTGTTCTTTAAAGCTGTGCTAATTCTTTTGAGACAGTGGGAAAGCTTTAGAAAACTCAGCCTAAGGTTTAAATTTTGTCAAACCTATGGCAAGACACATGTTGTCAATGTTTTATCTTTTTTCCACTGCCCAGCAGATAGGAAACTTTTTTTGTCTTCTCTCATTACAGGAAAATGCCAATCAAGGGTCTGTCCACCCAAAGCTGCTATATTTGTTCTTTGGAGAAATGTGGAGAGTTAAACCACCTGACAATTTAATATATGCTTTTAGAGCTCTGTTGGTGAAATCCCTGTGCTTCAGTGCCTGGATCTGCACACCTGTTGTGCTAACTATAAGAAATTCCTAACTTTCAGTGTTGGATTTTCTTATTTTATAATGTGGAGAATGCAGCAGGAACAATGGGACAGAGAAAAGTGGGTGGGAACACACAAAATTCACACTGATCAAATAATGTATGTATATGTATAATGTATGTATATATGGACTAATAGAATAACGTTGTACAGTAGAGTTTACTTCTGCTTTAACTCATGCTATAACTGCTAGATATACATGACAGTAATGATATGTAGCCACCCTGACTCTTAGTTCTGCAGGGCTGTAATTAGCCTAAGTTAGACCCCATTTACACTGGGGGTTTTCGACCACGCGGATCCCGCCGCACAGATCCGCCAACATGAAGGATCCCATCGTCCGCACGAT
>NW_017306294.1:3144728-3183050 GCF_000935625.1 Nanorana parkeri | reverse complement strand
CACCCCCCCCCCCCCCCCCCCCGGCTGAACTGCTTCCTGCACAATTTCTGCCGCGCTAATCAGTGCAGTTTCCATACAGCTTTCAATGGAACTGTACTGATCAGCATGGTTTGGGGCATTTTTCATTGCATTTCAGCGCTGAAACGCAATTAAAAACTCCCAAAACCTCCCTTTTGAGATCAGCACGGTAACCGCAACCGACCTGGTGGGAATGGGCTCTTAGATCAATAGCTCAGCTTTCTACCAGTTTCTTTCAGCCGATGTACGGCTGAAATTAGCCGTACCAGCCTGAAGTGAATAGCCGAACAGTGTTCGGCTCACTTCACTTCAGATCGGTCATTCACTCGGCTGCCCTCGGCAGCTTCGTGAATAGACCCCATAGTGTTATTGTTTTCCTGCTGCTTGGGAGTGTCTCTGACATTAAATACACTAACCTGGGTTATAAATATTTCTCTCTCCCTGGCTATCGACTAGGAATTTCATTGCTAGTGGTGCTTTCTGGGAGAGCAAATAAATATTTGGGAGAATCTTCTGTGTCTGGAGGGGGTACATGTGTTTACAGAATAAAGGCCAGGGTTTTAGGCCTAAGCTCCCACTGTCTGGCTGGAGCTGGGTTCCCACAAGGAGTGGTGCTGATCTTAGGAGGGAGCTTGAGGAGGAAACTTTGAGTACTGAAGGTACCTGAGAGGCTGTAACTTTGTTCGCAGATATTTTGCTGTTTCACCTGCAGAGTTTATGCCACAGCTGCTTACAATTCAAGCAACACAAGGAATCTTTTTCAGCTTAAAGGCTGATTTACGTGTGAGGACTATAAGTAGGAATTTGGAATCTTCCATGTTCTGTTGGATGTCCTGTACCCTAACCATCTCTCCTTAGAGTTCGGTGGCAGATAACCACTTCTAAAAGTGAATCATTGGTGCTCATCTGTTCACATCCCCACTATAAGTCAGGGACCTAATCCTGAGGTGAAATGTCATCCCACCTGTCCTTTGGGGGTCCCTAAACCACTTCCAAGGGCCAAGGCAGTGTTACATTTATATTGAAACTCAACCTTTTTTGTGGGGCCACAATATTAATAGTAGATATTACCGTTTTATACAACTGGCTAGGTATTTACACAAAACAGAAAATTAAACAAATATTAACTATAATATGTAGATTAAATAGTAATAAATAATGTGTTTTCATATATAACTTCATAAAAAAATAAATCATTTAGAAAAAAGTTATTAAACAGTCATATGCACAAAAAATGTATAACTGAAAGCACATATACTGTAACTATATTAGAATGTGCTAGTGCTTTTTGTGCTAGTGCTTTTTTTGCAGTTTCTTGCTTTTAATTTTATTACTCCATGTTTATACAGTGCCTTAATGCTCACTTGAATAAGACCATTAAAACAGTTGTAATAGCCATAAACATAATGACTATGTGAAAGTATGTTTTTACTATTTCATAGCATGGTATTATGGCCTACATAAATGAGGAGATGTATAATTTCTGGGCAAAATCTGCCTGTGCTGAATGTAAACAAGATAGCTCTAACACTATGGAATGCCAAGGTGGAACAGAACTAATTGGCTTCATTCTGGAGGCTATTACATTTGTTTCTTCCTGGCTCTTCATTTTGGCACCATTACTGTAGACTGTAAATAAGCAATAGGGTCATTGAATCCTTCAACACATCTCAATAGGCAGCAGTTGAAATAGTTTGTGTTCTGATGGGGGAATAAAAATTAGGCAGAGCATCCTGTCCTGTGTTAATGATCCACAGTAATTCAGATGAAAGTGAACAGAGCCAGAATCCTGAAAGACATTTGTAAAATAATATACGACAAAACCAGCCTTTCCCTAACCCCTGGACTGGTGACTAAACGCAAGCCCTTGGAATGAAAGACAGCTCTTTCTAGCTTATGGCTGCATAATTAATTTATTCAACACATTTGTATTTTTTTAAAACTTGCTAGCAAACATTTATGTGTGTGTAAAATGATAACCTATACATTGATTTTTAAACAAGGGAGAAGTGCGGTAAACTAAAATATACTCTTTACGCTGTTTAGAGCCGGGACACTGAAGCTGTCAAACACCGGCTATAAGACCAATAGCTGAGTAATCATATAACTGCTGATCGGTCAGCTCATGGTCTCCTCCCTGCTAAGAGGAGTAATTGTCAGTCACCGATCCCCACAGGGATTCCACCCTCCCCACTCTTTTCCCCCAAGGCTCATTGGAGGGACAGATGGGAAGGGGGGGGGTGGATACAGCTGGCTTTGACTCTAGAGAGGCAAAGCCAGCTGTCAGTCAGGCAGTGGGTGGATTAAAAGGGCGGGCTATACTTTTAACTCACCGGCATGCATTTTTTTTTTCGGTTAACTTCTTTCACAGTTCCACTAATGAGTATGATTTTGTGGGTTTAAAAGAAAACCTGGGTTTGCCTCAAGTCAAAACTATGTCTATGTTGTAGAAAGAGCATTGCAATCAGACCAAAAGAAGAAGTATGGCAGACAAGGATATCATTACTCAGAAGGAAGAAGTTCAAATTGTGGCACACTCTGTAGTTAAGTATAATTGTTTAACAGGTAATGCTAGTAAAATTTTGAGTTCAGATAATGATTACGTAAGATGTATGTACATGAAAAACACCTATTAACAAAGGAACATGTTAACTAAGAATATCTGCAAACAGCGCTGTCCCCATAATGTGCCAACCTAAGGCGGTATCTCATTGGGTCATATGGAGGGTGGGGGTGGCAGGTGTGCCTGATGCCCTCTGTCTGGCCAAAGCATCCGAGGTTGCTAAGAGCACTTAGCAACCTGTGACACTCTGTCTGGCGTCCCACCCAGCTCCTGGCAACCACTTATGTCAGTTAGCTGGGTGGGACACCAGAGTCGGAGCTCCAGAGGTACCATGCATCACCCTCGGCCCCCCTGTACCATGCACCACCAGCAAAGCCCTTTAACACCAGAAGGACCATGCACCACCAACAAGCCCCCAGCTTACAGTGTACATTGAAATCAGCGTAAGTATTTTCAGTGCAGGATAGGAGCCTGTACAACTGTTTAAGACTGAAGGTAAGGCTGGTGTTTAGCTTTAAACAGACCTGCCCGCCACCATTGTATTCCTTTCACATTAACTTTTTTGCTTTTTAAATGTGCCTCTCATGTTTTATACAGCAAGGTTTAACAGCGATGCAATGTGAACACACAGGTGCGAAGTAGACACAGAATTGATCCTTGTAACGTATAACCAATTAGACCCAAGGGCAACTGCAAAATCAACACCCCTGTATTTATATACCATAATGGCCTTTCATAACATTACCCCTTCTGTCACTAAACTATTTATTCAGTTTCAGCTCATGTAAGACCAAATAGTGTATTCCTACGACAGCTTAAACACAAAATCACTTGCTGCACCTGCCTTGATGTATATGGCATTTGGATGAATTAGTCCATCTTGACTGTTTCTAGCAGTACAGAAAATATGCCGTTATTTTGGCTTCATTCTAATAAAGATTTTCAATCACTCTCTGTATTAACCTTTAAAACAGAATTAGATTTTGCACAGTACAGGAGCAATAACAATTTGCATTTTATGAACCTGGACTATTTTGAGTAGAAAAATCAAATATATTATCTTGGTGCAAAGCTGTCTAAATTGTAAATCTAAATGTGAAAATCATGTTGCAATGATGAAATACTTCTCTTAAAATGTAGAGATTAATAATCCTTATCAATCTCACAGCGCAAAAGCAAAGCTAGAAAAATGAGCTCATTTAGTTGGCATTAGATGGTGTTGAGCATTTGTATTTAAAGCATAGCATTAAAATGAAAGGCGGATTGAACAAAAAGTTAAAACTCAAAGCACCCAAAGCAAAGTGACCTTGCCTATTGTCTACTTGTAAACTGCACACATATCTTAAAACTCTTAGATAACAAAATATTATCTAAATACAAGACATATATGCACTCTTCCTTGCTTTCTGGTGTGCTTTGGTATTTATTCCAGATCTGTGCAGTAATCCAGTGTGAAACATTGCCTCTGTGCAGGAGCTTCCTGTAATAAAGACCAGTCACTGCTGCTCTCTCACCTTGGGCAGGGTGACTGGCCTTGTATCCGTCCCCCTTCTGCAGTTTTCTGCAGGTAGCCTGTAGTTGGTGGGGCCTGCTGGGTCCCTCCCACAGCTCTCCTTTTTGCACAAGTTATGTACAGCACATTTATGACATCACTGTTACTTTGTCTAGGTGATATGTGGGTTTGCAAAGGGGATTTATATCCTTTGTGGCTACTTAGTAATGTGCATCAATGAAAGTATTTCTGCAGTTCACATAAGCTTCTTGTGAGAGGTAGGAACAGCCCAAGGGGCCAATTTGTCATTCTGATAGAAGAGGAGAACAGAATGACGGAGAGATGAACTCATCAGTTTACTGCTTCTCCTTTCACTGTCCAGTCACACACTGGGGGAGGGATAAGATCTAATTGTTATCGAACTGCAGTAGAGAAAAATCAGGTCTCCTGCCCTGCTAGACAAGGCTGTGTTGTATGGCAAAGCTGTGTAAATCTTGGGACTGGATGGAAAGAAATTCAAATCCTTTGGAAGGAAGTACAGCTCCCCTATGCAGTATGTATTTCATCTGTAAATGTATCTGGTTTCCGATAGTTTAGCTTTAATATTAGGAAAGGGACAAATCGCTGAGGGTTTACTTTGATGGTGTAGACAACTAATCAGTCCTTGCTATTATCCTGACAGTTTTTTATATTGGAATGCTAAAGTTCATATCATTGTGAGACTGAAATTGCAATTTTTCTTTTGTCTTGTTCATGTTGCTAACCTGTTTAATCTATAATGTATCCGGTATATTGTGAGTATTACAGGAATCTAGTCCATCTGGTGCTTCTCTGTGTGTACCATTGAAGAGCAACCTTGGGACATTTATAAGAAGTGGGCAGATTGGAAACTAGACAATTTCTGTGCTAAGCTAAAAAAGTACCATAAAAATGTAATTTTGATCCCTATTTATTCAGAAATAAACAGCATAATGTATGGGATTTTGTGTTATAAATTATATGTGCTTTGGAGAAAAGTACCCAACTCACAGAAATCACAGTTTTCAAGCTTCACATTGTATTCAGCCTAATATATTTAGAATATTTGCTTTCATCGAAGTCTTGTATACAGAGTCACATTATAAACAATGTATGTTAAACCATCAATAATGGTCTAACACCTAAGCCTCCAGAGGGTTACCCTTTATATCTATAGTGTCCTTCCACTGACTTAGGGAACATAATTATATAGTAAAAGGCTAAATGGTTTTCTCAGTTCAACTATAGCATAACAAAGGAAGGTACATTGATTTTTCCTATTGCTTGGCTGATGTTGATAGTCTAGTAAATAGATGCATGGATTCAGAAAGAAAGAATATCTAGACAATTGTAGACAATAGAAACCAAACACATCAGCAGACTATTTTCAAAGTTAGTATCTGGAATCCTGTAGTAATTACTAAATGACCTCTTGACTGCATAAATTACGTTTGCAGGGACAGGGAAATGCAGTTGTGATGTAATTGTAAGCCCTTTACCTTCCTTCAGTGTGTATAACTTCATATGAATTATCTGCATCAGGAAAAACGGTACAGGAATTGAATATAGCCCAATCATAGATGTAACTACAAATTAAAAGGCCCCATTGCTTTATTTTAATGAGACCATCCAGAGATCTCCCTTTATTTATTTACAGATATTTATATAGTGCTGACAATTTATGTAGTGCTTTATATAGTTGCACATTCACATCAGTCCCTGCCCTTGTGGAGCTTACAATCTAAGGTTCCTATTGCACCCTCATACAGGGCACATTTAGACAGGAGCCAAATTACCTACCAGCATGTCTTTGAGAAAACTGGAGTACCTGGAAACCCAAACAAGCACAGGGAAAACATGCAAATTCCAGGCAGTTAGTGTCCTGACGGGCACCAGGAACCCCCAGTGCTGCAAGGCAGAAGTGCTAACCACTGAGCCACTGTGCCTCCCTTTAGAGTTTAGTGTCCAATATTGTACCACTAATAATAGTTCCTTTCAGCACTGGTGGCCAATGACCTATACCACATCCTGGATAACACACCACTGTGCCTCCCTTTAGAGTTTAGTGTCCAATATTGTACCACTAATAATAGTTCCTTTCAGCACTGGTGGCCAATGACCTATACCACATCCTGGATAACACACCATTTACTTAGTTGTCTTTTTTTCTCTTTTTTTTTGAGCTATTGCTTTAATGTCTCTGGCTATGCAGGAGGACACACGTAGTACAGGAAGGGTTGGTGTGTCGCCATACTTTTGTTTTGTAGGATGAAACAGGCTTTTTCTCAGTCCTTCCTTTCCCAAGCCTTTTCCTAAGCTAGCACATTGCTGTGTGTTGCCTCCCATAATTTTCAGCTTTATGTAGCTTTATAACTTACATGTGAGCCAATCTTCATCATACTTTTGTTGTCATGCTGACATCTCTCCTAGAGAAATGCAAAATTCTAGCTGCTGGCTTCAGGTTAAGTTTCAGTGCCAATGAGGTTCTTCAATTTACAGCTATATAGAAAAATAATAGCCACCCATAAAGTGGTCAAAAATACATTTATTGATGCCCAGATTTAGTAAGTATCTGCTGAAGATGTACCCTAAATGTTATACCAACATAGAAAAAAAATATTTATCATTGCCTGTATCTATAGTACCTTATACAGGGCATACAGAATAAATGCCCACGTAAACCTTTAGCAGGATGCAAACCCAATAAATAGTTTGCTTTCAGGAAAGGTCTGCAAGGATAAGCTCAATAACCTGACAATGTGGTAACAGTTCATTGAAAACAATGTTCTTACTTTCAGCTTCTAAGTGAATCAATGCGTATGTATTAATATTTGATAAGTATCACAATAACAGTGGTATTCAGCGTAGAGGGAATCATGCAGAGCTAAATCTAGAGCAATGTACACTGTATTATGCCTTTCAGTATTTGTCAGTTTATGGTTTAATTTAAAATGAAAACCTGAAAAACCTGAGTGACATGAAATGCATACAGCAGATGGGTAAAATATGGACTTTTTGTTCTGGACATTGCTGCTTAGAGAATATGTTTTCGACACATTATGTTTTCCAGCTTGAATTGCTAATCTAAATGGCAATTCATTGCTAGATAAAACATTTTAATTTGTTTTGGATAGATTGCGGCAGGTTTAGAGCCCCTGGTGCATTTAACAAAACACATTTTTAGAAGTGAGGATGGGTTTGAACTTCTGATAATGTTTTTACTGCTATCAGTGCCTTCCTGTGCCAGTGCCAACCAATCCCCCAGTGTCTTGCAGAGGCCTCACAGTTATAGGAAGTTAAGGAACCTCTCCTCAATTGGGTCACTATTCTACAAACTATCCAAACCTTTTAAAAAAATGGTAGAAATTGGGCTTTAAACCACTTTTGTAATTTCCTATTTATTATTATTATTATATTGTTATTATTATTATTAGGGATGCCAAATACCAGTTCAGATACCAGTGCCAATACTTAGCCTTTTCATGAGAACTACCAAGCTTGCAGTGGTTGCAGCTGGGACCTAGCTCTGGGGCTCCACCACTGTCCTAAAATCTTTAGTCTGTATTGTTGTAGAAAAACTGTCACATGACAATAAACAAAAATGTATCAGTACTTGTATCGGAGATTACTTGGGCAAGTATCAGTACTTGTACTTGCAAAAATGGTATCAGTGCATCCCTTTATATATGTTTATAAAAACAAAACCATACATTAAAACAGAGATGTACAAATCCCAGGATCTCTGTGTGCTCCTTACAAATGACAGCTGCCTCCTAACTTTTACATTTTTCTCTAGTCTAGTCTTGAAGCTGGAAAGTATCTGTACTTGTACCGAGTACGGTACTTGGTATCGGTGCATCCCTAATTATTATACAGGATTTATATAGCGCCAACAGTTTGCGTAGCTACAATATAAGGAAGACAATACAATCACAATACAATTCAAGACAAGATAGGAAGGACGGCCCTGCCCACGAGGGAGGGGCAAGTTATACATGAGAAGGTAGCTTTGTGGGGAGGAATTGTTTGAGAACGTGATGGATGGGTGTACTGTTTAGTTATTTATTTCCTCATGTTTTTGTGCAACAGTATTTTTTCCACTCGATAGGCTAAATTCACAAAGCTAAGTATACTTATTTTCAAAAAAGTAAAAAGCTATTGTCAGTTGAGTCCAGTAAAATTTGACATTTAGGCGGTGATTTACTAACCTAAACACACGCACGCACTAGGTGCGTGTGATTTTTACACAGAAAAACATATTTACCAACCAAAAAGTCTCTAAAAGCATATTTCCACTAATGCCATATATGGAAAAATCATGCACATTATGCATATATAATGCTGCTTCACATTTTAGACAAAAATGGTTAGCTCATGCATTTACATTCCTGCATTCATCAACGCAAGCAACACAATGTAGAGCTAATTTACACAACATCACCTTGCAATTCATGCAGGGCTTTGCACAACACACCTGCTGGGTGTGTACACACTACAAAGGTGTCTGGATTCCACCAATAGATCATGCTGGGAGGGAACACACTACAGAGGTGTATACTTGTTCGTGGCATGTTTATAAGGTTAGTAAATCAACCCCTTAGAGTCACGTGGCTAAAGTAAAGACACTTATACTTGTGTTACAACTTTGAAAATCAAGCCTAATGCATTCCAAGGCTAATTGTGGCAATGCCAAATTATCTACAAGTATGTTTTAACATTGGGGCTACCCAGTGGAAACCCCCACCCACCCAAAAACTACTGGAAGAAAAATAGAACCACTCCAGGTGGAGTATGATGACCTACTGCAGAAAGCAGTGTTAACTTCAGAATAGATGAATGTATTCTCTGGATAGTTAACTATTATGTTGATATTTGGTACAATACCACTCAAATTATGACACAGATTGAACACGCACATACATATATAGAGACACATAGTCATCTGCAAAACAGTGGGTAGTGCTCTTGCTCTGCGGTGCTGGGGTCCAGGGCTACATATTCAGCAGATACACTGCATCTCCCTATGTCTGTATGGCTGTCCTTTGGGTCCCCTGGCTTCTTTTCACAATCCACAGTTTCACAACACAGCTTGTACACAAATTACTTTTAGACAAACTAGTCTTGAGAATGTGTACATTTTTGTGCAGCTGTGGTTGGGACATTGGTCTGTAAGCTTCTTTTGAAACAGGGACTGTATGAATTCTTTTATGAGCTGAGTAAAGTGCTAGGTAATTTGCTGGCACTATATGCTGGGTAAAGCGCTAGGTAATTTCCTGGCACTATATACTGTAAATGCAAAAAAAACAAAGTATCACTGTGGACTCTTCTGTTGTATACATACACTCAACAAAACAGGTCAGTATTACTGCTACACTGTGTTTTAACAGAAAACTTCCTGTTTTGTTTTGTCCAGGTACAATTGTATCTATGCCTTTGAAAATGCACTTTAAACATAGTTGTGTTATCTTGGCAAGCTTAAAAAGTCATCACTGACAAGCATGCAGAGATGAATAATACATGGATGTATGTATGAGTAAATGCCATTCATCTCACGGCTGACACCCCTGCCTGTGATGCTGTGCTATAGGTGTACCAACAGCCTGTACCACATTCATGTTTCCCAATGTGGAGGGTTCATGCATCAAGTGTTGAAAGCAAATTGGTCCCAGCCTGATCCTTTCCTTGCTGTTACTCTGTCAGGGCTGTCAGAGAAAAGCAAGATGAATGATCGTAAAGAAGGCTTGTATGTTGGAGAAAGCCTTGTTTTGCATTTTTACTATCTTCCTTATAGCCATTAAAGAAGTATTACAAGGCATAGGACTTTTGTGTTTATAATTAATTATTAGTATAAATACAGTATTCATAACTAATAAAATAGTGTGATGATCTAGAGTAATCTGATCCTCAAATGATTCAAATCATTTTTTAACTAAATAATCATGAGTCACTTACTATCTCACAATAGTGCTGCCTTTGAGAGATGGCCATTTAAGTTGTAGGTGGGGCACATATCAACCACACCTATCTGCAGTCGTTTATATACGGTGCCTATAAATTATTCTCCCCTTGAAAATTTTCATGTTTCATTGTGATAGAACATTGGATCAGAGTGGATTTAATTTTGTTTACACTGGTCACCGGAAATATTAAAAACTATTAAAATGTCAAAGTGATCTCAGATTTCAGTAACAATCTTAATCCTAGTTCCAGTGAAACAACTGCATAATCATACACCCTCTTCGATACAACACACACCAATATCATCACTTGTGCCAATTATTTTCCACATAATTAGTTGCATGTAGTCAAGGAGTTTGAAGTGATTGTTGTATAAATACATGTGTATCTGGAAGATCCAATTTCTCGAACAACAACTCCAACTCCATGAAAAGGTGAATGAAAAACACAAGCCATTGAATGGATCTGAGATTTCAAGTCACTGAATATTCCTTGATAAACAGTTAAATCAATAATCAAGAGATGGAAAAAGCACGGTTAATGATTGATTCAACATGGCTGAGATTGGAGAGACTGTGCATGCAAGAGCCTAGGTGCTTGACCAGTTGCAACTTTATGGAAGAGTGGCACAAGAAAGCAACTTTTAATTAAACATGGCACATTGGCACATTGCCTAAAGTTTGCCTGGAGGCACTTGGGAGATTCTGAAGTCAGCTGAACGAAAGTTCTGTGGACTGGTGATATTAAAATGTTGCTTTTCGGCCTTCAGATCAAGCACAGTGCATCATCATAAATACACAACACCAATCTTGAAACATGGTAGTAGCAGACTCATGCTGTGGGGATATTTCTCTACAGCAGACCCTGGAAGACTTGTATAGGGTAGAATAATTGGAAAACTGAGTCAAGGGATGCGTTTTTGTCTTCCGTCAAGGCAACCCAAACATAAAGCCAATGCTATACAAGATTGGCTTATACATTATTATGTGTTATTGTGTTATTATTGTGTTAATGTCCTGCAATGACCAAGTCTAAATCTCAATCTAATTGAGAATTTGTGGCTGAATTTGAATAAGACTGATCCCTCACAATCTAAATTCAATCTTAAGAGTTGGGTCAGTCTTCAAAGAAGAATGGGGGAAATGCAGTGTCCCAATGTGCAAAGCTGTTAAGGACTTATCCACATAAATTTAAGGCTGTAGGTGCTGTCACAAGTGCATCCACTTAATAGTGATTTGAATGGGGTGTATACTTATGAAGTCAGTTATAGTGTTATGAAGTCATGTAATAGTGAACAACAAGCAAATGTATACATTTCCCTTTTACATTTTAACCCAGCCCTGTTTTGACAACATTATACAGCTTCTCCAGGGATTTACCTGTGCAACCCTAGAATTACTCATCCATATTTGCCAACTATATTTGCACAAAGCGTAAATACGTTCTCTTCAGATGAGCATGTAAAAAAACCTGCAATGCACTTTCCTTATTCATTTTCTATGGAGATGAATGGTGCTGTCATTTATACACAGTGAAGTTCAGCAATGCAATGACTTTAGTATTTACAGTACAAGAATGCACTTCATAGAGATGAATCTTATGAACATGTACATACTGACATTGCTATTTGCTTTATTTAGTATGCCTGAAGCGGAAAAGTGTAGTAACCTATAGCAATTAAAAAGACAACTAGGGAACCCAAGGAGAAACCTATAGCAACTAGTCAGCAATCAATTATCAATGTACTAAGTGTTCTAAACCATTAAAATGTCAAACCTGCACTTAGCATATCTTTATGCTCTTTATTCTGACATTAAAATAGATCAATGTTTTATCCAACACACAAAAAAGGTAATTTGCCTTTACTTCTATATACATAGTTAGGTTGAAAAATACATATGTCTTATGAGTTAAAAAAAAATCTTGCATCACTAAATCAGTTTATCCAGAGCAAGGTAAAAAAAAACCTGTTGAAGGTTTCCGTAAGCTAGATATTTTTGCATCAAAAGGTACATACAATCTTATTGAATGTAACCCCACTATTCAGTTTAAAATATGAAATATTTTTATGTTTTTGTTTGAGAGTTGTGCCGATTTTGGTATTTGGTGTTGCAATATGCAGGCAATGTCTCTCTGTTAGTTTACTTTGAGAAGAACCAATTTTTCTTTGGTGGCCTTTGAGTAAAGCGAAATGTCCCCGCGAGGAGAGAAGATGGGGAAACAGCTGTTTCTCATTTTCTTAATGTTGTGCAAAAGCAAAACAGATGCAGAGCAAGTGAGCGAAATCCTGAAACATTGCCGTCTTAATAAATTTAGAAATTTTGAGCATGCCATGTCAGTTCCATCAAGCATTACTTGTATGATATAAACTGAGCTTTTAACCACTGATCAAAGCACCCTTTCAGGTTTCTGCATGTAGTGTGACAGCTAGTCACCTTGTCGCATATTGAAATCTGTTTTGCAACATAGCAGTGTGTTAATGATCTATTTTTACATGATTTAATCAAATGTATCGTTTGTAATGTATCAGTTTGAACAAATAAATAGTCGTGCTTGCTCGATAGGATGTTTTGTCCTTTTTGTCGGATGATAGATCTTGCCTATTTGTAATTTTATATATATATATATAAAGTAACCTTACCATGAAGACCCTGCCTCACATACACCAGACGGTGTGCAATTTCACCTAATCATCAGTCTTTCTAGACACATGACTGAATAATACATGAGAAGACCCAGATGCAGGAATGTTATTTGTGAGCCCTACATTGCAGAGGCTTCTGGGAAAGAAAAATCATTCCAGGGGATGGTTTGTGTATCTATGTGCTCTTTTAGCATTTCGTTAAGGCAGGAAAGAGATAAGGTGTGCTAAAGGCCTATCGAAATATAGCAGCACTGCTGTTAGTATCGCCTTTACAGTCACTCTAAATATATTATATTCTTTGTCAAAATAGATGTAAACCCAAAAACTAAAATCGTATATAGTCTTTAACATCGTATTGTAATTTTAAAAAATAAGTTTCATTATCTTTAAATCTGTAGCTATCATTAAAAAAAAACTAACCCTTGCAGTAGGGCTAACCCCATACTGCAAGGGTGAACTGCTCGTTTTTGGAAAAAAAAAAAAAAATATACTCACCTGATCCTCGGTCCCTCCTGGCTGCTTGACCTTTCCCGGCATGGTCCACCAAATGGTCAACATCAGGAAACAACTTTAAGAAATGGCATGCAGCCATTGCTGGAGTGCTGGAGTGTAGACAGAAAGAGGCTGCAGGAGATCAGTAGCACTGAGATGCAACAAAGGATGAAAAAAAGAATAAGTATTTTATTGAAACAAAATGGCATTTGGTTATGATACACAATGTTTTCGCTAACTAAATGTAATTCAGTTAGTGCCTTTCCTTTCCTTTAAACAGTGTCAACTTTACAGGACCATACAGGTACAGACACATCCTTGGCACAAGGTGAACGTAATCCTACTGCCTGCAAATGAGGGGAGTTTAGAAACATCTTGGCACTCACTGTTTACGTACTTCAGAAAAATTATAGTAACACCCTGTCTTCTGCCATGAAGGTCAAAAGAATAATTCAATCCTCTGCAATAACTTCTCTTGTGCCCTGCACAATTGTCCCCAATATGAGGACATTATCATAGACATAGTGATCTCTGGTCTTGCATTGATATCTGGGCTTGTCCATAGTTGAAATTAGATTGTTATTTAAAGTCAATATATGTTAAACTTGTACAATACATTTGGTGAATAAGCAGCAGGGTTGATTTAATGATTCATTTGAGTATCTTTGTATATGTGTGCATGCTAGTCTATATAGTAGTTGTTATTTATGATGCTTATCATCATATGTAGAGTAGTTTACCTCCTGAAAGCTATTTTACATGTTATAATAATGTATGGGTTTGTAGGATCTTTTCATCTCAGCATTTCAGTGGTTGAAATTCACCGGCTGCTGAATTTTAAATGCTTTACCAAGAGTCTAGAGGGCAACATAAGTCTTTTCCCTGTAAGTCTTAGTTTATATTGCAGCATCAACTATTTTTTATAGGAGACATGACCAAGGACTTCTGGGAGAATGCTTGAAACTACCTGGATGTGTTTAGTGAAATGTGTGTCTGTAAAGCTATGAATAGACAATATTATTTTTTTAATGTGGTCTCACTCCCAGAGGTGGCTTGAAAGGTTTTACAGCAGGGGTAGTCAAACGTCTGCCCTCCAGCTGTGGTGAAACTACAAATTCCATCATTCATCTGTCTCTGGAATTCCATCATGCATCTATCTCTGGAAATTATGCCTGTGGCTTCCACGCAATGCCTAATAGGATTTGTAGTTTCACCACATCTGGAGGGCTAAATTTTGACGACCCCTGTTCTACAGTATTGAACAGTGGTTTTCTTAGGTTCACATACTCAAAGATGCCCTTTCTTCTCCTATTCAAGGCTCACGTGATCCTGTACAAAGACCTGATCTCTTTTGCTGTCTGGTTATGTGACGATAAACATCACTTTCAGGAAATTTATGAACGCAGAATTCTGAAATTAGCCCAGGCTGGAAGAGTTTCAGGTTGCTTTCATGTTCAAGCTAGTTAACAGGACCGGCCATGTTCCCATTGCAGGCTATCCAGGGCATTCACACCACACAGAACAGGTCAGTACAACACTGGTATATAAGTTCAGACAGGCCAAGAAACTCAGGCATTTAACGTTTACAGTTAACATTTAACCATGTGCTCTTAATTTGCACTCAGAATGTTTCCAAACCCACTTTTCAGTGTGCAGTGTTTCTTTAATGAAAATGTCTGTGGGTGCCCCAGGTCTTTTAGAATCTTACCATCATCCCTTGCATCCTATAAATGTGTTACATGTATACCATAACTAGGTAAACAATGCTATATTTCATCATGGTACAACTTGTCCTTGCAAAGGTAAGAATTGAAGGAAATTTAGGACCGTGCCAAGATTCATAATATCTAATACATGTGTCAGGCTCACCAACCACTGTAACTAACAATGCCGAGAACTGAGAAGAGTTTTGACTCTCTTTGTGAGCCTAAGTTATGTTATTTGTAGCATCAACTGCTATTGATGTGAGACATGAAGCAGGGGCTATTGAAAGAAATCATAATGCCTTGAATCTGCCTGGAGGTATTTATGAGTAATTGTATGTATTTGAAAACCTGCAAATAGATTGCATTCTTTGCTAATATGGTTCAATGCATAAGAGTGGTTTAGAAGGATCCACAACATCCAATACATGTGTCGGGCGTAGCACATTATGCCATAAAGTTGAAGGTTAATGATATCTGTATCTCAACATTGATGGTGCCGTTCAAGTTTCCCAAGAAGACTGTAAATGTCAAAGTGTTGTTGTAGCTGACTTTAAATGTCAATAATGCTGCAATGCACATAAGCCTCTATGCTCTGTTTCTCAGGCAATGAACACTGCAATACATGTTAATACAGGTGAATTGTGATTTGTATTTCTAATATAGAACCAAACAAAATTTAGCTACTTGGAGATTGTATAGCATTTGGAAATGTTAAGTAATCACTGTAGCGTCAAAGATCTGTTAATATTCAGCGGACAATCAAAAGTGTCTGATTTAATTTAACAGGTACCTTTGGCTACTTTTTTTTGCATTAAACTACTATAGTGGAGAAAGCTGAATATATATGGTTCTTAACTAAACCCCTTTAGTTAGAGGATCTAGACTTACATTTTAAAAGGTATAAAACCCAATTACATTGATAGATCCCCAGCTGAAATAAAGTAAAAAATGCATGTTTATTTACTCCTTTACCTAACAAAGGAATTGTAATTCTGCTCAGGGCCATCTTGTCTAAGCTAGCCGAAGGATCGGCCGAAGCTACGGCCAGATCCTTCGGCAGCTTTGTGAATAGACCCCTATGTGTCTCCTGCTCACAATGAGATGACCCACACATTTTCTGGTTTACCTCTTCATCTTCAGCCTGGTCACTGAACAGTGAATCAGTATCATCAGTAATGCTAAACCAGAGAGTGATTATTCTGACTGGCAGAGCATTGTGTTTTACAAGGGATGACCAGATGTACAGATCCTTAGTCAGGAAAAACAGTAAGAATATCTGTATTTGAACCTTGTATTTAGTTGTTTGCTTAGAGTTGTACTTTAACATTGCAATATTGTAGAATGGCTTACCTAAATGGAAAACCATAGGCTATTGTATGCACAAACGCACCAAGATATGTCTAGGCACCCATCACTGAGCTTTGTCATTCCTGAAATAAAATTCATGCTCATAAAATAATTAGAAATTACTCTGAATGTTGTGAGATTTCCACTTGTGCCCCAAGTGTATTGTATTCAGTTATAATGTGCAGTGAAGCAGTACTTGCCATGGTTTAGTTTCCTTAATAAAACAGGCAATTTCTTGAGATGGAAACGCCATCAGATTGCATACAAAGTGTTCAGTGCTCTCACACTCAAAGCCTTGGGCAAATGAGCTTTGGGTGGAAGAAATGTGGCTCCATTTTAAATACAGTAACTTTGTACAGTCCCTTGTATGCATATGTGCTGTAGATGTAGCATGGAATTTGCATAATTCTCTATAAACATTATAATATCTGGTTATTCACGCTCCCATGGATAATTTTTAACTTCAATTGAACAATTATAAATTAGCGAGGAATGTAAAGCATATTATGCATAATGTTTTCCATGTATTATTGGAAATTGAATTCTGTACTTACCAATGCTATATCTTAGAAACAAAACCACTACACCTAAGGCTTCTCAGAGGATTACAAAATATCAATTTATGTTACTTTAAAAAATGAAAATAAAACTAAACCTTTTCACTTAAGAAAAGAGAGAAACATATTGCAGATTCCTATATGCTCATTTATTTTATTTGAGGATATACATTTTATAATTCCCTGGTTATAGTGCCATGTGGGCAAAGCTTTAATCTTTGTACATATGGTATAGGGCTTCCCATGGTAACCAACACAGTCTGAAATGGGAGGACACAGTAGAGCGAAGAATTGTGCAGAGAGGGACAAATAGATAAATAAATATACATTAGTAAAGGACCAATGCACACCAAATATATTACAGGAGGAAAAAATTGAAGAGGTGACCTTGGTCTTTAAAGTAAAAAAATCTGAGGTTAATCGTGTAAAATGTATCAGCATTCTATACACATTTTTGACCATTTTCCAAACATCGTACTATAATTGGTCTGTTTCAGACTTGTACTACAACTGGATTTATATGGCCTCATACAATCTTTCTCAAAATGTGTGGCTGCTACCACTGATATAATATAATTACGCTGGTTGATGTATGTGCAGGACCACTATGGGAGTGTAGGTTCTCAGTCTAGTGATAACTGATGACAAGCATTAGTGTGGACAAACATTGCTTTTACAGACTGCAGCAGCTTTTTCAAAAAATACACTACCTCAAGAGTAGGTCTTTCTAAGAGCATTTTGGGAAGGGATTTCAAGGGAGTAGCTAATGACAGTTGGTCACATTCAATTAATTTGTTTAGCAATTTTGAAGATGATTCACCACTCATCCAAGTGTTTTTTTCAGTCACTTTAATCTGAGTTTAATCGATTATTCACATGCAGATATATTTCTGTTTGCTCTTACCAAGCTTTATACCATCACTAGCAGAGTTGCCAACCATTTAAATTTTGGCAAGTTGTACCCCATTTTCCTGAAGAATTTCTTGCCAGATCAAGGTGGGGGCGTGGGGTGCAAAAGGTGTGTGCATGTTCAAAACTTTAGTGGCTTTAGCAACTCCTAAAGCTATTTACCAAAAACTGCACAGATTTCAGAAGCTAAGTGACCTGACTGCAAAAAGGCGAGCAGTCCTGCACGTGGAGATAGAGAAGGGACTTTATCAAAGCTTAACTGAACAAACTGAAGATAGATTCTGTCTGCTCCAGTTTTGACTAATCCCCCGAGTGTTTCTGTTACAAGGTCTGATTGAAGTTACAGCTCTACATGTCCCATGTATACTGTAGTTCCACAAAGGCTTCAGCTCTCTTTTTCTCACTCAATACACTAGGAGAATAAGTGCACAAACACCAGACAGTAAAATAGTAAAAACAGAAGAGAAAACAAAATTGCCCGTGGGAATACAAGCAGAAAATCCAACAGAAAACAGTTGTTTTTTGGCATGCTATCCACAATCCAAGGAGTCTGAAAGTGTTTTTGCCTGCCCTGAAGGTGCAGCCCTAGCTGGCAGCCCCTTTAAACTGCTGTAGCCGCACATCGTGGGGTATTCTTAAAGCTGTGCAACAGCTTGTGTCCTGTTCACTGGGTGACTAGATAGACATGGGTGTGGGAGGGAGCAGGATAAAGAATAATTTTGATTGGCCACATTGGCAGCCCAAACTTTAACCCTGCCCACTGGAGAGAGGAAGAAGGTGGAGATCCTGGGGCAAGAGGATTGTAGGAAAAAAGCAAGAGACAGAGAGACACACAGGGTTCCTAAAGGAAGGTGCAGGCTTAATAGGGGAGCCCAGTGCAAAGGGATTGAGTGGCCTGTCTTACAGTCATCGTTACCTAGCTAGGAGATATTGAGGCCTGTGTTGCATTCACCTTCAGTTTTATTAAGGCAGTTATTCAGAGACAGACTGCTGTCAGAAGGACATACAATGGGAATCTGAGTGGTGAGCAGACTTTGGCTGTGTTTAAACCTACTTACCATTTTGATAGATGTGCCAAGTGATCTTGCTGAGCATGTTTCTTAAAGTCTCATTATTATTTTTTGGTACCTTATGGTGTCATGAATCTTGTCTTCCTAGTAATATTACTATTTAGTTGTTGTTGTTGTTGTTCAACATCACGTAAAATATATAGTAACATATTTGATTAAATGTAAGCCTTTGGCTGTAGTATTGTGCATGTTACTGCGTATAGGGTGTATTGTTTCATGCAAATGCTTACTTTACAATAGAAAGTAGCCCCACATTTTTGCAGTTTGCCACCAATATTCATATTTCTTCTGCTCTTCAATGTTAAACTGCTTCTATAATGAAGAAAGACCCAATCTTCCATACAAACGCTGAATATCCACTTACAAATCACAAACCTGTCACGTGCCATTAACATTAAAGAAGCAATATGGTTTGTGTTTAGATTTAATAGGTCTAGAACTTATGGTCAGATAGGAAAAGGAAGCAGTCATTTTTGTAAATAACCTCAGTCACAATTCTATAGTGTCTGTAAAATATTGAAGAAATCCAGAGCATTAACCATGTGTCAACCTCTTATACCTCTTGTGTATAAGTGCCAACAATCCATCTCAGCACAGGCCAGTATAATTCAATTTACAAACTAGTAATAGAAAGTGGTTATAAAGCATATGACATGGCTATCACTTATTGCAATATGTGAGTACAACATATGTGAGGATGTATATCAGAATATAAATAGAAGAAAGTACCAATAAATTATGCCTGCCATATTTATAGTAAAGGAAAGGAAGTGTGTTTTGATAATATAAAACATGAGTTTCCCTTTTTGTAGTGTGATCTGATGTACAAATCACTAAATTTTAGTCCTTTAAAAGCAAATTGTTTTTACTTCAAATACTTTTGTAACATCACAAATTCAGCTAAAGAGAGAAATAAAAAATAGTAGGTATCTCACTGCCTGTAATGACTGTCTGTATTGTGAGTCAGTGTTGTACCAGTTTTTAGCATTTCTACCCCGCGTTGCTGGATGCAAGTGAGTCATAAATTAACAACTACCTTCCTTAACTTCTTCTATCCAAAACTTATGAATGAAGCTTTTAGCATAATATTTGCCTACCCCGATTTTAGGTCTCTGCTTTGGAAAACCCTCCATCATTCTTGCTATTCAACATTAGACCTGTAGCCTTTCCTTGGTTAATGGCATTAGTGCTTTGTGGTTTTCTTCTTGAGTAGAAAGCCAGTTACCAGGTATATTATTTTTCTGTTGAGGTGTCGATTTATCACATTTCCTGATATGGAGACCATGTGGAAGAGCTGGGCTCAGTAGAAAGTGCACATTATAGACAGGTTCAACTGAGAAAGGTAAAAGCACTGTAGAAAAATAAGCATTTCCACTCATCTAAAACATGTGAAATTGTCTGAAAATCCACAAAGCTGGGGCCTAACCTGCAATAGAACAAAAAAAACCTGGTATACAAATAGACAAATAAAAATTCCCTAATCATGGGACAACCTATGAAGAAGGGAGTGCACACTTTCATTAAAAACCTCACCTGCCAAACAGACACAAGAGTTTTTGCAATGAGAGTCTCATGATCTGATTTTTTTCCTAATTAAGCTTTATTGCAGTTAAGCTAGCTACCTCCATGCTTCCCCTCAAGTGGAATGAATGGGTATTCTTAGGTGTCACAATCATGTTGATATACAACTTGAATTGTATTTCCATTTTTGTAGTCAAATTTGAGAAAACCCCACAATATGTTTGTTATGTGTTCCTTTTCATACAGCATATCGAAAAATAATGTTTGTAAAAAAATATTACCTTTGAGATGTGTCTGTGTAGCAGACCTTTCCAAGCTTCTTTCTAGATTTCAGAGGGATAGAAAACTCTGTCTGTCCACATAGAAAGACTTGGGACAGACTGAGTTTCCTCTTATAAACACACTCCGAAGCCACACGAAGCAAGCCAATGTACGGCTGATTTCAGCCGTTCCAGCCTGAAGTGAATAGCTGAACAGTGTTCGGCTCACTTCACTTCAGAACGGTCATTCACTCGGCTGCCCTCGGCAGCTTGGTGAATAGACCCCACAGTTCTTCTAGGTCTTCAACCCTCTGTTAGGACAGACTCTTTTCAAATCTAGTTTACAACCAATAATGAGATCTGCCAGCAGGATAATTATGTTAACATTAACCTGCCCAACCCCCTTGCAAAACTCTCAAAACAACTTTACTTTCAGAATAGAGCATCTATAGTGCATGCAGCAGTTAAAAAAACAGATACAGTATGTTATGCTTTGTGAATGGCAACATGTGACAAATAAAAAAACTGGTGCTATCCCAATTTGCTGCAAATTGCAAATGCACCATTGAGTTTCCAATGACTATTACTGAATTATAATTGAATGTGTTTAAATTATTACAAAATAAGAATTTTATTGTTTGTGGGAAATTATTATTAAATACAGGACATTCCATATTTATTGTTCACACTATAGATAAATGCAGTTCCAGCCATCTCTAAAACGATTTCAAGTAAAATTAAATCCTACGTCGTTATGGTAAATTAGCAAAGGAACATCATTTTTACATAATTTATCAAGCTTTGTGTGATCTGGCACCTTAGGGTTCAATTGCATGTGAACTTTTAAACTTGTGTGGGCATGATATTTGACTCATCTGTATACAGCATATCCCTTTTTTTTAATACACTGATATTACTTTGGGTTTAAACTCATACTCACAGGCAATTGAAATCTTGCATGTATTTGATCCCTTTATTCAGTGGGGCAGCAGTTGTGCAGTCAGAACCTGCCCCCTAGTGACAGACGTTGAAAAAAAGAAAGGACACTCTGTAGCAGTGTAACAATCCCCTAAAATAAGTTTCTAAAACAGTAGCCTTATTGACAGGCTATCTACCTCCTTGGTCTTTGAAGCAAAGTTCAAGTTGATTAACAATGGCACAGGTGTGAAGTGATGTACACTGCTTGAAATGTCTTTTGTATTTATTTTCCAAAAAAGTTATCACATTTTTATTTGACCAATTTTGAAACAAATATTTTTGTTTCAATATACCATACTAGCAGTAGTAGAGTGTTGTACTGTGTTAGTGTTAATGCAGAAAGTGTGGAATTTACACAGCGGATACAGTTCAGTAATGCATAAAGTTTGGAGTTTATCCTGACCACAACTACTTTTCCTTTGGTCAGAACTTCTACATGCAGCAGATGGGAGTAACAATTGTGCCTATCTACAGTACATGCCCCATAAAACCAATGGCCCACTTTTGCTATTGATATGTTGATTATCTGGACTGCAAATGCAGAAGATCTTTCCCAATTTCACAGGAGGTACAGGAGCTACAACAATAAAAGCTAAATTAAACCACTTGCAAAACTGGACACCACAATACATGATAATCACTTTGCTGCCAGGCCCTGATCTTCACTTTTAACCTCCGTAGGTCAGTCAGTTTGCACAATTTTTTTGGTCTTATCATTTTTTACTTACAACTTTCTGAGTTTGTAAAAGACTCCCCCACAGACACATTTTCCGAACCCATAGAATAAAAAGATGGTGCTATTGATTTTGGTTGCATGGTAGTTGCACAAATGTTTATCAAATTATAACTATATGTTTAATAAAAAATACAATAAATCATTAGTAGCACACATGAACACAACATAGCTTACAAAATTCCTAATAAAAGTAAACCTGTATGAGGTAACATATAACAAGTACTGTATTTGCCGGCGTATAAGACGGGTTTTGAGACCTTAAAACATCCTCCAAAAATCGGGGGTCGTCTTATACGCCGAGTCGTCTTATACGCCGACAAATACGGTATCTGTAAATTGTAAGCAAATGTATGCAAAACTATAAATAAACAACTTGTGCCCTGTGTGCACCACTTTGATATGCATTGTGATAAAATGGTGCAGCAATACATTTTATCGAAAAGCAACATGCTACAACATGTTGCAACGCAACACAAGCCCACTGGTGTGAATGTGCCTTTAGTGTGTTAGTGCACCGCAGTGCACCAGCACACAAAACGTGCATTTCAACCAGGTGTGTAGTGTGTGTGTACATTAGGCATAAGTGTAATTTGTGTGGGGGGGAGTTTTTCTTTTTTTAATCGATTTTGATAACAGTACTGTCAAGGAGCTTTGGGGAAATATAAGGGGTCTAAAGAGCCCTTGATATTCCACTTTTGAGATAGAGAAAGAGATTGAGGACAGAAAGTACCTAATGTTCTTTCCCTCTGCAGACCAGCACTGATTGACACTGAACAGGAAGTGCTCAGCACTTCCTGTTCATTCCGAAACTGAAAAGATAGTAGACATGTCATTCATCTTTTATGACACAATTAAATGTCTTACATAGAGTTCATAGTATACAGAGATATGGAGACTGCTTGAGACTCAAAACCACGTCCCCATAAACATACAGGTTGAACCTTTTGTGTCTTGTTTTAACCTTGTCAATTATGTAACTGTTCCTTCAGGAAAGTGAAGGATAGGTAAATGAGACATATTTACCAATCCCTTGCTCAACATCCTGAACACTCTTCGCTGTTCACTGCGACCCCGTCTCTCACTCAATCCTTTCCACTGGGCACCAGCAATCTGCTCCCCTTAGAAGTCTATGAGAATTATTCCCCAAACCACCTCTTCTAGCACATCTTCAACCACCCAATCTAAGATAGCTTATTGTAGGAAGCTGCACAAACAGCCCAGCAGTAAATGGAACATCTCCCTGCATGCTAAAGGGCTGTGAAACCTGCATACATATGCGCAGCACTGACAGGGTACCAGTACAGAATCAAAGCAGGAGTACAGTAAACAAGGCACTTTTGCTGCAGAAACTTCAAATGTGGTATTGATGACATTGTTTGCAAAATGCCCTAATGAATTCTATGTTGGGGAGATGTGTTAAACCCTTGCCTGATGAATGAACCTTTATAGATTTACAATTAACAAAAATAAAACAAATGTTCCCCTAGCAGCATATTTTGCAGCAGGGGCCACAGCATACATAATTTCAAGATTATGGTACTGATGGGGAACTTCAAACGACAGAAAGAGAGGCTAGAATGGGAATGTATATTCATGAAAACATTCAAAACTCTAGACAGTGGTTTAAATAGATACATCAATTTTATGTGCCACTATAATTGTTCTTGAATTTCTGACCTCTTAAAAGGAGAATTATGGGTAGAGTGAAATGCAATCAGACCCATAATTAGAGTGATATGTGACGCTGAAACTGTCACATGTCGGCTCTATGGATGGAGAACTGAGCAATCACATGCTGCTGATCACTCAGTTCCCAATCTCCTCCCTGTAGAGAACAGTGACTGACAGCCACAGCTTCCCGCAGAGATTCCCCCCTCCCCTTTCCGTTTCTCCATTGCTGACTGGAGGGACAGACGGGGTAGAACAGCTGGCATAGAGCCAGCTGTCAATCAGGTGGTGGGGTGGATGCCAACAATATTTTCAGAATCTTTCCCAGTCGCAGTGCAGCTCTGCGCTGTCAACGTGTAGCGGGCAATAGCCTACAATATGCTGAGTTTTGGGTCACAGGAGGACATAGTAAATGTCCTGCTGTGACCCTAAAGAGAACTATGGGCCAAAAAGGTTGGGCCATAGTTCTCTTACAAAATAATGTTTGGTTTGTCTGAAGGAAAGGTATCTCATTCTCACTAACTGTGAGGTGGGTCTGAACTTCCTATATCCTAGTCAGTTGTCCCAATAACACTCTTTAGCTCTAACAACTACAGATATATGCTAACTATTTACAATAACCATTAGTGTTCAAGGGTATCGAAAAAAATAGTTGTATTTCATTAATGGGTGTAGTTCATTGCTTCACCAGTATATGGACATTTCATTCTCGCTAAAGTGTAAGGTGTGCCTGGACTTTTTACCTCCTAGTCAATTAGCCCAATACACTTTGATAACTATAGAAATATCCTAACTATTTTCAATAACCATTACTGTTCAAGGGTGTCGAGAAAAATAGTTGTGAGCCATTACTGGGTATATTTCATTGTTTCACCATTATATGGACATTTCAAAAGGACTCAATTACCCCAATAACACATACTCAGATCTCTATCTCTATAGCCTAACCCTTTACAATAGCCTTAGCCTCAATGTGATGGGCAAGGGTACTAAGTAATAATAAGGTTTATGTGGTTGGGGAGGGCTGGTCAAATCACAGAGCTTTGTAAATCACAACACTGGGAACATAGGATCAAAGTACATATATTTATATAACTTCACAGTCAGTACAGCATGATAGCATCTATTGGGAATCTAATGTGTATAATTGTGCTTTGTTTACCCACTAAAGTCTTTGAACAAGGCAAAACTCTATTTTAAATGTTTAAAACATTCAAAATTCTTGTAAGAATTAGAAACGGTTCATGTAGTCTTCATGCAATGCACCATTTGAATGGGAATCTTATTTTACTCGAGACATGCATTCCAGTGTCCTGAAAGCAGAGAGTAGCTACAACATTATAATTAAACTGAGAAAAGTAAATGATCAAACCTCAAGGTGTTGATTTCAGCAACCAACCAGTTTTTTTTTAAAATTGATGGAAACATTTACAAGAATTTTGTTTAGTCACTATTGGCAGCATCTCCAGTTTTGAATTAATTAAATTTTTCCTAATTTCCCAAGAATCAGCTATCTGGTTTGGGAAGGGGGGAGGGGGGGTGGAGAGAGGGAGAGGAGATTGTGATTGTGTATTATTATGGTTGCTGACTATTTTAGATTTTTTTGCAAAAGAATAGAAAAGAATCCAGAATATTTCTCTTTCTCTGGCGGGTCTGCATATTGTAAAGTAGACATGGTGTAGCTTTGCTTGAGAAGACAAGGTGACTGAGGGACTTGGCATGACCATGTACCTAGGAACTTGCTTTAACATTCCCATGCACTTTGCTGTTAGCGATACCTCTTTCTTTGTGGGACAAAGCATGAAAGAAAGGTCATACTAAGCAGAGATCTCTAAGCTTGCTTTATTCCCTAGCTGCAACACAACACTATTCCTATTGAAAGAGCTTTGCTGAGATCTAAGAGTTTGCATTCTGTATGATTTCAGGGCTGATTTGAAATGAACCCACACTGAGGGCTGTTATAAATGATGTGTCAGTGCCCCCTTTGGTCAGCACACAAGACTTTCACACAGAGCCAGCAGTATTACTTTTACAGAGATGGACTGCAGGCGCTCTTATTGTTTGTGACATTTGTGCACAGTATGAGGTTGTTTGGAATTAGAAGCCAAGCATATTTCAACATAAAGTGCACTTTGGAGAAAGAAAACAAAGTGTAAACCCTAACAAAAAAAATCTTCTAAATGCTGAGATAATTGCAAAGTCATTGATAGCAGGGAAATGATTTATTGTTCAATGTTGAATAGCTGAGCTGAAAAGTGAGCTATCTGTGCTATTAAGACATAAGTGTTACCTTTTAAATACTTATGCAGTTACTGGCAAAATAAGTTTTAAAAGTGCCCCCTGCCAACTTTAGAATAGTGTATGCAGCACAAGCATAATAAAGTAGGCAGTGCGGAAATATAGCGTGACACATTTTTAAGATTATCGGTTTAGGTTTTACATAGATTTTATGTAACTATTAAAGTATGTTTAAACCCAAACCTTTTTTTACTATTAGATAGAGTGTGCATAGGGTTCTTTATTGTTGTGTGTGTCCCAGCTGGGAACATTCACAGGATTATTCACAAGTATGGAGTTTGGAGAAGGCAGGAGAAGCGAACAATCTAGGACAACATAGCTGAACTGGAAAGTGAGCTGAATTGGAGAATTTTTCCAAATCAGCTTTTTTGGCCTAGATTGTTCACTTCTCCTGGCTTCTCCAAACTCTTCACCCTTTTGTGAATAACCCTGTCAGTGTTTATTCTGGTGCCTCTGAAAACAGAAAGTCATGTGACATTCAAAGTTTTAGAGTTGTCACCAGAAAAAGTAGACGAGGGACAATCTTCCAAAGGGGAACAGCTGTCTGGAGGGGGTTTGTCCTCACTTTGAAGAGATTTCCTCTCATTGCCTGTTGTGTTTGCAGCACAGGAAGTGAAGTGAAATCTCCACAGTGGGACACAGACAGCAAAGAAAAAATGTTTTCTATTTTCTATCTAAAACTAAAAAAAAGGGCTTTATATATACTCTAAATATGCTCTTAAGTACATGCATGAATTTAGAGGTGATCTGTTAGCTCTTCTAGAATACTAATTGCTTTCACAGCAACCTTATAGAGCAGGCCTGTCCAATCTATAGTCTGTGGGCCATTTTAAATCAGCAGATCATAGTTTAGTAGCTGGAAGCTAGGCTACAATAGATTATGAGCATTGTGGATGGGGACAACTAATACCCACCCACATTGCTTACTGTAATTTAGCAATGCACGTGCTTAGTGATTGGAGTTGCTCCATTTCTCCCAACATCGCTCCATGCTCATTACAGCAGGACTTATCCTCCTCTGTCACAATAAATAAACACATAAGGGCTGGAGCACAGCGTGAATTGGTGGTTTCTGACCTTGTTGTTTAAAATGGGAACACAGTAACCCCTAAAATGTGTTAGGTGGGTCATATTAGTGATGTTGTATTGCATCATGACAGCCATGTGTGGTATTGGCAAAACAGCATCTTGATAGGGGGACGGCCCTTTTTTTCTCATTTTAGGTACAAGTTGATACTACTCTGCACAAGAAAGTGAGGGTGTACTGTCAGAGTTGAAAATCAATTCTGGGAACACTAAAATGCCCACCTATTGTATTTTAACAAACACCTGTCACAAATCTGGAAAGATGAGCCTCACAAGGGCAGATAGTTCCTAGCAAAACCTGATTTATCATCTTGTCCTGAATCTTGTATACAATAGAATCCCACTTATGTCATTAAATGTTAATAATCATACTGTGTTTCCTTTACAATAAGGTACTATGCTGCATAGTCCAGAACCATAACATAAGGGAGAATAGCTGCTTGGCCTGTTATCAGCAGAAAAACTTGCTGTTTTTTTCCGTTCAATAATTCAACAGCAAACTGCTTTCTCCCTTTTAGACACATATATTTAGTGAGTTGGTTAGCCCGATATCAGCAGGCAAATGTGCTAAATTTGTTTCCGTTCGTGTTATTGTTCAATAATTCAGCAGCAAGCGAAAACATTATTTTCTTGTTTTACTATATATATATGTTGTTTGTTTGTTGTTATCTGGCCATAACATTTAAGCAGTTACATAAAAATTCTTCCTGGACACTTTACAGAGGATTCGCTCAAGCCTGTATTACTCAGTGCTGCCAAAAAAGGGGCGCCCTGCAAAAAAAGTTTGGATATCTCCGATAATGATATTCACAAACTATATCCTGTATATGTTAATTGGATCCATATTTATTGGCTAAATGCTATATGCCTAAATCACTGTGTAGCCAGATATTCCTGTGCCTCCGGGCACCGTAGAAGTTGCATAGTCTGTGAGATAGATATTACTTTTTTGATGGCCCAATAGTGGGTCTTGCTTAAAGAAGTCCCTTGTACCGGGATATAATTAAGCACAACACTTTAACAGAAAGCTGCATAGAATCTATCCCCACACATAAAGAGGGAGAAATGTTAAGTGTGTCCCGCCCAAACTTTGGTTTTAAGTTTTGTATAGAGTGTGGAGGCATTAGAACCTGTGCTGGGTTTTTACTGCTATTCAGGACTACTTTAGAGAGATTTTCCAATATTTGCTCTCATAATGACAATGGTTTTACCAGGTCAGATGTGAGGAAAAATTTGCAACAGTGGCAGCAAAGACAGCAAAATATACATTTTGTCTAGCACAGGCAGAAAGGGTTACAACCAGTAGCATAACAATAGCCATAGCAGACCATGAGGCTTTTATGAAGCCTGGGGTAGGTGCGAAGCCCCACGGTGGGGCTGTCAAGGAAGACTAAACTGTGAGGCTTCCAGCATAGAAGAGCTGAAGTCAGATCTCATGATCATAATCACAAGTCACACATCCTCCCTCTGTGCAGTTTAAATTTGGGGGGGGTCCTTTCTAAAGGGTCTGGTATGAAAAGGGCAACATCATGCTTTTTTCTTCTTCTGCGGACTGTAAAAAAAATATATATATTTTTTCCTTTTGTCTAATGTCACTTTGCTGCAAAGAAAATTCATCCGGATTGAAAATTCGTACAGACTTCCGCTGACGAATTTGCATCCCGAAACAAATTGACTCCAACGAACCAAAGAAAACAAAACAAATTTGCCGGATCACATGTCTACCTTTGCCCCTCTGCAGCATGAGCTATCATGAACTCAGAAAAGCAAATGGTCATCTGTTACAGATTGCATTTGTGTCTGATATAGACAAATATCTCAAAAAGTCTACGTAAATTAGAATATCTGTGGACAGCAGTATTTCTTTTTTCCAGTATAATTTTTGTTAGCTAATAGTGACAACTATAATGGACCTTAGTGGATAATAAAAGGCATGAGTGAAGTTTCTATAAGCTGTTCCTCATCTCATAATTTTCTGGTAGAAAAGCAGAGGTGACTTTATTACATTTTACCATACACATTGCTGCAATAGACAAATCCCCTGATATAGAAAGACTTCTCACTGTGCAGAAGACTTACACAGTATGCAACATTTATCTCTATTTCTTCCAGCAATATTTTAAAATAAATAAAATAAAATAAACATTGCCATTAGCATAGATTAATTGACCAGGGACTCCTAATGAGTTCTACATTTTTGGAGGCATATCCCAATAATGCATTCCTCCTGACTTTCTGCTAATTAAATCATATCTGATTGGTAGAATTTCACTTGGTGTCTCTGCTGTGCCAAGCTCCCTTTTCTCTTTGAAAGATCTGATGAGAGCTGGTTTTGTTTTCACAGCTAATAGCTCCCCTGCTGCACTATCGGCATCTGCCTCGGTTTGCAAGAGTTTTATACACTTAACCCAGTGCAGCAAATGTATTGCCTCTGAGAGTTCCCATTAGAAAATGTTGCATATGTATAAAATACAGTCAGAAAGACATGTATTTCCAATTCTTCTAGCGTCAGTGGAAAATTCACTAGCGGTCTGCATTTCTGTTCCAGTGGATTGACATATACTCAGTATGTGGATATATAACAGATGATATTGAATTGATCTTCCTGAGCTTCTCAGCAATGGTGTGGGCTCAAAAGCATCACAATCATGTCAAGCATTTCTGCCCATGTACATTTATGCAACCAAGGTTTGTTAAACGTAGCAGAGCTATAATGTTTATGTTTTTATATTCTGTCATTATTTGGAATATGTTATTAACACAAAGTTAAGCAGCCACTACGAGCTCCCACCAGCCCACATGTACACTACAACAGCACTAAAAAACACCAGATTGCTAATCTGGATACTGGAGTTGCTCATTCATTGGCATGTTGGTTTCATTTGGCATGATAAGGCACGTTTTGAACTGATAAAGGATTTGTACTGCATCATATGTCCAATATACCCATTTCTCTTATCGAACAAAGCTATAATAATGTTCCTGTGGTCAAATGCGGCAATGCACACTAACCAATCTCTTTACATTACCACGTATCTAAAATAAACATGTTTCATATTTACAGTGCAGTGCAGTGCAGTGCAGTACAGTTTCAGATCATTAAACACATCTGCCACTAGTTTTCTTACAGTAAAGCTATACTACTTCCTATAAATGCTTTTTGTTTAGTGCCCCAACAGCATCCCAGGTGCTACATTTGAGCATCCTGTCCTTCTTAAGCAACCTTAGGATTCTTAAAGTGCATATACATATTCTTAACAACCATTATAAATAACCCTCACTGATCTGAAGATTATGAAAATACCTTAATGTCCATAGTCTGGACACATGAAATCCTTTTGCTCCTCGGCTCCATCCAGTGGCTATAATGTGGTGGGAATGTAAAAGCCAGATGTTTGTGAATCGAACAGCTCTGCAAATGTTTTATAAATACAACCTTAAAATGCCTTGAATCATCAATTTCTATGTTTGTGGAATATAGAAATAAGGTTACATCCTGTAGCCCCAAACTCTGCATTAATATTTTTGATGTCTTTTTATCAGGCATTTTTTAAAACACACAGCTTATTACAGGATATCAGTACCATTATTGGCAAATTGCTAAACATAGAAATGGAACATTTCACTTCTATACTCAACATCTTTTTTTTCTGTTTACTTTTGAATGCCTTAGAGTCCACACATTAGGCCAGGCCTAGTAAATGAGTTCAGGGCCTTTGTACACAGGCTTTTTGTTTACATCAGAGCTGCTTTGCTTTCCGTAATACAACGTTAAGGGTGACCATGCTCTCTGGCTAAAAATGTCTTAGGGGATCTATTCACTAAGCTGCCGTAGGCTGGTACGGCTGATTCCAGCTGTATATCGGCTGAAATCAGCCTTACATCGGGTGGCTTTGTGTGGCTTCGGGTCGGCCGAACATGCTCATCATGTTTGACCCGACCCGAAGTGCAGAAGGAGCTCGACTCAGCCGATCCAACATCTGTATCGGCTAGGCCAAACCTCCGGCAGGCTACTCGCTGCTGTTCGGCCTATTCTCATAGATGCTGAATAGCCGCATCCCGCCGACCTATTCTGTGGTACCGAGCAGAATAGAAAAACAGTTAAAAAAGTAGTAAAAATAAAAATAGAAAACGATTGGGCGGAGCTAGCAGTGACAGCTAGCTCCGCTCAACTGTTTTCTATTGGCCGCATTGAATGCATAGCTAGATTCCTATTGGCTATTTCACTTTACAATAGTCAATAGCAAACTAGCTATTGCACCCGCCCTCTGCTGCTGTCAATCACCAGAGTGTGACCTGATGTAGAACTGCAGGTCCCCCTCTGCTGATTGACAGCAGCAGTGGGTGGGTGCAATAGCTAGTTTGCTATTGCAAATTGAAATAGCCAATAGGAATCTAGCTATGCATTCCTATGGTGATTTTTTTTATTCTGACAGCAGCCAACGGCTCCGATGTCAGAAGAAAAAAAACGAGCAGGGAAAGGTTTACTCTGCTCGATCGAGCAGAGTGAACCTTTCTGGGAGAAAGTGTTTCTCTCCCGGGCGGCCGGGAGTCGTATTAGACTCCCAGAGCGTCCGGGAGAGCAATGACAGATGGCGTTCCTGGTTACTAGGTAACCAGGAACGCCATCTGTCATTACACACTGAGAACACGGAGAGGCCGGTGTGATATTATAGTGGCCCGGCCGGGTTCTCAGTGTGTAATGACAGCGTCCCTGGTTAGCTAGTAACCAGGGACGCTGATCTCTCTGCAAGCCGGAGCCAGCCGTGCGATGCAGTGTCATCGCAGTTAATCACTTTGAGACAACATGATACTGCATACATGTCATTTACATGTCATTTAATAAACAGTAAATCTTTGGGTTTCATTATGGTAGAGAATGAGTAGAGAATGGGTAGTGTCCAATTTGTGCAATGACAAGCCATATTTGGACTTGTAGTGCTACAACATGTAATATAACCTGTTGCACTTGTTAGCAATTTTTGGATAATTGAAGTAGACTATAATAGATAATGTATGTGTTTTGTTCTGTTTCAGTTGTACACGAAAAGAGAGATGTGAGCGGTCTCATGAGGCTCGAAGATTTGCATCAGAGATGAAGCAGTGTGTCAGACTGACCGTCCATCCTAACAATATCTCTGTCTCTCAGTACAATGTGTTGGTAAGAATCTTCTTGCTCTTTGGAAAGGCATATTGCAGTTTTTGTATCTTTCTTAACTACAGTATATTGTACATATATCAACAAAGGAACCTACCAACAAAGCGAATGGTAATTTCTATAGCTCATGGTTCAAGCTTATTCATTTACTAAATGTAATCATTTCCTCAAATTCATCATTATTTCCATTGTTAATGTAGAAAAACTGATCTGTGTTGAATTATAGCATTCACACTTGTGGAGTTATCTTTGGGAGAACAAAAGCAATTTGCTGGAGGATCTGCGTAACAGCCAAACAATTGCTTCTGAATTGAATCTGCAGGAAGAGAGACCTATTATCCTGTGTATTAGGCCCCAGTGCAGGCTAGAAATTGAGGAAAGCCTCATGGGGGTTAAGCCATTCACAAGGAACAGAAAGCAGAGTAGGGTTCACATCAATTCATTACTATAGGACAGGCAGAACTGTACCTGCATTTAAATGATTGGCCACTTCCACACTGCTGTGCTGCAGAATTATTTTGGACAGGCCAAAATACATTAATGTGTTGTGCACCTTCATATGGATGAACTGGATAGGAAAATAACATATCACACAATCTAGGTTATCTAATGTTTCTGTTTGCCAAACCATTACTAATATTTTCTTACCGCCCTAGACAAAAGACAAGATGCTCTCCTTTTTCTTTAAGCCTGTAACACACTGGTAGTATTTGACACCACTTAAAATCATTATGAGCATTGTCAGTAATAAATAATTATGGCACAACAGCTTGATACACTGAAAAATAACTGCATACTTGACCTGTAAATAAATATAAGGAGAATTGTGCACCATATAATGTAAGCGTGCTGCATTTTCTAGAGCCTCCTATCCGGCATATCCATCCCATCACCACTGTGTCTAACAGCATTTTGTAAACATGAAGCTTGCTGCAAATACTGTTTGGACAGAAACATAAAAACAATTTAAGCCATTTTCCTTGAGAAGATTTATGAAAATTGAAATTGTGTATATATGGAGATTGATGGTTGTGTTTGAGATTCCTAATCAATATGTTGAAGTACACATGTGATTGATTATTAATGCAAATGGCAAAGTGTGATAGCCCAAACAAACAAAACATCAATTAGCTTGGATTGTTCTAAATGCTCTAAACTGATCAAAACAGATTACTACATAGTTGCTATCACTTACTTTGCATTGCACATCATCATTGTGCTTTTTATATAATTGCTGTGATCTGCTAGTTTTGTTATGTTTACAAAAGTGGGCATTCAGGTAGAGCTTCATGGGTGGCACCTGGGAAGCCTCTGATGCAATCTCTTTATCATACACCAACCAATCCATTTTTTGTTGATCCATTTGTTGCAAGTTATATACCTGTCAGTATCTACAATTAAAAACAAAGAAAAAATGGAAAAGCGCACTACAAGGGGTCTCCACTGATCTGGGGGTGGCTACAGTAAATTTAAAAAAAGAAATCTTATTTTATAATGGCATAAAAGATTGAGATTAAGAATATTCTTGAAATAAAAGTAGAAATAAAAAATTATTGTGGTTAAAATTAAAATCCAGTAGTTTAATATACAGTGTGCAAGCTCTATATAAACAGGGTGAGGGACCCTGTGTAAAGTGACAATCGACAAATAGGTGGAGAGCGCTCTAACTGTGTTAAAAAAGGAAGACCACTCACGTTTTGGAAGTTACTGTGATGGTTGGTCACGAAAGACTGATGTGACTGGAACACATAGGATATCACAGCAGGATAAGGGTGGCATCAGGGAGACATAAGGGGAGCTGGCCTGGAGGTGGTGATATGAGAACCGTGGGGAGACAGCTGGCCAGGCTGAATCCTGTCGGCTGTGCGAGATGAGCCCCTCAGTAGCGGTGCTGTCACTGTCAGGTCGCAATGGCGATGGGCTCTGCTCCAGTCCGCACGAGCGTCAGTCAGACTGAGTGGTAGGGGGTGTATTGCTGTTGTAAGCTACGCGTTTCGAGGCTGCTGCCTCTTTGTCAAGCCTGAGATCTCAGGCTTGACAAAGAGGCAGCAGCATCAATGTAAGCTACGAGTTTCGAGGCTGCTGCCTCTTTGTCAAGTCTGACTGCACGTAGCAATTCCAGAGAATCCAGCTCCTTTTTGTAAATGCCAGAGATCTTGGGGATGTCTCTCCACCCACTGGTCGATGCTTACACTCGCCCGCGGGGTTCAATTTCCAATCCGTGGAGGAAACATCCGAGGTGGTTTCAGGCTTGTGCGGCCGCACGGTAAGATAACATATGTTAGAATCCCCACGGCGGTGTGTCCGTAATGCGGTAAAGCCGAAAGCTGAAGGAGATCGAGTGGCAACAGCCCGCTCGCACTTCTCGATCTCAGCCTAAATTGTACAGGCTAGTGCACCAGTGACTATCTGCCGCTCAGATTATCACCCATACTGGGTTATCCTAAGGGAAGTCATTTTAATTGTTTTTAAATGTCTTGTTGTAGGTGTTCTTACTGGTTATTTTGTTACTATTAAATTTTGTCATTTACAAATACTTCATATGTGCAAACCTGTTTACTAAACCAGCTCCAATTAGGGATTTCTTTGTACAGGGGATTTTCTAGTGTTGCACAGTTTATTTGAAACCCTGGAGATTGGTATTTACATTTGCTGCATACAGCGTAGCTCCTTCTGTTCCCCTTAATTAGTGAAGGAATATCTCTCAAATGGGACACATTTTGCAAAACAGTGACAGTGATTTTAACCCTTTGGTGCCTCAAACAAGTGGGAAAATAACTTAATTACCCCTTATACCTAACTTTACACAGCTGTTAGGCTGACCCTAATACCTCCCTCCCTTGAGTTCCAAAATGTAACCCAGTGGAAGGGTTAGAACCTTTGACAATGTGCCTTCCTCTCCCGATTACCATTTATTTACATCTATTCTCTGCACCAGTACACTGTCAATGAAGGGCACCATGATGATGGCCACTTTAGAAGTGGGGCCCATGATAGTCTGTTGCCACAATAGTCCACAGTTTTCCAGGTTGAGTGATTCTGGGCATTATTCAACCCAGAAGACTAAAGACAGCTTGTGGCGAATAAGACATATCGCATGGGGGCAGCTCTGGATTGAAGGTTAGTATGGCAGTCTGGGCTATCTATATGAGGGACATTTCTTAGAAACAAATATTTTCCCCAGAATTTTCCTTTAAGGAAACAGTAGAGAGTTAACCCTTTTGCTGCCAAGGACTTTTTTTTTGTTTTTTTGCACACATGATATAATCCACATTTTAGGCCTGAAAATTACTTCAAACCCCCAAAATATTAAATATTTTATGAAAGCCAACACCCTATAGAATAAAATGGTGGCAGTTGCAAATCTTTAAAATTGCATGCGGCCATGAAACGGCAACAAAATGCAATACTCCAAAACGTCCATAGACGATGATTTAAAAGCCCGTACAGGTCATCAGTTTAGAGATACACGTAAATATTGGCCCTAGAATTATTGCTCTCACTCTGGCATGTGCAGCAATATCGAACATGTGTAGCTCGATCAACGTTTTCATACGTAACGCACCCCACACGTGTTTGTGTGAATGTGCGCGTGGAGCAGAGGGACTTTAAAATGTTTTTATTATTTTTGCATTTATTTTAGTCTATATTTTTTTTACTTTACTTTAATTGCTATCACATAGGGGGACTTATAAGCCTCCCATCTGTTAGCATATAGGCAGTGACAAGTCCTCTTTAAGGTGACACTGAGGGTCCAAAAGACCCCTAGTATCAACTTTCCACTTTAAATAAGCTATTGAAGTGCAGATTGCACTCCACATATCTTATTGTTCAGCTTTCGTAGAAAGGGAAGAAGAAAGACGAGCGGACGTTCACCGCTCTCCTCCCCAGCTATCCGCCGGCACCCGACATTCCAATCCCAGGCCTGCAGGAGGAGGCTGGGAAACACGGCCGGGGGGATGGGCACTCTACTTGGCCCATGGAAGCGATCTGGCGGCAACTGAGCTGCCAGAATCACTTCTATTGTAAAGCCGGCAGCTTGCTTTACAAAGGTTAACAGAGTCTGTTTACAGGGCCATGATGCCAATGACGTACTAGGTACTTCCGTGACCGCGAAAGGGTTAAGCTAGACTATATGCTGTGTAACAATCAAGGTAAATAGAGTTTTAGAGTTAAACATCAGAGCAAACCAGCCACAAGTGAGGTTTAGTCTGTTTCTGATATCATTGTTCAACCGGATGTTGTGTGATGCCAGAAAACTCCAGAAAAGTCCATTCAACTAAAGATAATAGCACCACTTAATAATAAGCGGCCTTTCTGCCTTTTGCAATTGTATTTTTTGAGAATCTTCACTTTTAAAAAGTGTAATTGATTTTCTTTTGCAAAAATGCACTTGATTGCAGTCTTCTGGAGTAATTATTTGCAGCAGAATTATTTTAAAGATTTACAAGATCTATTTTGAATGGATCTTCTGCTCAAAGCAGCGAAGAATAACAATACTATTTCAGCATAATGTGCTCATCCTTGAAATCGTCAATTTCTTTGAGCCGCTCATCTTTTCTTGGTCTTAGCAGCCCAGTCGTATCTACAATGCTTGGTGCATTGGCTTTTAGCAAATAATATTATTGTGCTTGTTCCATTCTTTAACAGCAACAAAAAAAAATCACATCCAATATTGAGTGATATTGAACAATCTCTATAGTTAAACAGCAACATTGTCAAGACACTTTAATTGTGCCTCTTTTAAGCTTCCTGCCTTGGTTTTCCATCTTTTCATTACTTTTAATAGCAAGAAATTTGTTTGCAAGACACAGGCCCTGTTTCAGCTGTTTCTGTATATCGTTAGATTGTAATTAACAAAATATTCAAAAAATTATTAGATGAAAGAACATTTCTTCTTAAATGATTAGTATAATCTAAAGCAACCCTGTTGCTAAGTGGCAGAACTGAGACTAGACTAATCCTGTAAAAGAAGAAGCTTTATTTTCCCCTATCTGATAGTTGGTGAGATGAACCTTAGCTCCCCTAATGAGCTCAGGGCACTGCTGCTATCCCACATGTTCAGGTGTGTCAGATAGTCCCCCACAGGGTGTTGTGGACCCCCCTTCTGACCCTTTTGTCACTACAAGACATAGCAGTAATAAAGAAGTGGGCACACACAGGACATAGTAGTGATAAAGTAGTCAAGCACACTAGAGGACACAGTAGTGATATAGAGGTCAGGCACACTACAGGACCTAGTAGTAATATAAAGGTTAGGCACAGTACCAGACACAATAGTCATAAAGGGGTCAGGCACACTACAGGACACAGTAGTGACATAGCGGTTAGGCACACTGCAGGACTCAATATTAATATAGGGGTCAGGCACACTGCAGGACCCAGTAGTAATATAAAGGTTAGGCACACTATAGGACACAATAGTGATAAAGGGATCAGGCATACTACAGGACAGAGAAGTGATATAGGGGTCAGGCACACTACAGGACACAGTAGTGATATAGGGGTCAGACACACTGCAGGACAATTGTGATATAAGGGTTAGGCACACTACAGGACACAACAGTAATAAAGTAGTCAGGCACACTGCTGGATACAATAGTGATATGGGTGTTAGGCACAAAACAGGACCCATTGAGCACAAAACAATACAAATAGAAGTGCTAACTCTTCTATCAAACTATAAAAAATACTTATAACCTCTATAAAGTTTATCTTCCTTTCTCCCCACTAAACTGGCACCATCTTACTTTTGCCATTATCCAGGGTCATTATCTGCTTCCTGGGCCAAGATAATGGTCCAGATATAATGCACTCATTTAACTCCTGATGCCTGCACTGCT
>NW_017306294.1:3124748-3144675 GCF_000935625.1 Nanorana parkeri | reverse complement strand
ACTACCTACTTGTTGCAGCTTTTCACTTTTTTGCAATGTACAGTTTGAGTGAGCGAAGATGGGAGGACTATGCCTGCAGCACGCTGATTAATTTATTCTTCCACATTGCACCTCTCAAGCTTAGTCACAATTATGTGACTGGTGCTGAAAGCTGAATTAATACTTTTTATTGTTAAAGGTATAATTTGTATTAATGGAGACCTGTAATATTACAATAGGCCTGTTTCAACTTTACCATGCTAGTGAGGGGAAAACAAAGAAAACAAAGTAAAGCAGCCTGGAGCCAAGAACAGGATTGTTACACCACAGTCAAAAGATTAATTACACTTTTCATGGAGATTTTTTAGGTGCTGACTGCAGTCACATGGATATGCAATGCACTATTTTTTACAGTGGCTTTACTTAAGATTGTTTATCAGTGAACATAGTTCTGATTTTGGTTCACTGGATTTTATGTTTTTTTTTGTTTTTTTTATTTACAGCTAGTGTTAGAGGCTTACAATGTGCCAGAGCTGTCTGCTGGTGTCAACTGTACATTTGAAGACCTTTCAGAAATGGATGGCCTGGTGGTTGGAAATCAGATCCGATGTATTTCGCCAGCAGAAAAAGAAGTACCACGTATTATCACTGAAAATGGTAGGATCATATAGTAATATATATTTAAGCCTGTTACTTTATTAGAATTAAAGTTCATGTACACATCTGAGTATAACCAGTATGAATGTGAAGGGCTACAGTGCCTTGTGCCCAAGGGATTATCAGAATGCCAACAGGATATTTGGAACCAGATAACATTGGTAATGGTAGTTTAACCCCTATATGTGTGTGATGGTTAATTAATAATACCTTTATGATTAAGTTGCTTACTGTTACCTGAATTACTATTTTAAGTTATGAACCGCTATATAAGCATTCACACTTACAGGTATAATATTCTAAGGATTCATTCATGAGATTTTTGAGCTCAACACAATAACAGAATTTATTGGTATATAGTATCAAGACTTAAATACAATGAACCAACAATCTATTTAACTACAACATACAAAGAAAAGATTTAAACATGTGAACATTAGCAACTTTTCCTGGCTGCTTACAATATGTAGGGTCAATTTTGAAAGTTTTTAGCCCTTCCAAGGATTGACTTACCTTAGTACTACCAGATGTGGACGATTTCTTGTTGAAATTAGAAACATCCACATCTGCCACATCAAGTTCTATTGCATGTGGAGGTTGAACAACTGTCTCCTTGCTGGAAGATGCAGACACCCGTTTAACTTCACAATCTGCATGCTGCAGCCTCTGAGCAATATGATCAAGCCCCGCATGCAATCTTTCATTTTCTATTTTTAGCTGTAGGTAGCTAGTCTCAGTTTTGATCAAAGAGACATTTAAACTACTGATAGAAGCATTTGCTTTTTCAAGATCTCCTTTTATTGTTTCAGTCTGCAATTTTAAATTTTCATATTGATTAGCAATCCAACAGGCAGCAAAGAGTAGTGTATTCTTTCCGTCACGTTTACTAAATTGTTTCTCATTTAGCTTTAATTTTACATACTCTTGTACCTGCTGCCATGGGCTGTTAGATTGCTCCATTATTTTTAAGATTGCAGCACTATTTTTAACTTTAGCGATCTTGACCAGCAAATGTTCCATGATGTACAAAATTTTACTATCTAACAAAATACGAAAAACGTATGCCACGCAATGACTCAAATGTTTTGTACAAACAAGTATTGAGTTACCAGATTTTACAATAACAATAGTGTAGCCTGAGACTATACACGAATGGCAATAGACAGAGGAGACACTAAGAACAAAGGTGAAGGGATACAGTCAATACTGTAAACACACAAACAATAGTACAGGGGAACACCCAGACAGACAATAGAGACAGCAAACAATTGCAAAGGCCCTCAATACCAATCACAAAAGGTCTAACAAAGTAGTCCACATGTAAAGGAAATGCAAACTTATTTTGCTAAATTTAACAGATATTAAACCTATAGGCTAATACCTGGGATACAACTTCAGAAATGTTACCAGAAAAAGTTACAAGGAAAAACTGTGTGGTACATACCACAATCCTTCAATTATTATCTTTATCTGGTCCAATGACCACACATGCACAGCTTTATGTGCACAGAAATCCCATTAAACTCTTATATATCTGAAGAGGTTATTACTTCTCTAAACATCCTTTGTCCAAGAATTAAGGTATTTTCCACATATAATACCATACGACCAAAATGTCCTCTTAACGTTATTTCCAAATAACTACTATGCACTTCGTTGCAACAACTTAAAACTTTAAGGCTTTTCACCAAAACAAAAACAATCTTTCTGTGCCTCACTGATAAAAATTACTTTGGTAACAACCCACAAACAAAAATAACATAACAAAAAGCAAAATCTTCCCGCTCAGTATATCCTCCCTCGTTTTTCGAGTTCTTCTAATATACATACAATTTCGGGATTTTTTTAATATTTAAAATAAAAAATAAAACATGATGTGGTGTATCCTCCCTCGTTTTTCGAGTTCTTCTAATACCCACCCATTTAAACATAAAAAGTGCCTATATTAATTAAACAGAATTGTTGTAGCCTTATACTACTGGTAAACTGATCCTCAGTTTTAAAACCACCCCAATAACCTTACCTGTATTAACCAGGTCTAGGTGCTATTGTGCTGATACTCAAAATCTCATGTCCCTTCGTGGTCGCCAATTATGTTACCTGAATTACTATTTTAAGTTATGAACCGCTATATAAGCATTCACACTTACAGGTATAATATTCTAAGGATTCATTCATGAGATTTTTGAGCTCAACACAATAACAGAATTTATTGGTATATAGTATCAAGACTTAAATACAATGAACCAACAATCTATTTAACTACAACATACAAAGAAAAGATTTAAACATGCCAAATACCCAGACATTGGTATCTAACCGACAAACAGACATACAGTTAAGTGGGGGAAAGATTATATGTATAGTTACCCATTAATCGTCACATGAGGCCCCATCCTGGTGAAAAGAGACCGAGCTGTTTTTTCCAGTCATTAATATAGCCCTCGTGTCCATAGGGGTGCATGACAAATCTCCCATTGGTTGCCTCCCAAGGCCTACTGGAGATTGGAGGGTTTCCAAGACCCTCTTTACAACTCCACACCCCTCTCTACGATTGGCCAGTCTACTTGTTATTAGATCAAAGGGTCTTGGCTCCTGATACACAGGATACTGAAGTTGCACCTCTATGGTAATTATCTGGACATGCCTGGGCTCAACAATGACCCTATTTGCAATTCATTGGGCCTGGCACTCCCCTCCACAGTGATAAGCACAACAAATACTTTATTTCCCTACAAGCTATCAACACCTCAGGGGAAATATTTAAAACAAGAAATAAAACTATAAGTTGTACTACATTTTAAGGACATAAAATGCTTATATTTGATACACAGTTTTAAAAACCCTGCACAGGTTTTCTACTAAAAGCTGACAAATGGATGAAAATTAGAAAAGAAATGTATTATTGCTTACTTTGCATAGCATTTTTTGTTAATCATATTTTTTTAAAACAAACATTTCCAGTCTGCATGTAATCACCATAACTGCCTGTCATGGTGATCACATGATCGGGAACCATTTGTTTGTTAGTCTAAGGCCTGTGGCTCTCAGTGAGGTACTTAGAACTCCAGTGCGCGCTCTTAGTTCGCAGCTGGTACATGAAGTAATGCTCTCACCACATGAGGAACTGTACTAGAGAATGTTAATTTACAGATTGTGATCTGCTAATGGTTAATAATTGCATTCATGGGAAAAAGAATCATTATTTAATTGCATGTGCAATGATAGCCATTTAGCATCTGAGTTCATCTGGGTATTGATTGGTGGTAGAAGCCACACAGAGCTGAACTATTAGTAAATTATGTTTAGAGTGGTTTAATCTACCATTGTGATTGGTGGACATAATGCCATCCTAATGCTAGTTGTGTGGTCTTTGTCAAGTATAATAGTCATCAATCAAAAGCACATAGTAGAAAGTAGTGTGAAATGAAAAGGAGACTAACGTTTGGCCTTTTCCACATATTGCATACTCATTCCAGATTTGTCTTATAATCATGAAGTAATAGATTTTGAATTTGTATTATTTTACTGAGGTGATCTTACAAGAAATGGTGCTTTAAGGGCTTGTTCACGCCATAAACAGAGCAGTCAGTAAAGGGGCGGGAGGGGGTGTGGCAGCACATTGAAGTCAATGGTACCTGAAACCACACCCCCACGCGCAGTGCAATCGCCGGCACCAGAATGCGTGGCACATGCCTGCCTTCCAGTCCAGTGCAATGTGAAAAAATGCTGCAAGCTCTATTTTTTCAGATCGCACTTGACCGGAATGCAGGCATTGTTTTGCTATGCATTCTGGTGCAGGCGTTCGCACTGTGGGTGGGGACGTGGCTACGGTGCCATTGACTTTAATGCACCGCCATGCCTGAACGCAGGAAGCTGACCAGGATGCGATACAGTACTTTCCAGCAGCTGACCGCTCTGGAACACTGTTTATGGTGTGAACAAGCCCTAAGTGTACAATTTCTCCATATTTTTTTCCAAAGTATGGAGTTCTGAAACTCCATACTTTAATACTCCATAGTATTTTACTTTACTTTTTTTATAAACATTATAAACATTTGTAAACTTATTTGCACATTTCCAACATTAGAACTATCAAGAACAGTATATGCTTTAGCTCTATAACTGTAAAACCAGCAAAGTCTGCTTTTTATAAATGTTTCCCCTCATTTAGATGTGATGACAATTTGTTGTGTCCCAAAAAACATTAAAATGAAAATATATATTTTTAACCCCTTCTGGAGAAGGGAATAAAAGGTTTAAAATGATCAGGATTGAATATTGGTTAGGGCAGTAAATTAATGTGAGCATAAACTGACCAATGTCAGTGATGGTGTGAACAGAGATGCCAGTGATGACACTTCATTATATATTATATTTATATTGCTTTACTATTTTCAGCAGACATTTATTTTAGTTCCTTTGCTTCTAAAGCCAATGTCTGGAAGGCTTTCAGTGCCGTAGACTTATGACAAAAGTAGAACTGCAAAAATGATATAAAATATTAAGTACAAGGAAAAGGTTAGTTTCATTGAGTAACAGTAAAGGTAGTAAATATGGTGCTTTCACACTGTGAAAGAAAACGGAGAACAGAAAATGACTTGAAAGGTTCTTGGGCCTTGAAGGTACACTCAGGCTTAATCGAGGTTAGAATCAGAGTTTACAGAGTAAATCCTATATTATTTTCCCTCTGGGCTGCATATCTGAATAAAGCTCAGTTAAAATACAAAATAAATAGATTGCACTGAATTTTTAGTGTGTATATTTTTTTACACACACAATAAATCTACTCAGTAACACACAATAATGTCTACAGCAGATCTGCAGTAAATGTGGGCACAAGATAACAACCATTTGCACTTTGACAAATAGAGTATTTTACAAAGTAATAAACTACAGTTTCATTGTATACTAAATATGCAGAGCCAAAGCTGGACAAATGCTTCTAAAACAATGCTAATACATGTAACCTGTGTTCTGTGAATCCTGGGCAAAGTAACAGGCTCACTTTACAGAAGGGACTTTAATAGTGTTGTATTTACCTTCTCTTTGCTCCCCTGCAACACTCTTAAAGGCCAACTTTAGTATTTCCATCTTTGCTGAGATTTTTACAAAAAAAAACATATGGCAGCAATGTACACCAACAGGGTTATTCACAAAAGGGTGAAGAGTTTGGAGAAGGCATTAGACGTGAACAATCTAGGACAACATAGCTAAACTGGAAAGTGAGCTGAATAGACATAAGTGTTAGCTTTTAAATACGTATGCAGTTATTGGCAAAATAAGTTTTTGAAAGTGCTCCCTGCCAACTTTAGAATAGTGTATACAGCACAAGCATAATAAAGTAGGCAGTGCGGTAATATGGCGTGACACAGTTTTAAGATTATTGGTTTAGGTTTTACATAGATTTTATGTAACTATTAAAGTATGTCTAAACCCAAACCTTTTTTTTTACCATTAGATAGAGTGTGCATAGGGTTCTTTATTGCTGTGTGTGTCCCAGCTGGGTACATTCACAGGATTATTCACACATTTGGAGTTTGGAGAAGGCAGGAGAAGTGAACAATCTAGGACAACATAGCTGAACTGGAAAGTGAGCTGAATTGGAGAATTTTTCCAAATCAGCTATTTTGGCCTAGATTGTTCACTTATCCTGCCTTCTCCAAACTCTTCACCCTTTTGTGAATAACCCTGCAAATGTACATGAAGCAAGCATGTGCAGTTGATGCATATCAACACAGAAACATACTTTTTGTTTGTAGCTTCATATCCTCATGGAAAAGGTTGCCTCTGTGTTTTGCAAGCAATGCGTGTGTATTACAAGTGACCTCTCCACCCCCCACCCACTTCCTATTTATTAGTATTCATAGGGGCAACTCCCCATTCCCTTCCTCCCTGGACAGTGTATTGTGTGCAAAGGCAGAGCTGGTGTTTAGTGATCATGTTACAATGAATAACAGGTAGGGGGAGGGCTGTGTACAGCCTTCTTTACAATCCGTCCCTGGTATCAGACTGAGTTTCTGGTGGAGAAATGTTTGAATTTTTAGCATTTAGGCCTAATAAAAACTTTGTTAAAAAAATGAGGAAAACCTGCAATGTTAGCCATGAAAATGTGCACACATATTCATCATCACTGCACCTTTACATTACCACAATAAATGCTAATCACTTACAAAGGTGGAAACAGACTTTAAACTGTTTTTTTGTTTCTTAATTTGTCCTGCCCTGTATTTTTGCTCAGAAATGCTTTAAAATGTTGGTTCCTGCCCTTGCACTGTAGTGCTCTATGTGTGTATAATTGAGTAACCATCCAGTTCTCTCATTACAAATCTCCTCACCCAGAGGATTGGGGATTGTACTTGGAAGAATGATCATGGATTATACAGAGGTGCTTTAAAAAAAAAAAAGTTTTGTTTTATTACTTTTCAGAAGCAAAGGTACCAATACCAGAAAGTGGCTACAGCGCATGGAAGGTGATGGTACACATTTTTTTTGTGGAGTATCATATTTGGTTGTTTTGCTGTTTTCATATTAACATACAAAAGCTAGTCATACCGCATACTTGCCGCACTGCTAGTTCATCCTAGATGATCACTCATTGTAATACCCTTAACACCAGGGCTGAGTTAGTGGCACATAACAAGATGTCTTGGCACAAAGCTGGGTATTTTTGTTTAATACTGTATTTAAAATTATACCTGTTATATAATATTCCAACAACAACACAAGCAAATATTTATAATTTTATTCTTGTACATAGAGAACACTGCCCTGTTTTTTAAGTGAATATAAGAAACTTTTATTCTAGAACAATAAATATATATGAAACAACCGGTCATTAGAGATGCAATAAAATATACTGTATTGATAATAGGCAGAAATAAGCTATACTTTTAGACAGGTTCAGAACTATTTGCAATGCATGCAAAATATTTGAAAAATGTTTAAAAGCTTGTCTTTTAATACATGTGAGCACAAGCATAAAAAAGTACATTTGAAAACAAATTGCAGTATGTCATTACTCTGCAGCGGTTCGTTGTAGATCTTGCTTAAAGCTGAACTTTGGGATAAAAACAGGAGGCATGTTATTGCATGAATTAAAGCCTCACCTCTGTGGTGGATTTGCAATATAATCTGAGAATGCCAATTCAAAAGCAAAAAACAAAACACGTTATCCATTATTCTCCCTGCCCTGGATTAGAACCTTCAGCCTTGAACTGCTAACACCAGAATTGTTGTAGTGGAAAAATTTTGTGGTAGGTGAAAGTTTGTGCACGTTGTTTACATAGCATAAAATATGTATATAGTTTTTACCTATATGCAGAGGAAAAGGCTGGGCAGCACTACAGATACTATCCTGCTTCCTTCTGCTCATTCAGAATTCCCTCACATAGGAGCAATAATTACATGTTTCATATCCATTCCAAGGAACACACGTGCTATACAATGGGGTACAGAACTGCTATGGACACTGTGCTGATTTCTAGGGAAATGCAGAGAACATAGAGCAGTGATCCCCCTGCATATTTACAGCAGGACTCTTTATGTTTTGTTTTAGATGGCATATGAAGGTTACTTGTTTGCTGTTCCAGTTAATGATGCTGCTCTTGTCCACAACTCTGTTTAATGCCTGCCAAATATGACGGACCAGGAAGATATCAGGACCCCACTATGCCAGCACAAGACAATAAATGCATTTAAGGGGCTTCCAATACAGCAATGGAGATAGAGAACACTGCTATAGATAGATAATCAGTGTGCCACATGGGTGGTTATTACACTGTTGCCTATTGGCCCCATAATCTTACAAATCATAACACTCTTTAGAGGCTACTATCAGCGTTATAATCTCAGAATTCTGACTTTCAATCTCAGAATTCTGACTCTCAATATCATAATTCTGACTTTTAAACACAGAATTTTGTTTCATATTTTTTTTTAGCATGGCCCCAGGGTTCTTCCGTACTAAACAATACACTTCCTATATCAGTGTATTTAAAATTAGAACTGGCTGTGTGGCCCATTACAAGGAGAACTTTGAACTACTGTTCACATTCTATTATTTTGATACATGCACAAGGAAATAATATTTTGGTCATGAAACAAAATAGCTAGTACATAAAATGCTCCAAAAATATAAAAAGGTTACTGATATACCACATATTAATATATCTGTAATACGTTTGTATATGTTTATAAATAAATACAAATGTATGTATTTACATATGCATAGTTACATCATAGCCATTGGGTCAGTGTGTAATTGTACCAAGCAATAACTATGTGGAAGAGATAAATGTTAAAATGTCAAGCAGTATACATGTAAAATACAGTAGTTTTACATAAAGATTGTTTTCCTAATGATTATTAGTGCCCAATCATGACTTAATGAACATGGATACACAGCATGAAAAGTTTTTTTACACTAATTAATCACAAGACTCTACAAGAGCTTCTTTATACATGCAGGCAATTAAAGTGGAACTATCAGCAAAATTAAAAAACTACATACGTGATTCTGTCTGACAGTAGCATTAACACAGTTATTGTTTTTCTGAGTCCCTCATGTAACATGGTTTTATTAAATTAGTTGGTAAATCTATTGTATTGGATTCTACTGGATATTTTTTAGTAATACGCAATGAATCCAACAAATTTGCATTTTATCTTTTAAAGCTCATAAATTTGTTTTTACGTTTACACTTGTGAAAAGCATTTTTTTTATTATCCAGCTATATATATCTTAGCAGTTTTGAACAAATGTGTGTTCATTAATTATTTATCTATTATTTATTTTTTTTTAATTTTTTTTACTAGTGCATTTTTTTAACTTATAACTGTTTTCTTTTTAATTAAACACCCTTCTTCCAAAGTTGCTAGCTTAACAGATCATCACATATATAAGTATAAATTACATTTTAGCAACCATTCAAAAATACAGAAAATACCTAAGGGCTCACAACATGTTAACTACCACTGTGCGCATCAAAATAGTAATTTTATTAAAGATCCCATATATTGTAGGTCTGTTATGGAAATTCTTGGAATTTCCTGTTGTTGAAAGATATCAGTATCTTTTAGTCTATACGCTATTTGGCATGGCTTTCATTCCTCCTGTTTCATGCTTTGTGAAATACTTTACCATTGTACGCCCTCTTTGTAGTCAGTTTTTGTAGAAGATATTGGCACATATTTATGAATTACATTGTTAGAAATATATGTGAATAAATGCAGCTAAATATTCATTAATAAATCATTACTTTTTTAATAAAATGTTAAATCTACAGCTTTCATTAAAAAAACCTGGTGATCCTGCCATGAATTTCCCTATTCAGATTCTTACTGTAATAGTAATATTCTCTCAGTTGTGCTACTTTATTGCTGCACAAGCTTCCAATAGAAACGACAAGTGTCTATTTTAACACTCAAGAAGCAGGACTGGTTTACTTTTGTTACCATCAGCAGCACTGAGATGCAACAAAGGTTGAAAAAAGGTTAACATTTGATTGAAAAATCTCAGTTTTTCTGTTGTTCAGTTAGGGTTTATAAACCTAAATGGAAAACAGGTAAATATTAGTATGGGATTTCAGTGACTACATACATTTACATGGTATACCCAACACATACAGTGTGTGATTATATGAATATTAATTTTTGAGTCATGTGTTTGTTTGTATAACTTTAAGTTTTTGTGACAGCATTTTATCTAAGCCACATTGCACCTTAACTGAGATATACCCCACCCTGAATTTGATCTTGAAAATACTGTCTACCAATTTGCTCCAGAATTGACCAGGTCCTTAAACATGCACATTTAACAACATCTAGATTTAAAATTGCTGTCTTGACCATTAACAAACATCATGCTTTCTTATTGTTCATAATGTTTGGCAGAACAAATCAATGTATAACACAGTGCACATGATCTACAAACCCTGCCATCACTTGTGTGTCAAAGAATAATATCTGTATTCAGTCATCTGGGCCAATAAATGAGAGTCACTTAACAAGGTTGTCAAAACAACAAGTGGCAGATGGGCAGCAATGCACTACTTTGACAGGTAAATTTACACAGCAAACTTCTTCCAGATAGATTAATTGTCAAGGTCAATTTGCAGTGATTGATTAATGATTCATTTGGTGGAGGAAGAAAATAATTGAAGTTTGGGGTTGAAAGGGGTCAAAAACTTGCATTTAATCATGGACTGCTTTATAAAATTATTATCATTAATTAACTCTAAACATTCCCTGCATGTCAGACAATGTGTGATGAATCACTGCAGAATCATATTTGTCTAGAGATTTAAAGTGAACCTTACTAAATTTACAACTTATAAGTACATGTTGTGCCTAAGAGTAGACACCGGAACAGATACCAGAAGGTGCCTGTTATTACATTTATCAGTCAGACAAGCCTCTCTGATTTACTTTGTTTGTGAGGTCTAACTTTCCTTAAATATGCCATCATCAGGTCCAGTGAGGATGCCTAATCTTGTCAAAGGGTACTCTTAAAGTGGACCTCTTCCCCCTTTCACAAAAAAATCACATCAGCATGCAACTCTGCATGCTGATTTAAATCATTTTACATTTATTAGTTAAACAAACTTGTTTTTCAATTACTTGCAAATAGAGTTAATCTATTTCCTGGTCCACTTCTGGCACTTCTGTAATGAGCCAAAGTGTTGCATCCTGGGAAGGTAACATCAGCAGAGCATTGCTAGGAAGTCTCAACTGTAATCATGAGATCTCAGGGAAAGGCATTTTCCTCTGCCGTAGATGATGTGCATGGTCACATGTCCTAGTCACATGTGCCAGACTTCCAGGAAGTAAAGGGTGAGCTAGTAACCTGCCCTTAGAAAATATAGCCACTTTCAGAAGACTGGTGAAGAAAAGAGAAATAAGGTATGCAAAGAATACAAAGCCGGCAATTATCTAGTATCTAGTATCTAGTGTGTGTTTGTAGAATGTCATTACTAAACATTTCTAAAGGTGTTTTTGTAGTTATTTTAAAGATATGGGCAAAGGTCCACTTTAAGATGGGTATATACGGTTATAATTTTGTTCAGTTTCAGAATGCTTAATTTTCTAAAAGTTAATGGGGTCAATTGAACAATTGGTTTTAGGGAAGCATTTATGAGTCTTTGCAATCCCATTCCCATGTGTATATGAAACCAGTATTATGTATTATAAGATGTCCTGGATAGTTTTTAGTACACTTTAGTGGACAGCTTCTAGATTAGTTACATTGTCAACCTTTTGCAACCTCCATTGTGCAATTAACATGTGAAAGTATTTTCTCCAGTAAGTAGTCACAGTATTTCTTTTTCAAAGCAAAGAGCAATGTGAATTAGGCTATAATAAACAGGTTTCATTTCTGTGGCTGCATAAAGCTGACATTCAATTGGTTGTTGTGTAGTACTTCTTTTGGGGTAAAATCTATTTTTGTGATGCATTATTAAGCCATCAAAATACACTCAGTTTTATAAGAGCCTTTCCCATTATTTTGTGGAATTTAATTTTAATCCTACTAATTAGAGGGAGGAGTTGAATGTATTGTAATGTTGCAAAATTCTCCTTTATTTGCGTTTATTTTAGGTACAGTAGCTAATTTATCTGAAGCTCCACTGTGTGTCTGGTCTGAATAACTATTCATCACAGAAAGGTCTCACACTTGGCTGCCTTTAGTGTTTTGTTAAAATGTCTTTCTAAAGAATCCCTAGAAACCTCCCGGGAGGAGATACTGAGTGCAGGGTCAGTGTCTGATAATGACAGAAAGTTGGCAAGTACAGACATTCAGTTCCCTGTGGTAAGAGACGCTGTTGCTCACAAAGTAAAGGATGCATAGTATGTGTGTGCTGAATGAATTGGAATAAAAACTTAGAAACACACCATTTGGTTGATAAATGTACAGTCTCTTCATTCATCTAACTTTCCAATTGTTAGAAGGTTTGCTAATAGACCACATTGCTTGATGGAGTTAACATGTAACTGTGACCAGTTCAAATGATAGTTTCTTGACAAGCAGTAAATGAGCTTTTAAATGAGCCCTTACTGACAAATGTAGCTGCAGGCACCCTGGAGCATCTTATCCTCAAATTTCACAGCATAAAGCACTGAAGTCATTTTTTAAGCCACCTCAACTCTACCTGTTCCAAATCCTAGTTGCCTTTTGGACTTTTAATTTCTTATGTAAGCACAGAGCAAGTGCTTTGAAAGGGGTATCAGAGTACGCTGAGTAAGAATTTAAAGCACTTTATCCCTTCTGCTGTGATAACTTGATGATAACTTGCTCCATGATGCCTGCAGTTATTGGTGTCAGTGAGGGCTTGTTCTAAAGCTCAATTACTGTTTGTTAAGACTTTAATGGAAATACTTGAATGTCTATAACCTTGTCACAGGTCTACTTTAAAGCATACCTTTGGATGGGCAATCATTGGCAACATGATAATGTAGGAACAAGTAGGTACCCACAGATATAGTTTCCCAAAAAGATGCTCTACTACCCTGAAAATATGTGGTTCTATATTTGAGAAATATTCTCTGCTCTGTAGTCTGCCCTATGTGCACTTCTTTCCTCCTCTTGGGCGGTGAGGATGCATAATACCCTTTGTAGCCAGTTGAGAGTTTAGGAGAGTAGGAAAGATAGACTACACGGTGACCATGACCGATCTGGATGCTTTTTTTGGAATTCAGTGTGTGGGGCACTGTGAAGAAATGCTAGCCTTTAAATTTGTGTTAATCAGATCACCCCAGGCAAACATATAAAGTGGCCGGCTACAAGTGTGCCGGCTCCATACACAGTCACATAAAGTGCACTGTAACATGTATTTTGCTGAACTGCATGAACTGTATGATTAAGGCTATTGGGAGAAAAGTTTCAGGGATCGGAGTGACATCTGATGAGGGCAAGAATGTCTGTCTGAAATCTGGCACCAGTTGCTGCAGTTCAGCAAAACCACAGCGGAATATGAGTTATTTGTTTGTATGCTGTTGTAGCCTGTAGCTGGAAGAAAGGGTTTGCTGTAATATCTTGCCTCCCCCCTTCATATACTCACCTTCTCTTGCCTCCTCCACTGATCCATTCACCATCAAAGCAAAAGGAATCTAGTATTTCCACATGTTTAGATCATGTGACGTAGTCCCTCGCTCCCTCCAGTGTGACAGCACTGGTTCTTTGTGGTTGGCCCAGCACTGTCATGTAGGTGCAGGAAGACAGCCCTCAGCCCTGCACAAGTGCAGATGAGGATCCAACTAAAGCTTAAAGAGGATTTTTTCCCTCACTCCCAGCAATGAAAGGGTGCAGCAGAGAAATAAAGGAAGGTAAGAATCCGATGCTGTGGTGACCAGCTTTAAAGTAAAAAAAGATTTATAACGTCAGTTTTGAAACTTTTATAATTAAAATTGCTTTAAAGATGTGTACATACTGTACATGCTTCAATTAAATTGTATTGTTTTACCTGTATATATACCTTGTGATCTAGCATGTTAAGGAGTCTATGCTAAATACTTATTGTTTTTTATTTCTGTTTCAAAAAATTTATTAATAGATAACTGTTCTCAGAAAACCTCTGGGAAAAGTTAAATCATTTTTAACTTTTTGCAATTTTAATATTGTTGGTATGAGATACTCAGGATGGCAGTATGCAATATGCTTTCTAGTAAAATCTAGCAACGAACTTCTATAGATATAAATAGTTTGAGACTCTTCCCCAAAGCAATAATTATTCTAAAACTATGGAGCATGCAGCTGAATTGAATTTGCATTGGTTTTAACGATCATGCTGAATCTGTAAAATGTTGAATCTTCTCTTTCAGAGGCCCTGGAAGTGGTTGTATATAGTTTTTTACTGTATAAGATTGTTGACTATACTGTAGAAATTATATTTGCGTATTAGCCATTATTAGCCATTATTCTACCCTAGGTATATTAAGAAATTAAGAATATTTAAAGTTGGCTAATTCTCCTAAATCATACAAGGTTGTTAATCCTACTTTATTAAGTCAGTGGAAAATATGTAATTGTCAACATATTATAGGAATATGGAATAGTATTCTATACAACCGTTGGAAGAGAAACAGAAAAATTTACAGCCATTGAGAATTCACTTATCATTTTTCTAATGCAGGTTTGAAATATTTTGCCCTGTAAGTAGATGATGGAAAAGAAGATTCAGACTTGAAGTTGGGAAAGTGATTAAAAGAAAGCAGTACAAATTGCATACTGCCTGCTTATGTCATTCCAAGCTACCCTGAAAGTGGGCAATGATCACTTACAACTTTGAACACCTTCAGATCCATTATTGGACCTCATAATGTATAGACACTTGTTGATTTTAGTTTAACGTTTACAATCTTCAATCATTTTGAACTTCTTAATAAATGTTTAACAATGTCAGAGTTTGGCTTGCAGTAATACATGTAAAGTTCTAGTACTATGTGACTTTAGAAAGTACTGACACAAAATGTGGTTAAACTGACTCAGTTATGTTGTTCTTTACCTTCTAGGTGACCATCACATTGTCCAGCTGCAACTTAAGTCCAAAGAAACTGGAATGACTTTTGCCAGCACCAACTTTGTCTTCTACAACTGCAGTGTTCACAACTCGTAAGTACGGACTTCAACTTGTGCCTCAAATGTTTTTTACTTGATGTAATAGTAATGAAGAAATATTATTTTATATTTTTATCCTTATGGATATGTATATGACTGTATTATATATTATTATGTATTTGCAAGCCCTTTTTGGGTCATATTTGAAGGATACCATCATCTTCCTTAACCTCATAAGGACCCTTTCGCTGCCAAGGCCTTTTTTTAGTTTTTTGCAAACATGAAATAATCCGCATTTTAGGCCTGAAAATTACTTTGAACCCCCAAAACATTAAATATTTCCTGAAAACCAAAACTCGGTAGAATAAAATAGTGGCAGTTGCACATGTTTATATTGCATGATATTGGTGCAACTCTTTATCAAACCCAAAAAGTTAGTGACAAATACACTTAAGTTAATTTTAGTGCCCCAAAACACAATAAAATACTCATTTATTTGTATCACATATAAGATGAGGTTACGATGAGTAAATAGATACCTAACATGCCTATGTGAAAAATTGTGTGTGGCCCAAAAAGTCTGTAGACGATGCTTAAAAGCCCCTACAGATCATCAGTTTAGAGATACGGGTAAATATTGGCCCTAGCATTGTTTCTCTCACTGCCGTGTGTGGCGATACCCAACATGTGTAGTGCAATTGACGTTTTTGTACGTAGACGCACCCGACGTATGTTTGCGTGAATGCGCACTTTAACATTTTTTAAATTATGTTTACATTTATTTTATTCTATATTATTTTTTACAACCTTTTTCCTTTACTTTAATTGCTATCACATACGGGTGCTTACAAGCCCCCCGTGTGATAGCATATTGGTGGTGAAAGGTACTCTTTAAGGTGATACTGGGGGTCCAAAAGACCCCTAGTATCACCTTTCTACTTTGAATAAGCTATTGAAGTGCAGACCACACTTCAGTAGCTTATTCCTTGGCTTCAGGAGCAGAGCAGTAACAGCTCAGGGACCGGAAGTGATACAATCCGCGTTGCTCCCGATCCCATAGAATGGGGAGGAAACCGGTGAACGGAAGTTCGCCACTCTCCTCCCCAGCTTTCGGTTGACACTGGAGATGCCAGTCCCACAGGAGGGGCAGCAGAACCCGGGAAACATGGCAGGGGTGTTGGGCAGGGGTGTCGGGCAAGGGGGGTGGGCACATTACCGGCCCATAGAAGTGATCTGGCCGCAGCTGAGCCACCATAATCACTTCTATTGTAAAGCTGACAGCTCAATAGACAATTGTTGTATAGTAAACTCCTCTTAATCTCATCAGAGGCAGGTCACCTAACAGGACATGGATATCAGCATGCAGGCACTCAGGATCATAATTAAAGAAAACCAGCTACTAAGCTATCAGCAGGTGCTGATTTATTCAAGTGTTATATACACTTTTAGAATATTGCTATTGAAACAATTTTTTACCCATGAATATTGTCCTTACTGGGACAGACTTGGATTTTATATCTCCCAACTGCCTCAATTTGGTTTAGATAGTCTTTATTTTATTACCCACAAAGAAATAGGGTCAACTTATTGTATATGGGCGAAGTTGTGTCTTAAAGTTGATTGATCTGGGTGCAGCGTAATGTGCTGATTTTCTTTCTTTTATTGAAATGTTCAGAAACAGTGTTTTAATTAAGCTACATCACAAACATTATTTGGCAGATGTATGCTTTCTGATTCCCGTGCATTGCGGTTCCTGGGTATACCACGAGTTGTTAAAATATCACTGCCCTTTTATTTCTAGACACGATCAGTACCTTATAACTATTGATAGCATATTTCTGACACATCTCTGAATGTGGTAAGAAGACAAATATTACGTATGTACTTGTGTTGTTTTCCTGAAAGGCCAGAGCTATTTTATACATTTTTTGTTAACCATTATTCATGAATTTAGAGTTGTAGATATATGTATTGCAAATTGTGAGACAATTGTTATAGTTGTGAGTTTAATAAAGTACACAAATATTAACTTGAGGTTCTAACTCTTCATATAATACATTATAAAGTGACTCATCTACTAAGTCTATGGAATTATTCTAAAACTGCTGTGGATATAACCTGTGCACATTTTTTTTACTTTACATTGCCATAAAAAATGCATGGGAGTCTAGCCGTTTTGTGTGTATTCTTTAGTCAAAGACACAATGCATAATTCAATATATTTCTCACACCTTAATATAGTGTTTTTGTTCTGTTTATGCTTTGGTTTCCATGACAACACAGACATATGAGTATTTCTTTTGTTAGACTACCTGCCCTTATACCCTGAGCAATATGCTGCTCCCTACTGTTCCATTCATGCCAGCTTTTTTTTTTATACCTGGAGCACAAATAATGCAATATTGGTTGTTTATTGTACCGGATGGATATTTTTCAGAACCTGGCAGTATAATTATATGACCATGTCTGATACCCTGAATATGGGTTTAACATGAAACACAATCCAAAAAGTGAACTTAGCCCTTAAAAATGTTATACCTACCAAAGGATTGGTAATACTGTGCAGGTACTTGTGAGATTGAGACACCCTTTCTAGGCAGTACTGCTTGATCCTTAACCGCTAATGCAGCTGCAGCACTACTTGGTCAAATATACTGGGTTAAAATAAATCTGCATTTTCTTAAATTTGTCTGTGACAGCGTTGCAAAACTAACCAGTGGATGTCATATTTTCCTTCAGCTGTTTTATCAAGAAAACACTTAGCCTCCACGTTCTTTTCTTGTTTCTGGGGGTTCCAATACAGCCCATGGTTTGAAACATTGCCTAGAAATCAGTGAAGAATGTTGTAAAACCATTGGTTATAAACCTAAATTATATTATATTGGAGCTATTGATTGCATATATAGATTTATGGACATGTATACTAAAAAAACTGATAAGAGACTCATCAATAACTGATAGTAAGGTAACTAAGCTTATATGGAAAGCCATTCTCCTACACAATTTATCTCCTACACTAACTTATTTATTAATGACATCGGGGAGGGTGTTAACAGCGATATTTCCATGTTTGCGGATGACACCAAAATTGGGAGGGTAATAGACATGGACTTAGACATTATAACATTACAGGAGGACCTGGATAAAATAGGGGAGTGGGCATTAATGTGGCAGATGAGGTTTAATGTTGATAAATGCAAAGTAATGCACTTTGGAATTAAAAATAAACAAATGGGTTATACAATTATGGGTATGCCGCTAGGGGAGTCAGAAATGGAGAAGGATTTGGGGGTCATGTAGACCGCAAACTGAAAGGTAGCTTGCAGTGCCAGGCTGCTGTAAACAAAGCTAGCAGGGTTTTGTCCTGTATTAAAAAGGGGATGTATTGCAGGGACAAGTCTATAATTTTGCCACTTTATAGATCATTGGTTCAACCTCATCTGGAGTACGCGGTCCAGTTCTGGTCACCAGTACTAAGAAAAGATGTCCTTGAGTTGGAAAAAGTCCAGCGGAGGGCAACCAAACTAATTAGGGGTATGGAGGACCAGAGCTACGAGACAAGGCTACTAAATTTAAACATGTTCACATTGGAGGTGAGGAGATTAAGGGGGGATATGATCTCCATGTACAAAATGTTCAATGGTGGTAGCAACATTAGCGAATACTGTTTAAAATTAACTCAATCACAAAAACTAGAGGCCACCACCTAAAATTGGTGGAAAAAAAATTCCAGGACAAGGGGCGAAGGGGGTTCTTCACAGTAAGATCAGTTAGGGTCTGGAACTCACTGGCACCGATTTCAGCAAATAATGTGGAATTGTTCAAGAAACGTTTGGACGATTTCTTAAGGGACCGTAATATACAGGGGTACAGGTACTCCTAGAATGAGATCCTAATAGGTTGGACTTTATGGACTAATGTCTTTATTCAACCTCAAATACTATGCAACTATGTAACAATTACTTGTGGATGTCATGTCAGTGATAAAGTTAAAAGACGATGCAGGTAGTTTTTTAAACCCCCTCTAGCATACAATATTTAATAACATAGACCATTAGGCTGCAAAGCTAAAGTAAATGACATATAATATATATCATTAATGTAAATGCTATCAACAGAATGATGTTAATAAAATGTTTTATGTACAGGTATTTTCATAAAAAAATTAAATAGCCAATAACAATGTACAGTATTTAAACTAAACAAATAATGTTTATCATTATAACATCTGCTTAATACAATATCTTTCTCTACACCTCATCAATCCAGAATGAATATGTACTGACTTGTATTAATGAGTATTTGTTAGCTTTTTCCTCTGTTTAACATTCTTGTACACTGTCTTATATTCACGGTGATAATTTTATTATAAACAGTTCACCGTTTCTTTTTCCACATACTCCAGCAGAAATAAAGATTAAAAAAATGAAATATTCATTGCAGTCTATGTTTTGACTTGACACAATATCATACAGTATACATTTTTAATTTGATTTATCAGAGTGAGTGCTTGTTATCAATTTGAATAACAAGTATTGCATTGATACTCTATTCTTCTGAGCTTGTTTTATAAAAGAGACATCATCATCCCTTCCTGCTGACTCCAGCATGGCTTTTGGTATAAGCTTTGAAAAATTCTCTGCAAATTGGTAGAAAATATTTGTGCCTACTAATGCAGATGTTGTTCTGAGTATGCCAATAAGATTCAATAAGCTTGGATGTTGTGGTAATCTCATGAGC
>NW_017306294.1:3116774-3124670 GCF_000935625.1 Nanorana parkeri | reverse complement strand
TATCAGTTGTTATAGTTTATATTGAGGATTCTTAATTAGTGGTTAGTGTGATGTTAAATATTGAAAACAGACAACTGAATTTGTGGTAATTCCATGAACCTTATATGAGCTAGCTGACACAAGACATGTTTACACAAGAGTTATTCATGCTTGTGATTTAAGCCTCCCCTCTTGGTAGTTTAAATCAGCCTTTCTCAACCTTTTTTCTGTAATGGCACCCTTGAAAAGTATACAAAATGTTGAGGCACCCGTCTTAAATTTCAAAAACATAAATGATGTGTGGCCCCTCAAAAACCCATACCATTGTAAGGGGATACCCCACGCAAAAACATATAAAAAGAGTGCATTAAATCAGAGTTCCCCCTTTAAATAAGGAGCCCTCTACACACCAAAACACCCCCCTTTCACATTAGAGCCCTCCTTTACATCATAATCCCCCTCCTTTGACATCAGAGTCCCACTCTTTCACATCCCCCTTTTCATAATCAGAAGCTTTCTCTTCACATTCCTTCATATCAGGAGCTGCAGCTCTGGCAACATGACAGAAGTTGAGAGGCAGAGGAGGCCAGTACCACCCTTTTCTGAATGGATTCTACCGTCCCTGGATTATTGTCTTTGGTTTCCATGGTGCTGGTAAAATTGTGGCACCCCTAAGGAAACCAGAAGGCACCCCAGGGTGCCAGAGCACCCTGGTCTCCTCCCAAAACCTACTTTGTGTCTGACAGAACTAGAATGTCTTACCGACATGCCCAGTACACTGGCTGATGAAGGAGTGTCCCTGTTGTGTGCTATAAATAACTAAGTCACTGACAAGGAAAATTGTCATGTGAATGGGTAATATGTGACTCACTGCTCTTCCTTGTATGTGATACTGCTGGTGCTTGGTGACTGGCCCTCTCAGACACCCAGTACTGACACATAGGAATGGGGCAAAAATTACAACCTGTATAAGCTCAGGTCATGACTTGGAGCTTACCTGGCTTCATCTCTTTGCTTCCACATGTAAATGGAGCTGGTGGAAGGAAAGAGAAGTATAAGTGGCTGCAGGGGCAGGCATTAAAGGTAACCTGTAGCTTATATTTGAAATCAAAATTTCTCATTACAGTAGTTGTCTTTAGTTTGTTTATTAAAGAACTGTAAATTTAACAATAATTTCACAGAAAGTTTTGTTTCACCAAAGTAATTTTTTTGGTTTTCTACTCTGTTAAACATACATTGCAGAAATTTTAAAACAAATAAACTCACAAAGTTTTAATGTTTGATAATACAGTATAGGTGTGCTTTATACAGCGGATTGGGCATGGAATAACACCTAAAATATAAACCATATCTTTGCATACTTAACCATTATGACTCTGACACAGTGTAAGCCAGATAAAGCAGTGTTTTAAAATATCTTTTACATTTTTAGAAATGGATTCTGTACAAATGTAGCAAATTATAAGTCCTGTACTGAATTAAAATAATACCACCACAAATTAATAAATTGATATCTTAGTGTAGGAGTCCAAAATACCCTTAGCCTACTTAAAACCACAATAACTACGGATAAATCAGAAAAAAAATCTATTTAATTTTATATATTTTATAATTTTTTAAATTTTATAATTTTATATCAGAAAACTAAATTGACATTATTGTTAACATGCACGTAAAGAATAAAGTAAAAGCTATAAAATGTATATCCTTCTTCGGTTATAGGTGCCTCTCTTGTGTTGAGAGTCCATATCAATGTCACTGGTGTAAATACAGACACGTGTGTACCCATGATCCACAGACATGTTCTTTCCAGGAAGGAAGAGTCAAGATACCAGAGGTAATTTTCTATTTTCCTACTGCAATTAACCTAATCTCTTGCCATTTTGTAGAAATATAGTTTTATCATTTGTTGTAGGTACCAACATTGTCTATTTGAAGTCTTCTTTATTGATTAGGTACCAACACATGTACAAATTATATTTACTGTTTCAATTGTTCTTCCCTGTCACTTGTGTTCCTGTTGGAGACAACAAGAGACTGTGCCGACACACATTTTGGAGACAGGAAGCCAGTCCACACCAAATATTTGCAGCTGCTGCTTGAGTGTGTGCATATAGACATGGAGTGGATAAAAAAAGCTGGAGGAGATCAGTAACAAGGACAAGAAAAAATTGATGAAAACATAGGAAAAAAACATGGCAAATGTTTGATACACTGGGGTTGATTTACTAAAGGCAAATAGATTGTTCACTTTACAAGGGAATTTTCCCTTAGGTTAGTGAACGAAGTAAAGCTTACTTCCATCATTCAATTATATGCAAGAAAAAATTACTGTTTTTTAAAAATTTTCCGTGCAAAGTGAATTTTCATAACATTCACTAAGCTAAGGTCAAGGCTGCCTTTAGTGAATCCACCCTATAGTACTAAATGGCATTGTTAATCATACACAACAGTGTTTTTGCAAACGAAATGTCATCCATTTGGGGTTTACATCTACTTTAAATGTACACTTTAGTGAAAATTGAAGACAATGCTTTGAAATGCATACACAGAGGATTGCCGACTTCCTCTGGGCTTAAGTTTGTTTAATTCATGCAAAACTGTAGTGTACTAGTCCACCCATTTCCTTTTGATAGGGAACAGATCATAAAGAAACATCTTTCCTTGCTTACAGGTTTGTAATGCAAGCAATACATTTGCAAAAACATCTACTGCATTCCTTACTGTTCATCAAATATAGAAAACCAGAGGTATCAAAGAGACACAGGACTAGGACGTTTATTACAGCCACCTTTCAGAATTAAATCTTCCTTGAAGGCAACAAGGAGATGTGCTTTCCCACAGGTATGTACAGTAGACAGTCTGGAATAAATATATTCAATTGATAATGTCAATAAAATGACATATTTGTGCTAATGCCTTGTATTGGCACATATGTCAGTCCACTGCACATGATAAATTTGGCATGGAAAATGTCTCTGTGCAATGAATGGCCTTTGTGGCTGCTTTGAATTGACTAAAACATAGTGGGGAGCCAGTGGTTTATCATTTTAAAGACAGTTTACGTAAGGAGCATACAGCTCATTTCCACAAGGAAATGTCAGCTGAGACTTCTTATGGTGAATATGTTTCCAAAATCATTTGCTTTATCCCTGTTTAGAGCCATTTATCCATTTGTTTGGTCAGAAAAAGGTAAAGGTCCAGTTATATTTTCAAACAGATACTTCTTTCTCCATATGTGCGTTGTGCAATAATGAGTAAGTAATATTGCCAAGTTCTAAATGTCTATTATCTATGTGATAACAGCTCTGTTGTGCTGTGTGCTTGCCTACAATGATTCTCTGAGGAAGCTATTATTACTGTCATAAACTGCAGCACAAGAAAAGATAAACAGAAAAAACAACTTTCGGCACAATTTTTTTCCTTTTAATTCTTTCTTTGTGGCTCTTAGTCACCTGAATCAGTTGCTATGGTTACATTTTTTTTTGTCATTTTCATTGGACCTCTGTAGAGGGATAATAGTACCTACTGTAGGGTCAGGTTTGTGGTTTTATTATTATGAACAGTAGGGGCTAAGATAGATGTAAGGAAAAACAATGCCAGAAATTGGAGCCACCTTAGTGTCTATGGTTTTTAGAAAGCATTAATGGAAAAAATAATGGCTGAGAAAGTTGCACTGAGTTTTCACATGGTTGTTCCTTATGTATGAATACAATTCCAGTCTTCAAATCACTGTGATTAGCCTGAATAAGATCCTAGCCAGGATTATATGTAGGTGGTTCCTATCTCTGGATTTTGACAGAAATTAAAAATTACAATGGTAAATAGCACACTTGTAGTAGTTTATGTATGGAGTTAGTTGGTTCAATTGCAGAATTGGCAACTTTTGAAATGTGTCTTTAAGTTTTATCCTCTGTAATGTTTGTTTACTTCTTTTTCAATTTCAATTCTAGGTAGAAACAAAGCTGCCCTTGCAGTGGCTGCTACTCTGCCCTGCATGGGTTAACTGCTTGTTTTGTCTAGGGGATGATAAATAAGGTGAATTACCTACCTCATTTCCTGTTCCCCAGACAGCTGGCACAGTGACAAAACTCCAGTGGCTTCAAAAGATGAGCCTGGAGCTGGCCACACATATGCTCTACAATAATTATGTCACCTCTCAGGGTGACCTGTAGACAGGTCCTTGTTGATGTAATCATTGAGACTTTCTATGATTAGTCATGGGGCACCTGTGTATACACAAGAGAAAACTGCATATGTTCTGTATTCCAATATAAGCATTATGTTTCCATGGTCATCACTTATGTATGGGACACTGCTAAAATAAAGCTATACTTTACAAAAGATTACTTTTGATCCTTCGGCTAGCTTTGTGAATAACCCTCATAGTGATGGTTTCCAATCTATCCTAGTGGTCAGTATTATATGGCAATCTCCTTGCTCTTCATCTTGATTTTGTGATATGAAACGTCTGAAATGTGCACTCACCTGCTGTTTGTGGTCACCTTTTTATGGGCTGACCAAAGATTGCTTAATTACTCCTCTCTTTCATCCATGGTGTAGCCGTCCAGGTTGCCGATTAGGAATTTTCACAAATCGCCTCTATCAGATCTTCTATGATCCTATGTAGCAATATATGCGTCGTGTAGCTTCCTGGTTTCCTCTTATTGAAATTGGTCACCGATACCTCAGGGAGATAGAAAAGTGCTCACTTGATTCACGATATTGAGAATAGTGTTTTCGGCACAGCAGCTTATTATACATTCACATAGCACAGTGGTTTTATTATTACAATGTAACAGTATAAGCTGAAGGCATAAAGGTGGGTGGCAGCACCCAAAACTCCAAGTTGAACAGGAACATAGTTCAGAATCACGGCAGGGAAATCTCACTGTAAGAGTATCCAATACATTAAAAAGTCAGGTTCTACCTGTCACTAAAATATCACTTTTAGGTGGATTTACCCATTAAAATGTAACTTGTCATCCTTTGTGACTATCACAGAGTATAAAGATCCTGAATAAATGTTTCAAAATAAAAAATGTTCAGACATAAGTGGAAAATGGATTATGTCAATTCACAGGAACACCCAGCCTGCAAACATGGTTAAACACACAGAGGTGTATAACATCTTCCTTTGACAGATGGATCGGGTGATAAAACAGCCCTGCTGTGATCACTTAGTTGCTTCATATCCTATGGCACAGTACCACCTTTTAAACTGTAACTGTGGCTCATTATGGTGATTAAGAAACTGCCAATATTAGAGCCTTTAACTCTAATTTTTCCCTGTTTATTATCCAGTGATGCTGGCACCTGTCTATCATTAAAAGTGGAGATGAGAGCTATGTGCTGTTGTTATGGAAACCTGCAGGCTTCATGCTGTGTTTGGGGAAGACAAAATGGATAGGTAATAGTGTTTGCGAGAGACCTGTTATAGCTAAAAGGAAGTAAAGTTATATTGGAGAAATACGAGTGACTTTATGTGCTTTAAACACGCAGGGAAAATTGGATCGTTATCATGCTGTTCTTATGACTTGGTGATATTTAGAGACATATGAGCTTAGTTAATGGTTTTGTGAACAATTCATAGAATACAATGCTCTCTCCAAATGGATGCGGGAAGGGAGGGGGGTTGCCTGTATGAGGGCCTGTATGCCTGTATGAGAACCTGTATGAGAGCCATATTTTTTTAGTTGCAGCTGGCCGGAAGTACAGGAATACTTTACTATCCGGCATGAAGGAAAGTATGAATTTTTCACTACACAGAAGTGATCTGAACATGGCATAAATATTAGCAGAGGTAACTATTTCCCCGCTACATATATGACTCAAAAACTCTGTGCCTGGAGTTCTGCTTTAAGTCCTTCCAAACTTGAATGTCTAGTTTTAGGTAGATGTTAGCAGGTTGATTCACAGACTTCTAGAGGTGTGAACATCCAAACCTTGTTACTCTTGAAGTTCATTATTGTACAGTCACCCAGAAGTTGCTTTTACGCCAGCAATATTAAGGAATAAAGCTGACATACATGCACCACAGCTAGCTTTACCATTTGGCTCAGTAGGAATGCTGCCGTGATTAGAAATATACAGAACTATTCACAAAAGGGTGAAGAGTTTGGAGAAGGCAGGAGAAGTGAACAATCTACAACACCATAGCTGATTTGGAAAAGTTCTCCAATTCAACTCACTTTACAGTTCAGCTATGGTGTTCTAGATTGTTCACATATCCTGTCTTCTCCAAACTCTTCACCCTTTTATGAATAGCCCTGATAGTATATCTGTTGTGGCCCCATTCATACTTGGGACCGGATTGCTGAGTCTCACAAATTTCTCCACGAGACTCATGCGATTGGCTAAGTTGCTTTACAATACAATGACAGCTGCCACTGCTCGCAGGTGTTTGCAGGTCATTTGCATGTAATCACACATGCTGCGATTAGCTGCGGACAATCGCCCCTGGGCACAAACACTCTCACATGTGCAACTACATGTGAATGGCCTGGGAACACCTGTGGGGAGTGGCAGCTGTCATTGTAATGTACAGAATCTCCTGCCCACAGCTGATTGCATGAGGCGTATGGAAGAATTTGTGAGAATCAGAAATCCGGTCTCATCTGCAAGTGTAAATGGGGTCTATACATTTTTTAAAACATTGCCACAATATTCTAACCTGGTTAGGACCATAAAAGAAAGAAAATAATTATCTTCCTGAGGGTAGTTAATGACAATCAGCATGGGTTCAGGAAAGACCGTTCCTGCCTGACTAACTTGCTAACTTTTTATGAGGGGGTAAGTAGAGATATGGATGGAGGGAGGACGGTGGATGTGGTATATCTGGATTTCTCAAAGGCATTTGATACGGTACCACACAAGCGCTTACTTCACAAGCTGAGAGCTATGGGCATAGATGAGGTGGTGTGTACGTGGATAGAGAACTGGCTACGGGAACGTGTCCAGAGAGTATCTGTAAATGGCACCTTTTCAGACTGGGCTAGTGTAATGAGCGGTGTGCCTCAAGGATCTGTGCTGGGTCCCATATTGTTCAACCTAATCATTAATGATATCGGGGAGGGAATAAATAGCCATGTTTCCGTGTTTGCAGACGATACAAAAATAGGGAGGGTACAAGAAACGGATCGTGACAATATAACATTGCAGGAGGAACTGGATAAAATAGGGGAGTGGGCAATACTAAGGCAGATGAGGTTTAGTGTTGATAAATGCAAAGTAATGCACTTTGGACATAACAATAAACAAATAGGCTATACAATCATGGGTATGCCGCTGGGGAAGTCAGAAATAGAAAAAGATTTGGGGGTCATTGTAGACCACAAACTGAATGGTAGCTTGCAGTGCCAAGCTGCGGTAAACAAAGCTAGCAGGGTCTTGTCCTGTATTAAGAAGGGGATGTATTGCAGGGACAAGTCTATAATTGTGCCTCTATATAGATCGTTGGTTCGGCCACATCTGGAGTACGCGGTCCAGTTTTGGTCGCCGGTACTGAGAAGGGATGTCCTTGAACTGGAGAGAGTCCAGCGGAGGGCAACCAAACTAATTAGGGGAATGGAGGACCAGAGCTATGAGACAAGGCTTCTGACCTTAAACATGTTTACTCTGGAATTAAGGAGATTAAGGGGGTATATGATGTTCATGTACAAGATGTTCAATGGTGACAGCAACATTGGCAACAAACTGTTTGAGATTAACTCCATTACAAAGACTAGAGGCCACCACCTAAAGTTGGTGGAGAAAAAATTTTAAGGTCTGGTCCTCACTGCCATCGGCAGTGATTTCAGCCAAGAGTGTAGATTTGTTCAAGAAACGTTTGGACAATTTCTTGAGGGACCGTAATATCCAGGGATACCAGTATCCCTAAGAATGAGATGATGCGTGGACCTATATGGGTTGGACTTG
>NW_017306294.1:3088365-3115529 GCF_000935625.1 Nanorana parkeri | reverse complement strand
TATATATATATATATATATGATATATATTTATCTATAAAGGCAACATATTTTACAAACCTGACCACGCTGGAACGCACTGTTTGTGGTGTGAACCGGCCCTAAACGGGAAGGAAAGTTTGTTGTGCCTGATGGGCTCTAGCCATAATACGCAAGTATGCACAGCACTGATCCTGGTGGGCTCTTGCCATAATATGCAGGTATGCACAGCACTGTTCCTGGTGGACTCTAGCCATAATATGCAAGTATGTACCACATACTTGCAAATTATAGCACAATACCCGACAAGTATGCTCTCCTCCAATGCTGACCGATCTGCCCTGTCAGTGTCTCTCCATCCACAGCTGCTGCCATATCCTCTGCTTCTTTTGGGTTCCCGTTGTCATGTCTAACCATTGAATTTTCTGCGATGATGTAACTTCTGTGCACGCACACAGGAGTTACATCATCCTGGGCACCCGTCTCAATTCCAGGCACACTGCCGATGCTGGGAAGGACCCAGGGTAGTACACTGTATGACAGTGCTTGACAGTGTACACAGTAGAGAAAAACTGCTAGAAGTTACAAGCAGTTGTTTTTTGTCAGAAGAGACTTGGTGTGTCTATTCTACAAAAAAACCCCTCTAATTTCTAGCAGTTTTTTGATTTTTTAGGTGTGTTTCCACTTTAAAATCTTGAATTGGCTAGCAATTAGTGCTCCAGGTGTACAGAGAATGGCACTGATTATGTATGGAAACTCTTAAGGTCCCCACACACCTTACGATAATCGCACGATAATCGCGGGAAATCCCGCGATTGTACGATTATCATAAGGTGTGTGGAAGCCATGCAACCTCTACTACTGTAAGGTTGCACGACTTTAAACTTATGAACATGTTTCAAAACCCGTCGAGCATCGTACGATGTTCGGCGGGTCTGTAGCATGTTCGTAAGATAAAAGGTGGGCGGCACACTGTGCGCAAGCGCACACTGCCCGTTCGGCATTGCGGTCATCGGAAGCCCGCCCCTCAGGGGGCGTGGCTTGCGATCATCGCAATTACGATCTGCCTATGCAAGATAGGCAGATTGTACGTTTTTTTAAGTACCTTACAACCATCACAAGACAAAAGTCTTGCGATGGTTGTAAGGTGTGTGCCCAGCCTTAGGGGTCTTTTCACTAAGCTGCCGTAGGTAGCCGAGTGAATGACCAACCTAAAGCGAAGTGAGCCGAACGCTGTTCGGCTATTCACTTCAGGCTGGTCTGTGGTACCGAGCAGAACAGACAAAACAGTTTAAAAAGTAGAAAAATACAAATAGAAAATGATTGTGCGGAGCTAGCAGTGACAGCCTGCTTCGCCCAACAGTTTTCTATTGGCCGGCGGTTCTGCTGCTGCCTAACTCTCCCGGGCGCTCCGGGAGTCTCCCGCTCCCGGCCGCCAAGTAGAGAAACACCTTTTTCTTTCTTTATTCTGACATGGAGCTGTGTCAGAATAGAAATTTTTTTTTACAAAATGTGGCCATAGGAATGCATTGCTAGATTCCTATTGGCTATTTCAATTTGCAATAGCCAATAGCAAACCAGCTATTGTACCTGCCCTCTGCTGCTGTCAATCAGTAGTGGTGGACCTGATGGAGAACTACAGCAGAGGGCGGGTGCAATGCAAGTTTGCTATTGGCTATTGCAAATTGAAATAGCCAATGGGAATCTAGCAATGCATTCCTATGGCCACATTTTTTTTTCTATTCTGACACGGCTCCATGTCAGAATAAAAAAAGAAAAAGCAGTGTTTCTCGCTGCTCCGGGAGCGGGAAACTTCGGGAGCGCCAGGGAGAGTTTGCTGTCTGGAGATCAGTGTCCCTGGTTAGCTGGTAACCAGGGACGCTGATCTCTCTGCAAGTGGCCGGAGCCAGCCGTAAGATCATGGCTGGCTCCGCCAAGCTGTCAGAAGCAAGCTGTCGGCCGGCCAGCTTCGGCTTTTAGCGTGGCTCAGCCGAGCCGAGGCATATGCGTTCGGCTCGACTGAGCCGCTCGGCCAAGTTCGGGAGCTGTATGGGCTATTGTGAATAGCCCATACAGCAGCCCTTCGGTTCTACTGAACCGAAGGGGTCCTGGGGCCAAAGCTAGCCGAAGGATTGGCCGAAGCTATGGCTAGATCCTTCGCCTGCTTTGTGAATAGACCCCTGAGAGTACTGAGCAGAGTCTGTAGGGTTAGAGGAAATGTCTGTGGCAAAGGCAACTGGGGTAGGATAGAGAGTCTGTCCATGGTGAAGGAGAAAGGGTTCCATAGGAATTGCAGCAGATGACTTCTCCAGAAGAAATATCAGAAAAAAATAGCATGCTTTAGCTTGTATAATGCAAATAGTATTGAGATTACCACACAGTCATAACGTGTGAACTGAGCCATTAGGTTCATTAAACACTTTTCAGAACCATTTTCAGCTTGTTTGGCAGGGCACAGAACCCCAGCCAATTGCAATAAAACCACCAGGAAGGGCCACGGTGTGAACAAGCTCTGATTTATTGTCTACCCTGTCTTCCCTATTTATGGGTCTACTACATAGTAGTTTTACTCAACATTTATTGGCTGATCTGCTTTCTAAAATAGTCAAATGACAAAGCTTGTGAGCAGGTTGAGCCACTTATTTGTCTTGCCACAAATATAATTAAAAAAAAATCAGTTTACAGTTCTTTCAAAATTAAACCATTTAACCTGAACCATAAATAAGTTAGATGAGAGTGTTGAACACAGAAATGCTCCCAAGAAATCCTTAGTGTGTGTGCAGAATACCTTTAATAAGGCACAATACATAAACCGTGAAAATCGTTCAATCTGTACATCTTATCTTTCTTTGCATCTCTTCAAAACCTGAGAACGAAGGGAAACTGCCAGAATCCCCTTTATAGAACCCTGTTGAGCCTAACCGAGGACAGTAAGAGGCTGATTAAAAGATGTCTCTCATGTAAGGCATGACTGCAGACAAGCAGCCACGATTAATTTCTATGCAGCCTGCTGAGATATACAACACTCCTGCTGCTTTGTCCATGGAACCATAGGAGATGCATCCTCTGTCATAAAAAAATGTAACAGGGTCTCGAGGGCTTTATTGATATAAATCAAACAAGTACTTTTTGTACCTCTCGGACACAGCATCCTCCAATTGACGATGCTAACAAACGGTGTATTATGAGCCATTAAATGACTAATCCATATTGAAAGGATAAAGAATCAAAGAAAGTTGTACAACAAAGACACAAACCTGCGGATGGAATAAGCTTGTCATAAAGTAAAATGGAAAACATTAAAGCTGGTGAAAGGACACACGCAGCAAGGGGATTTAGTGAAGATGTATTCATATGTTTAACTTTTAAAAGTGCAATCTTCTATATTTTACCAGCTCAAAAAATGTAATAAAAATGTAATAAAATAAAGCTGTGAACATTAAAGAGCCTCTGAGCACAAAGACCTGTGACATTTTATACTCCTCTGCTGAGCTTTACAGTATGTTAAATAAACACTGGTTGCTGGCTTTTGTAAGACTTGATTGTCACTTTTATAGATCAGAAATTATTCAAAAGAAATATTACACAAAACAAAGAAAGAGTTTAAAATCTTTATTTTTAGAGGAATGTCTTATGATACAAAGTTAGATTGGCCTTTGAAGCTATCGCAGGATCTCCTAGTGGGACAAAGAAGGTCTTAACAGCATGGATGTAAAAGGAAAATTTAAAAAAAGGTACTTTATTTGCTCTCTCATGTCATGTAAAATGTCACAAATACACTTACACTATACAGAAAGAGATACATATACACTGAGTGGCCAGATTATTATGACCACCCCATCAGTACTTCGTTGGGCCATGAAAATGACTCCACGAGATGACTTCGTTGTGCCGCCTCGAGACTCCACGAGATGTTGAAAGGTTATGCGAGGAATCTGACACTGCACTGTTGCCCTTCTGTTGTCTTGTACCAGTCTTGCCACTCTCTGTTCTGCCCTAACATTGACTAGTCGCTGACGGCCACAATTCGCACGTTCAGACCCAGATTTTCGGCTGACAGTCCAGTCTTTAAACACTTTAACAACAGCTGCTCTTGAACATTTAACGAATTCTGCTCTTTTGCTGATACTCGCTCCATGGCTCCGAGCGCCAACAATCATCCCACGTTCAAAGGCTGTTAAATCGCGTTGTTTACCCATATCTTCAGAAAAAAAACACTTCTACTGTCGTGGTAAACAACCTGCTTCCCTATTTATAATGGTCTGGCCCTCTAGCAACTTCTGTGCAAAATTATAGCTAATCATAGCTAATTTGCCTACAAATGTCAGGTGGTCATAAAAATCTGGCCACTCAGTGTATATTTATTGTAGAAACCATGTTCGCCTCTGTGCATCCTGTATTGGCCTGGCCTTCATACAGATCCTATGGTTTAGTATGTTCTGAACCACCGATCTGTAAATAGCATGCAGGACTTCTCTGTGACTTCACTTGCTGCATACTTATTCTGTGTCACCTCCTTTTCCAAAAACAAAACCTCTCTATTGTCACGTTTTTATTTTCAGTGCAGCATTTTAGTGGAGACAAACAGAAGATCATTGTGTCTTCCATTAGGTCTAAAGTGCTAGATGGGTTCTCCATATTCCTTCCCATACATCAACTGCATGAAATGCATTCTTTACTTGAGTAGGGATTGGTTGGAAGGCCAAAAGCCAATAGGAAGCTTACCCATCTCCTCTAAAGGCAGGAGACCCCACGATATAGTTAGTAATATAAAAACTATCAATATTTGCATGTTCGCTAGCTATTTCGAAACATATTTACAGCTTTTAGCATATTTTTATATAAAACATATTTTTAAATGTTAAAATCTGAATTTTGACCTGCAGCAGATCATGGTTTTGCCTTTTGTTACTGTTATATGACACTTTGCAGTATAATACATTATAATTAAGTAGAGGTACACAGCAGAGCTTTTAAAGTTAATTTGTGTATAGTGCACTGTTGCAAAACCATATCAGTTTCCAATTATACCAGATTACAAAACTGTAAAGAAAAAAAAAGGAAGCGGTGATCTGACATAGTTACCCAAATCTTCTATAGAAGTCCTCCACTGAGACTACTAATTTAAATTTAATCTGAGTTCTCTATAATCCACTGCGGTCAGATCTCACATAGCTCCTTATATGCTTCAGTTTGTCTTGCTGTATCACAAATCACATTTAGACCTCCAAGACAGGATTCAATCTAATAGTTGACTGTGAGAAACGTTTAGTACCGACACTTACATCAGATTTTCTGCAATTGAGAGAAAACAAGAAGCATCTTGCATCACAAGGTGCAGATCTAATTTCACCAGATTACCAGACATAATGAATTGGGAGGACTGGAGCAAAACAGCAATACCTGATTGAAAAATGAAAGCCTTGAGTGGTTAGGTTGTGCTCCCTGTATGTTTCTTGAAATACATTCTGATTTTTGAATAGAATACACCTTTGGGGATCTAAACCCCACAATGCACATACTATAAGCAATTTCAACCCCCCTCCCTAAGCCTATGCTAAAATGTGTTTAAAATTCACTCATCTGTACAGGGCACCCTCTGGGTTCTGGTGGGTGGGTTCCTTGCAGGCATAGCCACTTAGTGCCCATTCTGTCCTGGCACCACAGTCTGAAGGGAGCTGGAAGCTGTGACCCTGGGATTTAATCAGCGGTTTAGGCTTGATGATTGAGTCGGACTGAGAGCATGAATCATATTATGTAGAAATGTACTATTCTCGCTACAACACTGGGTCAGTACTTTTTTTTAGAGTTATCCAGCATTTAATATACACAGGGCTATTCACTTAAGCTTGAAGAGTTTGGAGAAGGCAGGAAAAGTGAACAATCTAGGCCAAAATAGCTGATTTGGAAAAATTCTCCAATTCAGCTCACTTTCCAGTTCAACCATGTTGTCCTAGATTGTTCACTTCTCCTGCCTTCTCCAAACTCTTCACCCTTTTGTGAATAACCCTTGAATCCACAATGTGAAACACTCCAAAAAAGGGTTAACAGTGTATCTTATAACAATGTACCCAAATACTCTGATAGTGTCCTTTGATCCCTTAGGGATGGTTCAAACCATAAAGTCTGCGTTACGGTGCGTTCAGCCTCTGGAACGGAGTGGAACGATGCAAGCCGACCGGCTCCCTGCATTCAGAGGCGGGAGGGGACGTGGTGGTGCATTCAAATCAATGACACCGAAGCCACGCCCCCGCCGCCCCCAGTGTGATTGCCCTAAACGCAGGCACATTTTTGCTTGTGTTCCGATCCAGTGTGTTCTGCAAAAATAGTGCTGGCAGTATTTTTGCAGAATGCACTGGACCGGAAAGCAGGCACTAATGTGCCTGCATTCTGGCTGTGGGCAATCGCACTGCGGGCAGGGGGCGTGGCTTTGGTGCCATTGACTTGAATGCACCGTCCCGCCCCTGAATGCAGGGAGCTGGCCTGCTTGCGTTCCAGTGCGTTCCAGAGGCCGAATGCACTGGGACGCGGAATTTGTGGTGTGAATCAGCCCTTAAAACCAAAATGCTCGTGATTTTCTGTGCAAGTAAAAAACACACAGGTGCACCCAATTGTCAGATGAAACCACCGAGACTGCTGCAGGATACACCTCCAATGTGAAATCTGTGTTCACACAAAATATTCTCCTGCTTTCCTTATAAACATATACAAATCACTAAAATATTTTTGCATGATCAAACGTGCTTCCCCTTCTCTTAAGGGTGGTAATGTGTTTCTCTCCAATGAAGTGACAATATCTCTCAGTTCATCCACACAGTCAGTGGCGTAACAATCACCATAGCAACCCAGGTGGCCGCTATGGGGCACGGTTGGGCCCAGCCAGATGCCGTGCGGGCCGCCTGGGTCGCTATGGGATCCTCTGCTGGTGGCTTTCACTGGCGGCTGAAGACGAACACGCTGCCGTTCAGATCACTGACAGTAATCTGTGCAGCAGCGAGGTTCCCCTCCACAGAGTCAATGACAGCCAGCAGCGGCAGTGGAGGAGGCGGGGCCCGTGGTCGGCAGTGGGGGAGGAGGCAGGGCCCGGTGACGAAGAAGGAGGCAGGCCTGGCGATGGAGGAGGAGGTGGGGCCCATCAGCAACCGTGGAGGAAGAGGAGGCGGACTAGTAAGGAGTGCAACCAGCCCACCTGAGGGTGACCCTGCAGAGCCCACCATAGAGAGTCTATGGTGGGCTCTGCAGGTTCACCCTCAGGTGGGATCTCGAGTTGGCTCTGCAAGGGGTATAACTAGAAATCACGGGGGCCCCATACACAATTTTGCTATGGGGCCCTGTGATTTCTAGTTACGCCCCTGCACACAGTGTAATATCCAGAAGAAAAAGGAATGGCATATAGCATACTATTGTTTTAAAACTTTATTAAATATACATCACTCTCATCATACAAAACTACTCTCATGACCCTTTATTAGAAACAGACAACTATACAGATCCCACACTCTGAGAGGCAGCACACACTGGAGTATAGGGCCCTTCACACTTCCAGTTAGTGAATGAGTGTATGCTCTGAAAGCTTCTGGGAGTTGTGTTTATAGACTCCACCTAATGTATTATGTCTCAATTACTTCATCAAAGGTGCCCCCCCTGTACAAGTTTCTTTCTTTTCTGTCTTTTATCCTATGTATTGCAATATAAGACTGAATATATTGATTGTAGACTAATTTTGCTCATCTAAACTTATTTTAACACATGCTGTCTATGAATTGGTCTTTTAGCATCAGAATATAAATCCCAATGTTTTACAGTCTTTTTTAGAACGTCAGATAGGTATCTAGAGATATGAAGCATAGAACATGACAAGCAGCATGGGACTGTTTATATTACATGGTGGATATACTTTCATGCAATTACCAGGCTTTTATCTCTTCTAAAATTCACACATCCCATAAATCCCTGAGATTTTTCTTAGCAGGAGCTAGCTTCCCACAGCTAAAACAGGAGATTTGTGTGCAATTTATCAATATAATGGTATTGTAAAGTTCAGGAACAGAAATAAAATATATGGTGCATTCTGCATTTGTTGGCCACTTGCATGTTCTAGCAGTTTGATTGCTTGTAACGGTTATGTAAATTTCAGCAGGAAGAGAGACGAGTATAAGCTGAAATTTATGGAACTTGGAATTCTGCCTAGATTACATTGACCTGTTCTGCTTTACAACTTAATAACATCTCTGATACCATGCTTGTACATTTGCGTGTGACTTTATGACAAAAAGAATTAATGGTGTCATAATTTAAACACCCAGTGAATAGTATTACAACTCATTTTAAAATAGTATAACAATGTTGTCATGCTTTACAGTCAATATTAAAAACAATGCATTTTGTAGGTCCACATATTCACTGTACAGTTACCTTCTGGAGAGGTTAATGAGGTGTTGTTATATTGAATTAGAAAATACATATATGAAGATAGACCACTCATAGGAGTGTGGGAATGCAACAAATAAATACACTACAAAATAAGAAAAAAAAATCCATAGAGACTGATCCCATTGGAATAAAGAAGAATATATACAGTATACTGGAGCAGTTCTATTTTGGAAGGTAGAATTTTAAGGTCTTGTAGACCATTCTCAATAGGAACAGTCATTGTTGTGTTAGGACATTAAATGCCTTGAATCAGTTTGATAAACATTTGGAAGCCCTTTCAAAATCTTAGTTTTCACTAGCAGGTCCTGCTATGCAACCCGCCATAGCTCCCATGTCCATTTGTCAGATCTTATATACTGTGTAGACAGTTTAGTTGTCATTGTCTGCCATTTCCTGAATGAGTCTCTTATATCTGAATATTTGGAGAGCTCTTATCAAATGTTGCTATGTGGAAAAACAATGCAAAAAACAATTGCCAAGTATTGCTTTGGAGGCAGAACATCTCTTTTGTGCTTCTTTGGACAACTTTATTGTCACTGGTGAGAAGAGTACTCTTTTCCCCCCAAAACAAAAACCTAGGCCTCATACTGGGAAATTCCCCCTGCCTAGGAAATGAAGAAGAGGTCCTTTTGTTTCTCCCAGACCTCACAGTCAAAAGCCAGACCAGAGCTCGGAATCAAATTCATCAATAAACCTTGGGCCTGCAAGCATCTTGGATGTTTGGGTATAAGATGTGGTGTCCAGGGGCTGCAAGCTAGAGTTTCATTCTTCATCCGGATGTGGACATGATCCGGACATGGTGTGAACAAACCCTAATACTACATTGTAGACATTTGATAAAAGGGACTGATTAACTGTGGCAGTAGCATATAAAGGGATTAATAAATAATCGTTCTCTAAAAAGTAAAATGTTTGGTGACTATTTGGTTTGTAAATACATTTCTGTATATATTTGCACAATAAGCAGCCCATAAGTACTCATTCCAGCCACAAAGACACTTATCAAACAAACCCTTTTACTAAATGTTGCCTAGCAACCGATCTGGGTTTGTTAATTAGATTAGATCATGACTTTTTACCTTGAACATACTCTGAGTTGTACATTTTTTTTACCTTTGATTACTGCTGTGTTTTGTCACCTCCCACCTCTTGACCCACCTTTAGTCTTTTAATGTGATGGGCAGGCTCAATGACCTACTGGATGATTAGGAAGGTGCAACAGGCAGGGAAAAGTTGAGGTTTACATACATTTTGAGGTTGAGGTATACATTTTAGCTGCCTATATTGCTGGATCTAATAAGCATTTTATTCTGGTATTTTTCATATGCTCAGTTTAAAATGCCCAGGTTTGTGACAAGTAAGTAAGCCACAACTTTGAACATAAAGAGCATTAACAATCATAAAGAGCAACTCCAGGCATTAAGTAAAACCATTCATTGCATTGCTGATGCTGTCCAGAACCCTAAACCTAGAAATAGCTTGCCTTAATTATAGAAACACTCCCGAAATGTTTCTGTAGTTTCTAATTACATGTTTAGATCTCTGCACATAATTTTCGCCTAGGTCTTTGGGGAGCCTAAAATGATGGGAACAGCGTCTCATATACTTTTAGCCCAGTACCCCTTTAAGTGTTGGCAGGCGACACAAGGGTTCAGAGCGGCAGGTGTGCCTTTCATGTTGAAGTGGTAGAGAGTGCTACAGTAATAGACAGACTAACAGCTGTAGTGCATTGGAATGCATCATTGTCAATTTGCTTGACAAGGGTGGCCTTTGACAGGTCAGTAGTGTAAGAATGGCAAAGCAACTGAATCTGCAGACTAATGCAGTATCACGGTACAGGCTGGATTCATCAACAAGCAGGTGGATGAGGTGCAGATTCAGCGGACAGGTACATAGTCAATGTACAGGCCAGATTCACCAACAGGTAAGGTAAGATATATCAGATAACAGATAAGGTAGATATGGAAGCTAGAACGGTATTGGGTAAACAATCAGGATAACATGTCGCCGGGCACAAGATACTTCGAAGGCAAGTCAGCACTGAGCTTGTGCAGAGGTCTGACTCAAATGGCCTGCTTGGTGCCAGCACGGGCATGTACGCACATGCCGTAAAGTGTGTACACCAGCCCACCCATGCACAAAAATGTGGCAGCAACCTTATGTACCAAAATCACAAACCAATGTGCAGATGAACATGTGCATCTATTTTCTGTCTTGTCTCTGTTTCTACAGTGGAGAAGCTGCTAAATCTTTTAATATTTTTTATCACATTTTATGTTAAGCATCACAAAGGTTCTAGGGTTTTTTATCCTATGCCCAACTATCAGAAGAAGGCAGACTTCATTAACAAAAAACATTTTGGGGCAAATTTATAAAGCAGTGAGTGTGGCATTCACCAAACATTCACATGTAGTAGATTTGTACCTGTAATGTAAAACACATGCACCAGGGAGATTCACCTGCATGGAATAAATCTCAAATATCACATTCACTGCTTTATAAATATGGCCCAACATGGATTTTGTTTCACTTATTAGATTATGAGGACTTTTAAAAATCTAAATTACAGTTCCTAAAAGTATATATACTGTTGTACTCTAATTGCCTCTTGTCATCCATTGTGTGCTGTGAAACTGTCCTTACTTTGAAGTATATCTTAGTGAAGGTTGAGTTTCAGTCTCATAGACTTGAATGAGGGGCAACAAGGCTGTAAATCATTCCTTTCTTAATGTCAGGGGTGTGCATAAATAAGCTGCATTGGGGTGTACATTATTTAACAGTAGATACTTTTATGTGAGTCGTCAAAGTCCCTGGTTTGCAGAATCACAAAACTTAAGTTTGAAGTTACAAGCAAATAGGATTTTATACAAATAAGGCCCCTTGTATATATTCTCATGCTATATTGCTTATACTGAATAGTACTGTAGTGTAATATTAAAGTACTGTCTGAATTTGCTATTCTGTGCACATATACTCTGGTCATAGATCCTCAATTCACTTTTAGTTTACAGCCTTAGAAAATGTCCAATCTGCTGTTATTGATCTGAAGCAAATGAAAATATTACAGCAGATGCTGACACATAGCAAAACAGGCAAGTGTGATCATTGTCTGTATAATTGCTATTAATATCAGAGATTTTGATTGCTTACTCAGAGCTATGAGATTGTAATAGAGTGAAGGTGTGTCAGCATATAAAGGGGGAGGAATAAGAATGTGTGAAAGAGACACACATTGTACTCCCTTACAGGCATTTTGTAAATTGGAATAAAAACTCTAATTGTTGTTTTAATATTTCCAGCAGTTCTGCCGAACATAAATCTATTTTCAGAGGGTATAAAGAATGTATGGCAGTGAGTGACACCATATTGTAATTATCATAAGCTTTAGACATTAGGCTGAATACATACCCTTTAGCACTCTGAAGGTAAATGGGGCAGGACTGAGAATTTGTCATGCGATAAATCATCTAAAGGAATTACCCATAACATTTAATTAGAAAAACATTAGGTTAATCAGATAGGAACATAATGAAAATGTACTTTTATAATGAAGCCGCCTCTTCAATTATCTTCTGCAAACTTCTAAACACTTCCAGACATTTTTATACAGACATTGTGGTTTGATTGCAATCAAAGTATGTTAATAAATTTAAAAGAAAGAGAGGAAAGAGAAAGCACAGTTGAGTCACCAAGTAGCAAGGGTGGCCATAACTGGGCAAATACTGCCCTGATCTAATGCCAGTGGGATGCTTGGCTCAGTATTATCCATTTGGAGCTACCCTGGTGGGTAATATTTACTAAATCTGAACATTGGAAATGCCTTTTCATACTCTCTTCATTATCCAATGTGACTTGGCAGAGCTTTGCTGCGTCAGACTGTTAAGTTGTAAAATAAACTGTGGTGGTTTCTAGCACTACAAAGGACAGTCAGATGTATTATTCTTTTGAGATGTTCCCAACGATTGCTAGCTTGATTGTTAGCTTAAGGCTGGTCATGAATGTCTAAATTCCACTCATACCTTATGGCACAATGGAACGCTAGAGTGAGGATTGGGCTTTTAAAGGATATCTAGGAAGAGATATTGGGAGCTCACTGCACATTATTCCTATAAAGAAATCTTCCTGTTTTTAGCTACCTTAGGCTTGGCTATAAGCAACCCAATCCCACCCAAATCTAATGGGACGCAAAGAAAAGAATTAAGACAATCAGAGTTACTTCTATGAAGTGATAATGAAAGCTACCCACCTAACATTCTTGGAGAGTCATGTGTCTGTCTTTGACGAGCCTAAGACTGGTCACAAACAGTCTATGAGTAGTGATGTACAGTAGGGATAAAGAATCCCTACTGTACATCACTCTCAGGTAGACATCTGCCTGTTTATTACTAGCCTACCAAAGAGTTCACTGATAAAGTTATCTGTACCTGTAGTCAATAAGTCTAATTCAGTAAAGGAGTACAGGGAGCAATGAATATGAACAAACCAAAACACCCCATGTCAATCAGATTTTAGTTTATTGCAAATAGGATATCACAAATCATTCATTAACCTATTAAAGATTACTGAGCAGTCTACATGATCAAGCCTCCTTATACTGGTTTATTAAAACCAGTGAAAATATTGGACAATAAAAGCTATTCTTGAGTAAAGGGGCAACAATGGGAAAGAATAGAGATTGAAAACATCTGTAATACATCATCTGCAAGTATTGAATGGGCTAGAGAAATAAGAGAATAACTCGATATGCATGCATCATTTGACCATCTCAGCATCTGCAGGAACAGCTTCTGTCCCACAGAGGCACTGTGAATTACACCTGTCATAAAGAACAAAAGAGAGAACAAGCAAAATACAGAATAAAAACAAATATTGAGAATTACACACCTCATATAGCACAAGTATACACTACAATGTAGCCTGTATCACCCATACATACAGAAACGGAGAAGTTACTGAGAAATACATCCAGCATATGGAACAAACATGTTTTTATTCATTAACAAAAATAACCCATCAATGTATTTTATATTAGTATATAAAGCTCATTCCATGCCTTCACTGGATATAATTGGTGGAGAGAAATGCACATATCTTTGCCTTCCATCTAGATTTCATTCAAACGGATGGAAGCAGTGACTGTGTTATGGCCACATAAGCATGAGAATGCAACTCTAGAATGTATAATTCTATTGTCCTGTGCTGGACCACTTATATCCGTCAGATTTTACTATATATGACTTCATAGTTTGTATACTGGGCTTCCCTGAGAAAATGTGTTATGTAGTTCAATCTGCAGGTGAATGGATGCCCTAAGAAAAATAATGGCAATTACATGTAACATGCAGAACAAGAGAATTGGCGTGTGCAGTGAATTTATTTGCATAGCAGATAACAGCACATAATATTTCTTATTGTTTTCATAAAACAAATATTAGCGAAAGCAATTTCTATATACAAAATATTTTGTTAAAGTTAAACTTTGAGTATACTGAAATGCTTATTCTGACATAAAGTTCAATTTGTTTTCTGAAATACCTTCCAATGATCAAACGGCAGTCACGTGACCTTTCTTGCCCCAAATTCTCTTATTCTATGGCAAGGCTATAAAATGAGAACGGAGGTTGGCACAGATGTTCGTACCTGCTTAGATGGATCTACATCATACTGGGCAACAGTGAGGCAGCTAGGACCCTTATATCTTCCAAATGTATTTATTTTATATTTTTGTACAGAGTACTTGTTGGTCTCTATCATTTCGATATAAGTCTGATATGGGAAAGTGACTGCGTCTGATAAATAGATAATTGTATTTAAAAAATATGGGCTGCCTTTTCTAACGAGTCTGCAAGTGGCTCCTTCTTTAGTTTAATTTCAAAGCTCCTCTGATCATTTTAAGCCATTTAGCTTTTGAATTTGTCTCATAGAAAGGAATTTCTTTTCAGTTTATGATTTTTTTTTATTTCAAAGGTTGAGAAAGAGGTAGCCTTTTTTTTTTTTGCTTAAGTTTAAATAGTTGGCTCAAAGGATCTATCAATAAAAGAGAGCAAAGACTTGTAGGAGAAAAAGCTTTTACTCAAGGAATATTGAGCTCTAATCATGACTGAGAGCTTGGCCATCACCTGACTTCCTGCCAGCTTTCTATTTCTTTCCCTTAAATTGCTCTCAGAGGATACAAGATCAGGTTGGTTCAATGTCAGAGACTTTTGTTAGAACATATCAACAAAGAGCTACATTTCAAGCAAATTAAATAATGTTTAGAAGAAGTCAGATCAGGATTTGCACTCACAAGCTGCGAGGTTGAGAATTACCTTTAAATTGAAATGTGGGTAGAGCTAATGCACAGATTCATTATGTAGGAGAATTTTCCAAGAGAATGTCCCCTGACATTCAATGAACTTGGTTCACATGTAGGTTTCCTGCGACTTTTGTGACCACAATACTAATGTGCTTGTTTGTGCTACATTAAATGTTATGTAATATGTGAGGACAAATCAAGCAAACTGAAGGAAGGTAGGGTTTTTCAAATTTTTTAGAATCATGTGTATCAATGTTCTGTATGTGCTCTGTTTTTTCCAAGCATCATTCACTTAATGGGTGAAAGACATGTAGGAGGATCTGTGCAAAGGTTTTCTTGAACATTGTGGAATGTATGTGATGTGTATACAACCTTTCTGATCTCTTTAAGAACTACACTGTATACAACATTTCCCTTTAGTTGTTAGATCTTTGTACATTTAGCACTGGAATATAATTTGCCTTTTAATAACATTTAGGGAATATACCATAATACCTTGTCTTGAACTAAATGTAGACAGGAGCTTAGCCCACAGGCCCTGGCATCGCCATTGTTTATGTGTCTCTGCATAGCCAGAAGCTCTCTATTTAGGGAGGCTTCCAGTGACCCCTACGCCCCCCATCCACATCCTAGAAAACCTCTAAAATAGGGGCAATGATGTGCAGGGACAGTCCTTGGTGGCAGAAAATTAGTATTTGGTGCATGGCCAATACAGACTTTGAGACCCAGGGGAAGTTGTCATCTTAATTCCACTACCAGTCTGCTATGGGTGAAAGGCAACTGCCAAAATAAAAAATAGTTTGTGTGTGACTGAATCAGAGCCACATCTATATGAACATCTAAGTATGTTCTATATGGGAAAAAGTATTTGCAAACTTTTTGAATGAAACATCCCCTCAGAAATTTGACAGATAGTTTGCAATGGTCATTTACTTATGTAACAGCCTTTCTGCCCAGTGTTTAAGTGCAACAGACTTCTGGAAAAAAAAAACTTGCTTAAACAGTGCTAGATTACATCTGATCAAACTATAAACACAAAACGCTTGGTGTCATAAAGCCCACCCATGATTTAGGTTGTAATAATCAGACTCCTCCAGCTAATACTGTAAATACATCAGTTTATATAGGAAGAAAGTCATAATTATTAGCTGCTTAATATTTCACCATCACACTTTTTGTGGTGACCATTATGTGAATATCTGGCCTCTATTGCTTCACCATAGGGGTTAATGTACTGCAGATGCACAAACACCCAAAGCAACAAGTGTTTTACCATATTTAAAGGAATATTCCACTATCTACTATACACTTTCCTCATAGTTTATCTCATAAGGCTCCACAGTAAAATAAAGTCCAGAGATCTAGTTATCAAAGATTTGCTGGCCCTGTGCTTATGTTATTCTACCTTTTTTGGAGAGTTTTTTTTCCTGCTGCCTAAACAACAGCTCAAAAAGTATTTATTTCAGTGATTAGAAACAACTTTATATCAAACTACCAAGAGAAATCATGATGCATGAATGATAGGCATAAATGTGGTTTGCTACAGAGATTACTGTAAACTTTAAAGAGAGTAAGCATTAAAAGTAAATAATGCAGGCTAAATCTCATTTGCAGTGTACTAAGTACTTGGACTTAGGAGGTGCGATTAGATCTAAAAAAAATCAGCAGTATTATATAAACAACTAACTATTAGCTGAAGATATTTTTTTATGGAACCTCATATGTATTAGGGATAAGCTTTGGGTCCAAGTGAGCACATACCTAGCCTGTTCAGATTTCAGTGAAAATATGGTAAGCAAGGTGGTAGTCATAAGTCATAACCATATTTGGTCAATGATGTCGTCCAGGATCCCCACTGGCTTTTTTTTTGGATTCAGAAGCTGGGGGGAATCTGTTATTTGTAACAGGAGTAGTGGGGGAGCAAAAATTAAAGAAAGGTCCCCTTTTTTCACTTTTAAATGACTGCATTGTTCTGCTCCTGCTGCTTCACGTGTAGGTTTAGGGCATCCCTAAAGCATGTTATTTAAAGGATTTGTGCAATTTTTTGTTGCCCTTTAGGCTGCATTAGAAGACCCTCTCCCCTCTTCTTGGTATCTAAAAAAAAAAAACATTTTTGCATTGGTACATGTCCCCATGTCAGTGCAAAGCTGCCCACACCTTTTTTAAATAAATACTTGCACATTAACATTGAAACAGGCCACAAAAGAGAATTTGGCTCCCATATATTTCAAAGGTGTTTGCAAAGCATATGCAAACTTCCTGACAGGTTTGGGGCGAAAGTGCAGTGAACCCAACTTTGGATGGTGCGCTCATCACTAGTGCTTCTAAACAATAGCAGTCTGTAGGAAAAGAGTATTTATAATATCTCAACAAACAAAAGCAGGTAGGACTCCAGAGTACATTTAGCTAAAATCATTGCAGCATACTATAGATATTTTTTTTCATTTGGGGAACCTAGTTATATTTTATTATGAAAATAAAATAATAATTCTAAATTGAGCCTATGGTAAATTCATCTGATTATCACTTTTCCATTATTGTGCTGCAATGCTAGCTTATTTTATCCTGCAATATCACATTTCATTTAAACAGTTTAATTATATCCTGCATAGGTAAAAGAGGGCTGCATGGTCCAGTTAGATGTGTGACAATTTTATAATTGTTGCATTTAGAGACCCAATTATCTTCTCAGTTTGCTGGGCATAATTGTTTTCCATGCCAAACTGAGCATATATTCACAGATCTCCAAACAATAATATGAAAACAGTAATGGAGATTTTTAAGTCAAAGTTTCGATGTGCTGCAGTCTCATTTTGTATCTGTATGGTGAATGCACAAAGAATGTAAAACTTGAAAAAGAGATATATTGGTCATGCTTAAAGTAGAACTCAGGGCACACATGTAAATAAATATATTAAATTAGTAGACTAAATAAATAGATTAAAAGAGAACTATGGCCTAACCTTTTTTAATATACACCAATGTCCTCTGACTCATGTCCTCCAGTGACCCAAAACTCACTATATAGTGGGCTATTGCCCGATATATGCTCATAGCAGAGAGCCGCGCCGCAGCCGGGAAGGATCCCGACAATACTGTTGAGATTCACCCCGCTGGCTGATTGCCAGCTCGCTCTGCCTATCTAGAGGCAGAGCCAGCTGTGGCCCCCCTTCCCCCCTCAGCACCAGAGAAATGGAGAAGGGAGGGGGAATCCCTGTCAGTCACCGCTGTCTCAGCAATTGGCAGAGTGTTTGCTGACTTCCCGATCAAAAGAGCTGACCTGTGCCAGATTCAGTGCTTGAATTATGGGGATAAGTGTATTTCACTTAACCCATAATTCTCCTTTAAATAACAACAAAGTAAATTACAGAATTATTTTTCTGGTTGATCAATGCAACTTGCTATATCAAATGACCACCTCCAGCTTGCTCACTGAAACATGTATTTATCCGTATTATGTAGTTATCACTGTAGCAGAAAGCTGAACCATGAAGTTGTAGTGGGATCGTCCTGGATGTGTAGTGTGGCAGGGGTGTGTAAATTACAAGGACAGCTGAACAAATTTACAAAGTTTTTCATAGGTGAAAACTAAAATACAGTATATATCTATTTTAACCTCATAGTAGACTGTTTCCCAGAGGTTCACTTTACAATTATGTGATGTGTCGTCTAATGTTTGTTTTTTCTTATCTCATTATGTGAACTGCCTTACCAACCCTGTAAAAGTCTGCATAAGGCTTGCCTTTCTGGTGTTTTAACCATATACTTTATATAGTATTTTAAGACGTCTTGGTCATCAGTGACCAGAACCTTAAAGAGGACTTTACATCAAAAGGTCTTTAACGTAATTCAGGCACTACAATTTATGATTTAAATTGTAATTAAAAACTAGTCAAGGTAGTCAATCAATGTTTTCCTTGCAGTCAAAATTTTCTCTGTGCTTCTCCACTCCTACAATGTAATTTTGGATTCCGGAATATCTGAAGCTGGCTGTTACTTCTTGAGTTCCACAGCTGGCCCCCTGGTGACACACCGTAATATCCTGTGCATGCGCACATGGTGATTTAGATGCCCATCATTTACTTTTGAATTACAGACCTGCTGACTTCTGTGATATGTGACATGGATATCCTGATAAGCTGCGGAGAACACGTCATTGTTTTCCAAGCGAGAAACAAAGAAGTGAAAGTATGGCAGATTTAATATAAACTGTTCAGAATATTAAAAAAAGAAAATGTATTACAATTTAGCAAGGCTGAGATCAAAGGAAGGCAATGTGATAAAGCTGAAGTCTGTCCTTGTCACAGAGCATGTGTTTTACAAATTATTTTGTATTGTATTTGTAAAATGTTGCTTAAGCCATCGCAGTGTTTGGAGAAACTTCTGCCACCTATTGCTTGTTACCTAGCCGGGGGATGGATGTTTGTGGCCTAGACATTTGAAAAGTTTTGTCCTCACAGAGGGTCTTCCTGTGGGTATGCCTTGCGCTATGGTGATGCAAAAAAGGCATTCTTTGTGAACACTGTTTTGATCTAACTCCTGAGTACTTTGTTATCATTAGCTAAGTGTTTGTAAATAATATGGATATTTGGGCCTGGAATCTTACCCTGTTTCCTGATCCTTTGACAGTCCGCTTTAAGTGGCAGCATAATATTATGTAGTAAAACTGCTCATCCATTCAGAACTCTGTTGATCAGCTTGGCGGCTTTCACACTAAGGAAGGTCTTCAGTTCCCAACTTTCTTTATGACTCTCTGCTCTAAACTGCTGTCACTTGAGGCCCAGTCTAAATGAGGGAGCAGCTTTACCTACGGTACTGCCATTCGAACTCCTGGTCATTCCACTGACCAGAGGTCTACAGGGGGAGGGAGAGTATCAAGAATCCTGCGGGATTTAAGACTCTTGGAAATTATTATCTTTGCAATGATGCAATTCTTATAAAGTTATGATGTAATTGCTGTATTTCAAATATTTTCGGTATTTTTTAAATGTATATATGTAGTGGAAAATATTTAAATGTTATCTTATTTTTTTTTTTTATGCAGGAATGTCCACAACTTTTACAAACTGAAAAGATCCTGATTCCCGTTGATGTTGTTAAACCCATCACATTAAAAGCAAAGAATTTACCCCAGCCCCAATCAGGCCAGAAAGGCTATGAGTGCATCCTGAATATCCAGGGCAATGAGCAAAGGGTGCCAGCTTTAAGGTTCAACAGCTCCAGTGTTCAGTGTCAAAACACCTCTGTAAGTGCTATGTCAATTACACTACTATAACACACATATAGGAAAACATTTCTGTCTTATCTACACATTTCAATGACTATTTTGTTTTTGTTTCTGTTTTTGTTTAGTTCCTTAGCATTTGTAAGTACTGAAAAGTAGCTTTATGTTTTCCTTCTGAGATGCCATTCATTGCCTGTCCTTATCACATTTACAACTGGGGTTTTCAACAATTGTGACTCTTTCTGTAATAAATTAAATATCTACAAAAGTCCTTACAAACCAAGAAACTTAAATGAAAAGTAAAGTCCTGCTCCAAATGTCTTCATGCGGTACTGCAAATCGGTTAATGCTTCTATACAACCCAACACTCTCATCCCACTGTTTGCAATAAAGATGATTTACTAAAAAGGTTACGATTATTTACTGAAAAAAAATGTGCAAATATTCACTTCATTTATCCAGACATATGAAAAGCAAGTTCCTGGCCATTTGAAATACCCAGTTATGTGGTCATGTGCAGAAGTTTTTCATATAGGATAGCTTAAGTGTGTACTCAAACTTTTATACTCAAATTTTTTTTCTGTGAAAATTCTCAATTTCATTATATATATTTAATTCTAAAGGAATTAATAGGTTATTAATAGGTTGTGTTAAAAACGCTGTGTGTTATCTGACAGATTATTGTGTATATTATGAATTGATTTTATAAACTAGGACTCCACACACTGATATAACCAAAAGGATAGGTAAATATAGTTAAATATGTTACATACTTTTGTACTATACAAATGAAGGGAGGTAACAGAGGAATTTATAGTTAGAACAAAGCCTGACATCTCTTCAATCCCATGTTACGTGTACATATCGGAGATCCAGTATACTGTATGCATAGAATAAAGAGGTGAGTGAATATAGGGATTAAGGTTGTCATCACTTTAGCTGTGACAGTCTGGTATTTAAAGCTTTTTTGGTATTATAAAACTGTCCTTTTAAAGGTATCCATTTTTATTTAATAGGCTCTTAGTTATTTAACTTGCTTACATGCCTAATTAGGTCATGCCTTTTAACTCCCTTTCTGTTAATAATTATTCGAAAAATGAGTATTTTAGGGAAATAAGATCAATTAATTATGCTTATTGGATTATAAAAATCTGCTATTATTATAGATATGAAGTCGGGGGTTAATGATTTGAAAAATTAAGCACAAATTGCATACTTGTATAGCAATGTCCTTAGACAGGGAATAATATGTAGAGTAAAAACGTGATAAGCATCTGCCTATATTACAAATGAGTGGTTTGTTATTGAGGTGTCATGTATATATGTTTATTGGAGGGTCTTTTTATCAATGTGTTTGCCCAAGAGTCACACAACTTTCACTTAAGATTCACCCATTTTCACATAAGATCCAGATATAAAAACAGGTGAACATATATCTGAACACTTTGACCTGATGTTTCACTTAAGATCTGCTTTTCTGCACCCTTCATACTGTTTGCATCTATCCAGAGGCTGCCAAAGATGGCAGAAATCAAAATGTGTGCTGAATTTATTTTGCCAATCAGTGTCTGCCCATTTAGCAATCCAACATATCACCATAACAATGATTACTTGTTAGTTTGTGGTGAAAATATCGGATATTTACTAAGAACGATGTCACGGGTCAGATCAGTTGGTAATGGTCATAAGCTCTTGGATACAATTCTTGGAGGATAAACACTACTATATAAAGAGAAGTGTTTATTTTGCCAAGCTAAAACGCTGCAATTAGCATAAAAATTTCAGTAAAAGACTGTTTAACCAGGATTCTGCAAGTTTAGATGTATAAACAAAATTGAGAAACGAATGATCATCAGATCTCTCAATGACCTTTATCCAATTTTCTGTTCTGATTTCAAATGTCAGCTGAAGGCTATTTTGTCCTCTGTGTAATCACTTCTTCTTTGTGCTACACATGGCAAAGTGCAAAATAATTGTATAAGAAGTAAATGTGTAATTGGATGTAACACAAGAAATGTGGAGAGATCATGGTGCCCTGCAAGAGACACAGAAAATCAGTCTTCTTTCACTTGTATTTCAGTTTGGTTTGTTCATTTGACCTCACAGAGTAAATGATTAAAAAAAAGAAAAGCATGCTAAAAGAAGGTTATGATTCAAGACTTACCGTTATAGTTTTTATGAAACCGCCACCATGGATGTTGTATGATTTTGTGGATTATATGAACCGTTCACAGAACATAATGTGACGACAGATTATAACCATTTTGTTTGTAATATAAAGACAATAGAATAAGTATACAGTCTTTGATAATGCTCTATAATACATCACAGTTCTTCCTTTAGTAAGCTAAGCCTCAGTAGATACTACTTGCTACCCAACATTTTATCCATTATTGACCCTACACAAAGAGCATACAATGGCATTGTTGCTGTATTTATGTTAGTATTTTTTATATTATTTTTGTTGCTTATAGAAAATATAACATATTTTAAAAAAAACCTACCTAATATAGTTATAAATAGCGGCTACTTACATTTTAAAAAAGTATGTAGAGCCTGCACTATATGGCCATTTTACTTGCCATTTCACAGTGATGTTTCATATACCATTCTTATTAAATATGGTTACAATTTTGTGAGTGCACTTGGGTTATTTTGTGGGCTTTTCATTAATCCTAGCAAGTGATTGGGCCAAGTTTGGCATTAGCCTGAAAATCTATTCAGGGCAAGCAAGATTTTCCCTGTAGAGCATGTATACTAGCCTTAGTACTTTCATAAATACATAAAATATGAAATAAAATATGGGGTTGGATAACATTGGGATATGTCTGTCCTCTGTAAACTAGTGAATAGCCGCTCCAGTAGGACGTAGTGAGGGACACTACGGTTTAGTTAGCCTCCTAAGGTGGAGTAGGCCTTTTTATTTGTGTTACTTTTTCATTGGATGCAATAAAGCTGCATTTATTGCCATTACTGTTTAAAGACCAGTGACTTTCCTACACTACTTTATCACATTCTTTGGCCCTATGGGTTTTGGGCTAAGGAGGGGATCTTTTCATCTCATACCCCCCTGGCACCACTGTTTAATAACCCATGCTTCCCACCGGGATTACAGTCTAAAGCATTTCAATGGTGGATGGACGAAGGTCTGTATAGGATTGCAGACTTTATAATATCGCATAAACTAATTTCGCTTCCCCATTGCTTAAATACTTTGCAGATGCCGCAATCGGAAATTTTCAGGTATAGACAGATACTGCACTACTTGAAATCGCTACAGATTCCTGAAAGTGGGGCCCCGGTATTGACACAGTTTGAGCGGTGGTGCCTGCGGGGGTCTGACCAACGGGGGGGGGGATATCCTCAATATATGCTGTACTACTTGGGCCATTTACGAAGTTAACATATATGGCTGCGTGGGAATCCGACTTAGGGGTTGCCCTCTCGTTGGAAGAATGGCAACAGTGCGTCTCAAGGCTGAGGATGGGAATCCCCAATGTCTCCCTACCGGAGGCTAATTATAAAGTTTTCTCGAGATGGTACCAGGTTCCAGTTAGATTGGCAATCATGTTCCCTGGGACGAGCCCCTTATGCTTTAGAGGATGTAATCAGCAGGGTTCTATGATCCACATTTGGTGGCAGTGCCCAAAATTGGTTGGCTTCTGGAATAGGCTTTTTGCCCTGCTCTCCGAGATCCTCCAGCTCCATATTCCTAGAGATCTGCAACACTTTCTACTGAATAAACCAGTCCCAGGTATCTCAAGAGCTCAGGGCAAACTCCTGTTCTTTTTTTTTTAGCAGCAAAAATTACCATAGCCCGATCCTGGAAATCAGAAAGGGTACCATTCTCCATGGTTTTGTCCAAATTAAATTGGATTATGATCCATGAGAAGCTTTATAGTATTTTGCAAGACAGATGCACTAGCTTTGAAGAAGTTTGGAAACCTTGGCTGATGTATCAAGGGATAGCAAACCCTTCAGGTGGCCTGCCTGTTTCTTCAGGATAAGTTATGGTGTGTTTTTCTAGGAACCTATGAGTCCATAAATTAGCAATATTGTGCCTTATTGTTTCATCTTTTATATATTTTTTTCCCCTTTTTTCTATTTATATATATATATATATATTTTTTTAAAATGTATTTATTTATTTTTTCCTTTTTTTTTCTTTTGAAGCTAGCCGAAGGATCGGCCGAAGCTACGGCCAGATCCTTCGGCAGCTTCGTGAATAGACCCCTAGGTCTGTCATGTAAGAAGTTTAGTGTTAACTTCTGTTTTGACAGGTGCCTCAGGACCCAAAAGTACCTATATGTACCCAAAGGCATCTAGTATACATATCTGAGCCCTGGTTAGTAGGAAATAATTTTTCAATTATTCTGTTTATGTTATTGTTATGCAAACTGGATTTCTTGAAAGTTGTATCTAAATGTCCCTAGGTGACATTATGGGTCCTCGAGACCCCTGTCTCCATAAAGAGGACCTGTCATGTAAATTGGCTATCCCATAGGGGGCTTCTTAGCCCCCCATGTAATAGCAATAAAGTTGTGTGTGTGTAAAAAAAAAAAAGTATTAAAAAAATGTAATACAAAAATGAAAGATTGATTAAAAAAATAAAGAAGCATAACATTTATTTTTAAAAAAAAAATTTTTAAGTCCGCGCCCCCCACATACACACGCATATATGCGTCAGGTGTGCCTACGTGCCGCACATGTTGCATATCGCCGCAAACAGACTGAGAGCAATAATTTTAGAGCCATTAAGGCCAGGTTCACACCTGGGCGTTTTACATCGCTGAACGACGCGCTGTAAAATGCCCTGCAAGTGAAATCCCATTATTTCTTATGGGCATTGTTCTCACTTGGGCATATTTCAGCGTGTCGGAACGTGCTGAAAAACGCCCTATGCCCAAAGAAGTACAGGAGCTTCTTTGGGGCGTATTTCCGCGCGTATCCATTAGGATACAGCCGGATAGCCCTCGTAAACACGCGTTTGACGCGCGTTTTGTGGGCTGCAAATCGCGGTTAAAACATGCACAGAAAAACGTGCGTCATACACGCATATTTTGAACGGAGAGAGAGAGAGAGAGAGAGAGAGAGAGAGATATCTCTATATCTCTATATATAAATGTTTCTTCATATTTTGCATTTGAGCCACAAACACAGTTCTAAGGCAGAATATGAATTACTAGTACAAAAGTGCTACTACTCAGCCAGGATTTACAAAGTTTGTTCATGGAAATATATGTTGGATGGTGTTTTATATATGCCAAACTAGTATTTAACTGCCTGATCAGTTTATATTATATTATTTATATTATTCAGTCAGATAAGGACTCTTGGCTTTTAGGTTTAAGTATACATTTTTTTCTGTTGCATAAACTATTCTGTTCTACACAAATACACACAAATAACACCTGGGTGTCTTTAATGAGGAATTGCAGTCAACACATTATTGCAGTGGAAATGGTCTTATCAACTGTTGCCCCTCTGGTCCCTTAAGAAATGCTTTGGATGGCCCAGAATAAAGTCCCAAAAACCTTTTCTGTTTTAATGTACAGAACAAACAAGGCTACTCTGAACATTATGAGCTGATTTGGTTTTAATCACTTCCAACCCAGATTTAGTACAATATGTTACAAAGATATGATAGCGGAACATACGGCCTGGAGGAATAAATATCTTGTCCTTTATCTCCCAGTGGTACATATTTAGGTCCTTAGGTAGATTTTTAGCTTGGATTCCACCCAAAGTCAACCTGTGTGCTGTTTTCTGAATTCTCTCCTGGAGGTTTTGCCTGAACATCTTGAACAGCTGTACTTCCTGAAAAGTGCCTTTTGTTACATGAATAATTTGCTAATATAAAGAGGCAGCTGGTGGCAGACTCCCTGTGTTAGCCTCAGTGAGCATTAAAGATGAGAATTCAGATTGTGAGCAGGTTACGTACGGCTCTCTTCTAAACCAACACAGCTAAGTAGTCAGTGCACACTCTTTTTTTCCAACTCCCAGTATTTGTGTAATAGATAGTACTAGGTATAACTTGATGTTTTAAAATTTGAGTGTTCTTTATTGTTTAGCTTAATGAATGCATTTTAATATCCACAGCAAACTTTGATGATCAATAATGTATTTTCAGTTAAAGGTGCTCCCGGAATTGTTAATAGAGGTATATTATATGTATGTTTTACTCTAAAAGGCCATTACTTTAGGATCAAAGAACAATCTTGTAAGCACAGCCCAAGTGTCTTACTGCTAATAGCACAGAAGTCTATACTTGTATAAATAAGAGCAATATGCAATTATAGATAATTAGCAAAAATGTTTAATTGCTCTTAATATACTAAGGGTCTATTCACTATGCTGCCGAAGGCAGCCGAGTGAATGACTGACCTGAAGTCAAGTGAGCAGAACACTGTTTGGCTATTCACTTCAGGCTGGTACGACTGATTTCAGCCGTACATCGGCTGAAATCAGCCGTACATCGGCTTGCTTCATGTGGCTTCGGGTCGGCCGAACATGCTCAGCATGTTCAGCCAACCCGAAGTGCAGAAGGAGTTCGACTCAGCCGATCCAACGTCTGGATCGGCTGAGCCGGACCTCCGGCAGGCTACTCACTGCTGTTCGGCCTATTCTTAAAGATGCCGAACAGCAGTGAGTGAATAGCCGAATGCAGCTGAGCGGCATTCGGCTCGGCTGTTCTGCTCGGTCCCTCAGAGGGACCGAGCAGAACAGAAAAAGAGTTAAAAAAGGTTAAAAAAAGTAAATAGAAAACGATTGTGCGGAGCTAGCAGTGACAGCTAGCTCCGCCCAATAGTTTCCTATTGTCCAACGGCTCTGCTGCTGTCAAAAAAAAAGAAAAAAAAAACTCCCAGGCGCTCTGGGAGCCTCCCGCTTCCAGCCGCCCTATAGAGAAGCACTGCTGTGTCTTTTTTTTCTTTATTCTGACACAAGCGATGTCAGAATAGAAAAAAAAAGAAAAAAGAAATGTTCCCATTGAAAAGCATTGGCACATTACTATTGGCTACTTCAATTTGCAATAGCCAATAGTACTAGCATTGTACCCGCCCTCTACTGATGGACCTGATGGAGAACTGCAGCAGAGGGTGGGTACAATGCTAGTTTACTATTGGATATTGCAAATTGAAATAGCCAATAGTAATGTACCAATGCTTTTCAATGGGAAATGTATTTTTTTTTTCTATTCTGACATCGCTCCGTGTCAGAATAAAGAAAAAGAAAGA
>NW_017306294.1:3074934-3087907 GCF_000935625.1 Nanorana parkeri | reverse complement strand
AAACGATTGTGCGGAGCTAGCAGTGACAGCTAGCTCCGCCCAATAGTTTCCTATTGTCCAACGGCTCTGCTGCTGTCAAAAAAAAAGAAAAAAAAAACTCCCAGGCGCTCTGGGAGCCTCCCGCTTCCAGCCGCCCTATAGAGAAGCACTGCTGTGTCTTTTTTTTCTTTATTCTGACACAAGCGATGTCAGAATAGAAAAAAAAAGAAAAAAGAAATGTTCCCATTGAAAAGCATTGGCACATTACTATTGGCTACTTCAATTTGCAATAGCCAATAGTACTAGCATTGTACCCGCCCTCTACTGATGGACCTGATGGAGAACTGCAGCAGAGGGTGGGTACAATGCTAGTTTACTATTGGATATTGCAAATTGAAATAGCCAATAGTAATGTACCAATGCTTTTCAATGGGAAATGTATTTTTTTTTTTATATTCTGACATTGCTCAGTGTCAGAATAAAGAAAAAAAAGAAACAGCAGTGTTTCTCTCCTTGGCGGCCGGGAGACTCCCTGGGCGCCAGGGAGAGTTAGCTCTTTGGAGATCAGTGTCCCTGGTTAGCAGGTAACAAGGGACGCTGATCTCTCTGCAAGTGGCCGGCTGTCAGAAGCAGGCTGTCGGCTTTCAGCTTCGGCTTTCAGCACGGCTCAGCCGAGCCGATGCATATGCGTTCAGCTCGACTGAGCTGCTCAGCCATGTTCGGGAGCTGTACGGGCTATTGTGAATAGCCCGTACAGCACCCCTTCGGTTCTACTGAAACCGAAGGGGTCCTGGGGCCGAAGCTATGGCCAGATCCTTCGGCAGCTTCGTGAATAGACCCCTAAGATTCTGAATACTTAATTCGGATTGGATGCTGTTAATAACTGTATTACACTGCACTAGAAAATATTTTCAATGAAAGTCAGCAATGTACAGACTTCTGTAATAAACAGTTACTAGTCATTCAGTATAAGTGATTTAAAATTGTGGGGGGACAATTCATTATAAGCAAAAGTGCAGTGACTTGTTTTATGCAGCCTACATAGCCTTGAGGGCTGTGATGTGCAGCATCTCATGTTGTTAATATGGACCTAATATGGACCTAAAGACAGAAATGTTCCCCCACAATGCCTGCTGGGCAGAGGTATCCTCTCAAGAGAGCACTCCAGGTGACAGGTAAGTATTTGGCTGTTGTTTTTAGGATATACTGAAAGCATGCGGACCTAAAGTTGATTTCTGATATTACATCAATTTTAATCAGAAACTAGTGTTCCGAATACAAAGAAAATACATTTCCTTGATTAGTTATTATATGTGTCTGCACTGAGTTGTTTTTTTTCCCTGATTCTAATTAAGTCCACTTGTGGTGGCCAGAAGAGTTTTGGGCTTACTGCATTATTTAGTCAGGTTTAACTTAGCTGAGAACTAGACAGAAATAATTACTCACTGTGCTACTTTTCATGTGTGTTCCAAGTTCTAAAAGTGAACTTGTTTTGTGTCATGCCTACAATATTATCCCTTATGTGCAGTTCTGGAGCATCCTTTTGACATTTTACAAAAGAGCTTAAAATAGCCTGTGTGTCTATTGGGTTGAAATGTTTACTTTCTTCAGGGCAGATATGGCTTCATGGCTTTGCAATGACTGAACTAAACAACACAGCAGCAGATAATGGCAGCCCTCCGGCAATACTGGTGTGCGCTCTCCTTGTCATTAAGCGAACATGAGTTTCTCTTGTTCCCATGTAGGCCAGTAATTGTATTGGGTATAATTTATTTTCAAAAGCTTTCACTCTAAGGCCAATATTTTCCAGATTTATCTGCCAGGCAAGTATTATGCCCTTAAAACCAAAATGCAGGCAGTGAGAAAAACACATTTATTAAATTATTCCTCTAGATATTATTCTCATCTTTTATGCTATGGGTTTAGCATGTTGTCTTTATAATAGCAGCCAGAGAGTAGAAAGTAAAGTATCCGTTCTCAGGTTATACCAAGTCTCAAACCCACCAATATCAAAATCATAGTACATGTCCTGTGTGATTCATAATAGCTATAACAACAAATTAGTCACAGCCTTACAGAGTGAGCCTTATGTTATAATCGTGGTATGTCCGAGGTTAAAGTACTAGAAAGTTTAGAAGTAGAGATGGAGTAGTTCCCTTGTTGATCTGGCAGTCTTGCCTCTGGGTTGGAAGATGTGAGGTGCTCACTTTGCATTCCTGCACATTAAGGTTTAGAGAACCACACCTTTCCTGTTTATATCCCATCTACCTGTACCTGTGCATTGAGGCTATTCTAAGCTCTCTATTGATCCTTCTCTTATGTCACAGCCCGCTAGCAATCCATAAAGAGCAGCTGTGAAACTTTGTACAAACTCTGCTTCCCTCTTTCTTCCCTCTATTTTCCATTGTCTTGAATCACCCAACCTCAGCCAATAGAAAAAAAAGGAATAGTCATTGTATCCAGACAGACTGTGTAATCACTTACTTTCCTTCAAAAGCCTAATTTCCACTCGGACTTTTTTAATGTGCACGTTTTACTTGCTTTACTTGCTTTTTTATTGAATATAGAATGTTTAGGACAGAAGTACGAACATTAGATTTCACCAAGGGATACATATGAAATTATCAGGATAGTGGGGCAAGCCCCTTGCATATCATCATAAGGAAATGTTGTGAGTATTTTACCTTAGTATGTCTAATAGTGAACATGAAATTAAGTTGATGCAAATAATTAAGTTGTGGAAGCATGTTCTACTTTAAATTCCATTAAGAAAAATAGATTTTGGAGAAATCTAAAAGAAAAAAGTTTAAAGTGACCCTGTCACTGCAGGGTCACATTTACAAAATAGGTCACTTATAAAGAAAGAGTTTATATACTTAACTTTTCAATGGCCTGTGTGTTTCCCAGTCACTGCAAGTACTCTACATTTCCAGGGGTGTAGAATGCTTTCTACCCCTTTGAGTGCTGTGATTCCTACCACAGGCTCATATGTCACTTCTAGATGTATGAGCTGGTGGGAGAAATCACAGTATCCAGCGGGGAGAGCAAGTGTTCATCTCATTCAACTGTTTAATGCTTGCAGTAGCTGGGGAATGGAGAAGCTGAAGCTTTTCAATATATGTGCCACCAGAAAGGTAACTATATAAAAACACTTCTTTTGCTGGTGACCTGTTAGGTAAACTTCACCCTGTGGTGATAGGGTCACTTTAAGCCTAGTGTTATTATCTCAGATGCTATGGATACTTGTTGAGTTTGGTGACAAAGGGCATATCTTTGTCATTAGCCATGGGGGTATATCGGTAATTGCCTTGTGTAAATAAGTAATATGTAGTTATATGAAGTCAGATCCATTGTATGAAAACTTTTACAAATCTCACTTTTTTGGATTATTTAGTGTTCCTTGTCATTTTCAAATTAAATATCTATTTCATTGTTTGCTTACATAAACTATACATTTTTACATAAAATATCAGGCTTCACATCATGTCCAAGAAAACTGGAACATCTGGCCAAAGTAGACATTTTTATTAATCAAGCACTCTTATAAAACATAAAACCTTTAATGAAAACATTAAATACTTCTTAAAAATCTCTCAATTCAAAATAGTTTTGTCTTTTCTGTTTAGTATAACTACGAAGGGATGGAGATTGACAGCCTCCCAGTGGAACTGACTGTGGTATGGAACGGGGATTTCAGCATTGACAATCCAGCTCTGAACAAAGGTAAAGTGGAACTTCGGCTTGGGCTACAAAGTTTCCATGGCAACATCACTTATCTATTGCTGAGGCTTATAGGCCTAACCTTTTCAGTACTCATTTTGTATAACTCTCATTGAAATGGAATCCCTTCATAGTCACATTTCCATATCATTTATTTTCTGTGACTTCATCACATTTACACAGTCAAACAGGTTAAAAAATACACATCTGTCAGTCTCCTACAAACTCTAGCAGTTCTCTTCCATAAGAAGGCAAAACAAACCCCTGGGCAATTTTGTCCAGTTTTTTCTCATAGGGGATACATTTGCTCCCTGACCTTAGAAAATAGTTTTTCATACTATCCTTGATTACCCATTTGTTGTAAGAAAGGCATCCAGTCTTTTTTTAAATTATGCTACTTATTGTCCCATTACTTCTTCAGGTGGTAGGGCATTCCAGAACCCAAGTACTGTAAAGAATTAATACATTTACTGTAAAATTGTCTTTCCTCCAGGCACAGCTCATATCTTTTCTTTGTATACTTCTTGGTAAAAAAGGTTTATTAATTGCATAGTTATATGAACCCTGTATATATTTATATGAAATAATTAAGTCACTTCTAATATCTTTTTTTATTTACTAAACTATGTTTTTGACCCTTTCAATAAATATAAAACCTACTATCCCTATCATTAATTGTGTTGTTTGCCTTGACCTTTGCCAAATCTCTTATGTCTATTTTACAGTTTAGTGCCCAAAACTGTACTCCATATTCAAGATGTGACTAAAGTGATTTACCATATATTCTCCTTTGATATATCCATTCATCATCAGGTTTCTCAGTTTTCTGTTAAAGTGTATGTTAAAGAAAGAAACATGACTGTATAATTAAGCTGATTATATAATAGCTATAGTTTTTGATACCATTTAAAACAAAAGTATTTTTATGTACCAGCACAGTGCATAGGGTGGGCTTACTTGAGATTACTGAGAAATACATTATTGATTATTTTGTGGAATGTACTTACTGTGAAAATAGTCCATAGTGCACAGCATGCAAAGAGCACCTATTCACATGATAACTACTTTAAAGGCTTACCTCTACTTTTGACATGTCATTTACAGTTCACCTGTACAAGTGTGGTGCCAAGAGACCAAGCTGTGGCCTGTGCTTGAAGGCTGATCCTGATTTTGAATGTGGTTGGTGTGTTGGAGAAGGCAAGTGTACACTCAAGCAGCATTGCTTACTAGCAGAAACTTCTTGGCTTGAGCTATCAGGAACCCATGCAAAGTGTGCAAATCCGAGAATAACACAGGCAAGTATAAAGGACATGTTTGACGCAAAGCTGAGGGACATATACACTGCAAATCTTCTTATAAGATTATATAGCAGTATAAACATTTATACATCTTTTGCTCAGCCTTACAAAGGGCAAATGACATTCACATGACATTCCTGTCACTAGACAGAATGCCGTATGACTGGCATTTACCCAGCGCATGGCTGGAATTTAGTTTTATAAACCAACCTATAAGTAAGCAGCAATAAGGAACACTAATGTTTTACAAATTATATAGTAGTATAAACATCAGCATGCCAAAATATTCTAGTAACATGCCATTACACATACAGGCAAAATACAGACAATGTACTGATGAAGAATATTTTCATACTTATATAGTTTAAGCTGCAGTATAATGTACCTTAGGGTCTGATCAAGATGTGACTGAATGTTAGGCTTCATGCTGTTACAAGTCCATTAATGGTTTTGGTCTTTACATGATACAATGTAAGTCCATCCATGGCATTGATGAATGGTATTGGTCCATGCTTTCTCTCATGCACATTTAAATCCCTTTAAATGTGAATACACACTCTATAGGGTTGATTTACTAAAGGTTAATAGGCTGTTCACTTTGCAAGGGAATTTGCACTTTGTTAGTGAGGCCTCCCCTTACCTTAGTGATTGAGGTACAATTTGTTTTCCCTTGCATATGATTGGATATTCTTTGCAAAGTGAAATTTCACCACATTCACTAAGCTAGGGGAAAATTCCCCTGCAAAGTGCAAATTCCCTTGCAAAGTCAACAGCGTATTTACCTTTAGTACATCAATACCCGTGCCTGCATCATCTCAGCCATCCTGTTTCTACAATGCTAGCAGCATTAGCAATGATAGCTTTAATGTGCATGATAGTTATCACCATACAGCTATATATGAAATTTGTTACTGTGCTGTGTTTCAGCTCAGTAGGTTTAAAAAAATGGCTCTGCTGCATTTTTTTCTTCAATAGTCCATTATTTTAGGTCTATATGATTGAATGGGAATTCATGTGTTGTCATTATGTTACAAATGTGCAATTATCTGCTGTGATACACAAAATGCACATACAAGCATATCTGAAAGCCACACTAAAACTTCATATATATTCATTATAAACTATGCACCATGTTCTGCAAAGGCAATGTTTAGTTAACTAACTTAACTATGTTATACCTATTTGATAAACAGGAAATTGTGTTAATGTTAAGGTTCAGATAATAATTTCAAAATATCTCCTGAGAAGACATCATACATATGACATTTGATTTGGCGCTATATACTTATTTGTAGAAGACTGTGAAACTAGGGGGCTCATTTATACAACTTTCGCCCAGCCTTACGAAGGGCAAATATCATTCACATGGCATTTCTGTCACCAGCGCATGGCTGGGTTTTAGTTTTATAAATCAACCTATAGGTAAACATCAATTAAGAAATACTAATGTTTTTCAAACAAAGGCTGCCGTGATAGCAGCAACATGTAGCTGAAGTGTGTTAATGTCCAGGGTCACAAGTGGCAAAGCCTCAATATTACATACATTGTTGATGTAAAGTGGCAAACCATAAAACAGCTGAATACTCAATTTCCAATAAAACATTCAAACTAGTGATTACCCTGCAAATGAGTTAAAACCATATCCCAATAAAACTGTCTAAACCTGCATCACTATGCTATGCCAGCTTTAAATATGTAACTGGTACAATGGCATTAGAAATTCTTCCGCTTGGACCTCAGACCAAAATGTACTGATGTGGTAGTTACCAAAAATATGACATAGCTTCAGCTTCCAGTAATAGTAGTAATATTTTAACATGGGATATTCACTAACGATAACCTCAAATCCATGTTTTATGTGTTATTAGGGTATCAACTGTTTGAACTATGTAAATATGTAGCTAACAGAAATTCAGGAAAACGTGTGTTTTTTTTATCTCTCCAAAAGAATTACTGAGTACACAGAAAAAAAATAGGAGGAGGAAATGTAATCTGCATCGCTCTTTACTGTTGGCTGTGTTTATACCGGCACTCTGAAAATTAGAGGACTATAAAATTGTTCTGATGCAAAATAGTTCCTGTGGATGACAAGCAAAGCTTTAGCATTATGCCCCCTTTAGCAGAGGGTATAATGCCTGACAGCTTGTTAAGATCCAGTGTATTTATTCCCATGTAAAAGCACCTCTGTAGACTTTGCTGGTAGACGCCTACTCAGGATATTTCATGCACTGTTGTGTCTGAACTGTAATTCACTTCTCAATTATAGTACAGGTTTGCACACTTAAGCTGCAATTTTTTTCCATTTTCTGTAATAATTGTAATTTATTTGTATACAGCGTTCACTGTACATGTTGAGCATTGGCCATATGCAATGAGAAACTGCACAGCTTGGAAGAAAATGTCAGTGCTCAAGACAAAAGGAAATGATACTGATTTGCATTGCAGATACACAGTAATTTCGGTTTGTTTATAATATCCATTGTTGAAGGTTAAAGCCTTCGTTTCCAATACAATACACATCAAGCTTCCTAATGAACTTTAGTTTAGTGCCTCCACATAAAGGCACACGTCTTTGGTGCTAAAAGCCCATGTTTACCAAACATAAGCCCTGATTGACTCATTCATTTAACCCGAGGCTAAAACATATATCTATACAATGAAAACAAAACAAAATGGCAGAGAAGTGGCATTGCAGTTATGCCCAGGCGTGTGAGTGTTATGAACAGTCTGTCTAATGCTATCTCAAAAGTTGGGATGCTGAGGTTGCTTAATTAGCTTGGGTTTCTGTGGCTGAGCTAGCCATACCTGGCATTTTCCAGTCATCTACACAGTGTTGTTTACCCTGACTGTCAGTACAAGTGTGGACTATACCTGTGTTCAGGAACTTGTTTGTAAGTGCAATATTTGCTGTTTTATTAAAGTAATTTATCTGCACTATGCAGTGTTGTTATTGTTTAGATTTTTTTTAGCATTCCTGGATGCCTTTTACAGGCTGCAAGTGTTAGTGCGTTGATCTCTAGTAATTTTTGGAACAATACAGTGGCTGGTTGTAATCTGGCAGTTCAGGTGGTTAGCGCTTTCCAATTTATTTACTGTTTAATACATATAGCTACTCAACACATATTCCTTATTTTGCCATTTGGGATGTTGTTAACCAACTAACACTGTACCTTGCCGTTAACAAACACCCCTGTTGGTACACTTTCAGTGTGATAAGAACCTGATTAATTTCTTCATTAACTTGAACTTACAGTGGATCAGTCACGTTCTTACACTGATCAGCAGATATCTCATGCTGCCTGTTTCCTATCTTGCCCCACTTCTGTTCAGAACAAAGATTTCACTAAGGTACTTTGAAAGCCTTTAATAATAATCAGTCAACATTATGCATTGTCAGCTTCACAAAGAATACACCAAGGATGTGAAAACACTTTTCAGCACCAACTCCATGAATTTACACACTACTAAGAACAAAGCTGATTTCTTTGTGCAGGAATTTTCAGCAAAGATGAGACAGCTAAACTTTCACTGAAAATTGGAAAATGAATGCCAATTAATTCCTGTATTAGCATTGATTTGATATATTAGATCTACATTAATTATATTCCACATAATATCTGGCAAATGCATGAAAAATTGCCCACAACAGGATGAAATGGGGATATTTAGTGTGTTATATGAAATGTTTAATGTAACTAAAATCCTATTCAGATTAATGAGGTATAAATCAAATTAGTTTATGGAATAATATATAATATTGGATAAGCCTTCTCTTCCCCCATTAATTATTAAACTCTAACTTACATGCCATATTATCGGCAAGCCAGCAAGACATTAACATGGAAATGTCTCTTAATTAAACAGTACTTTCAGACATTTAAATAGTGATTGCACAGAACTCAATTTGAACTTGGGTTATTATGCTTCTGAGCTTTTGTCTCTAAGATAGCTTTTTTAAGAGGGTGATTTACCAAAGGGTGTAAGTGTTAAAGCTGATCTCCAGCCTTACCTTTAGTCTTGCACAGTTGTACAGGCTCCTCTCCTGTCCTTAACATTGCTTGGTCTGATTTACCTGCACACTGTGAGCTTCTCATAGTGTATTAAAAGCTGCAGCAAGTCAACCTTAGTTCCTAGCTAGCCGCTTTCATGCATTGGATTTGAGTTCTTTCAATCAAGGAGGCTCAGAATCACATGTAGTCATAATCTAAGGTAGTCTGTATTCAAATGCAGCCTGCCTAGGAACACCCACTCCTCTGACAACCACCCATCAAGGCATCTTGATAATTGTATATTTTCAAAACAACTCCAAGAGCATGCCTAGTGTTTGCAACAGGGCTGAGGGATTTTGTCAGCCCTGTTAAATTGCATAGAGAAGCATGGAGCTCTAGTGATAATGTCACTGGGTCTCAAAATAAGGTATTTAATCAAAATGGAAAGGTTTTATTCAATAATATCAATGTAAGCAGATTAAACTTCAACTTTAAGCTTTCAGCAAACACTCATATGAAGAAACAGATGTTTTATATGAGCACAATCTCTTTACACCACAGTAATGGTGTACTTTTTCTACTTTTGGTCAGGGCCCATTCATGCTTTTCTGTTTTTCTGCAATAAAATTCATGTTTTAATGCATGAAAATTAATTTCAAGTAGAAATCCCATTCAGTCCTATGTGGCTGGTTCATACTTACTAACATTATTAGCTCCTTTAGTAAATCAATCTCACTTTTTTAATTCAAATACGATCAAAATGCATCATTTTTGTGCATTAATAGACACTTGCAGTGAGAGAAATATGAAGACAACAATTTCTGAGTTCCTCCTGGAAATACTACGTGCATGGCAGATACTGGATTCAGTACATGCCAGGTCACTGGCAAGTACACAGATTAGGAAAGTAAGTGTGAGAGCTTCTATTGTGCATACCTGTTCTGGGTGAGTGACTCAGAAATACATGTATCAGCATGAGAGCTAGGAAAATTGTGTCTTCACTAGAATGGGGTCTCCTATGGCAGCCTTTATATGTACCAGTGTAGGTTTCCTTTAATTATCCTTAAAGTGTATCTAAAGCTGAATTTTGTAGAGTCAGGATGGGTTAGATCACCTCCTGGCAGTATCTTTTACCAGAAGAAAAGTTGTTTAGAAACTGCAGCTACAGGTCTCAGACCCAGAATATAAAAAATGATTTGTATGGGTTCTAGTGATTGACCATATTTTTAAATAACCCCCACAAATACTTTTCTGGTTAGCCAAATAATATGAGCTCAATATTCAGAACATAGACACAGTGCCATGTTTCACTGTTGCCTGAAGTCAGTTACTACATCCTTTTTTTCCCTTATCATTCTAAAATGGTGTTATTTAAAACTGGATTTGTTGTTAGTTTGTGGCATAAAACAGTTGAAGTTGAAGAACATGTGGAGAAAATAATTGGTAAGTTTACTTGATGAGAAATGATACTGTTAACATAAACAATAAGAAACTGAAACTCACAAAACTTCACAGATAAGTGTAATTTGGATTTGTGCTGCTTTACTCCAGTGCAAATGATATATTTCTTTTAAGCATTTTCTTCTTGCACTAATTAAAACATAAGAAGGGAAGCAATCCATCAAAGTGTAGTGTATGTAATAGCATCCCATAAAGGTTAGGAATGCTTGCCGCGGAGTTGGAGGGCACAAAGCTCAATAAGAGCTTATCACAAGTCCCTGGGGCAGCAGACTTCCACCACGATGCTAATTATGTATTCACTGCTTAGACCTACAAGGGTTTGTGTTTGGCTTTAGGCAAGTGGGAATAATGATGTTACAAAATCTACATCTTCTCCCCAACCTCTGTTAGGCCCTAATCATGTGATGAGAAGTTTTTTTTTTCTGTGTGATGCTGTCATGTGTTTAAAAGATTATATAATTATTTCTCAAACTGATAATTTTATTACTGAATAAAATATATACCATCTTGTGGAAATGTTATTGCTTGAATATTAGGAAAAAATCTAAATTAAAAAAATACAATTTGGTTGAGCTTGTTGATAAGAAGTGGAGAATTGATATATGGGAGGTACCAGCCTTGATGTCTGCTAAATTCAGGACTCTCATCGTCATCCTTGCTTGTTCTTTTCTAGTGAGTCACTGGGACTGATTTACTAAAGGCAAATAGGCTGTTCACTTTTTAAAGGGAAGTTGCATTTTGATATTGAATTTCCCCGCTATCTTCCCCGCTTAATTAATGAGGTAAAGCTTTCTTGACTTCCATCATTCAATCATGTGTAATCAAAAATACTGTGTTTTTATTTTCCTTGCACATGATTGGGTATTCTTTGCAGAGTGATACATTTACTAGGCTAAGGGAAAATTCCCTTCTAAAGTGAAATCCTTTTGCAAAGTGAACAGCCTATTTGATATTAGTAAATCAACCCAACTGAATTGGAACAAGCAGTATTTGAAGTCCTAAGGTATGCTATCTGTTCACTGGGTGGTGCAACCAAGATGAAAGCCCTGCAGCCTGCACTTTTAAAACAAGGCATCAATGGCAGCTCCCCAGTCTCTATCCCTAAAGGTTTACCTTAATTATGAGGTCTAAGGCACTGAAGCAAATATTGTTGATATCGATATGCATCAATATGCATAGTGCAAACATATAAAAGTACACTGTGGCAAAAGTTTCACTGATAGCAAATACTCCAAGCAACAACACTGACTAGATCACTGGCAGAAAGCATCTTACCTTTACATAATTCATTGCTGTGGGGTCCTGGAGGCATAAAGAAATACATTTCTGTTTGCATCTGTACCCTTAGAAATCCCTGTCAACATACTAATGTTCTTCTTGTCCAAGTATAGGTCTTTATTTACTGAAATGCACTTTGATTTATTTTTTTCAGATTATTCCTGTAACTGGTCCCCGTGAAGGAGGCACAAAAGTAACCATTCGGGGAGAAAATTTGGGCCTTGAGTTTTGGGAAATAGAAAATGATGTCAAAGTGGCAGAAGTCAAGTGTACTCCTTTGATTGAGGAATATATTCCTGCAGAACAGTGAGTTCTTGTTGATAATCATAAACTACAGTGTCTTCCAAAGAGAATGTCTTTTTTTCTAAAAATGTCAATTTATCACTCATGTATTTTGAGGGAATGTTTTTTTTTCTGTGTGTTTACCAAAATACAAGGAGAGATGCCAATTTTAAATAAGCTATGTTGCACTTTGATATTGCAGATTTCAGCTTCAGTATTGTTTGTGTGGTGTCTGCTTTGGAAGCATTCTCCAGTCACCAGAAATCATTTTAATAGTACAGCCAATTAAAAACCCTAATTGTTATGTACAAGTACCATAGCTGAGGTAAAGAAAATTGATATAAAGTTATGCTCTTTACATGTGTCTTTAAGGAAAGCGTTTATTATCAACTATTATCAAGAGTGCAGGAGGTTTTTTTCTCTTGTCCTTTCAAACAAAGAAGAGGCACATGCATTTGTTCTACTCTTTCAAAGCAATCCTATATTGCATACTCAGAAAGATATATTTCTCTAGGACACACAGAGACCAAATATGTCTATATATTTATGAACTAGTGAATATTTATGGTTCCACAAAAGTCCATAAAATTCATATAGCTATGTATAATCTTGTAGCAAACCTATAGAACATTCCAATAATGCAAACAGTTCTACTACATTCTGTGTGTTCAGATATCTCTTGTATGACACCGGTATGTAAAAGTAGGTTATATGCAAATTAGTTCCTAATCCAGGCAAACATAACTATGGGGTCTATTCACGAAGCAGCCGAAGGATCTAGCCGTAGCTGGCCGATCCTTCGGCTAGCTTTGGCCCCAGGACCCCTTTGGTTCAGTAGAACTGAAGGGCTGCTGTACAGGCTATTCACTATAGCCCGTATAGCTCCCGAACTTGGCCGAGCGGCTCAGTCGAGCCGAAGGCATATGCCTCGGCTCGGCTGAGCCGCGCTGAAAGCCTAAGCTGGCC
>NW_017306294.1:3057252-3074661 GCF_000935625.1 Nanorana parkeri | reverse complement strand
CGGAGGTTCGGCTTAGCCGATCCAGATGTTGGATCGGCTGAGTCGAACTCCTTCTGCACTTCGGGTCGGCCGCACATGCTGAGCATGTGCGGCCGACCCGAAGCCACACGACGTATATCGGCGGAAATCAGCCGTACCAGCCTGAAGTGAATAGCCGAACAACGTTCAGCTCACTTCGCTTTGTGTCTTTTGTGTCAGGGCTGCTTGAAAATCAAAGGGAGTCACTTATTATAACTTTTCCCATTTCCTACTAGTCACATCTATGGCATACTGAGGAAGAAGCATGCTCAAATACAGCTCCTGTTTCTTTTTTAATTCTTAAACATACAACACTGTGCAAAAGTTTTAGGCAGGTGTGAAAAAAATGCTGTAAAGTAAAAATGCTTTCAGAAATAAAAGTGTTATTAGTTTATTTTTTTATTAAGTAACAAAATAGAAAAGAAAATAAACAGAAGTGAAATCCAAATCAAATCAATATTTGGTGTGACCACCCTTTGCCTTCAAAACAGCATCAATTCTTCTAGGTACACTTGCACACAGTTTTGGAAGGAACGCGGCTGTTAGGTTGTTCCAATCATCTTGGAGAACTAACCACAGATTATCTGTGGATGTAGTCTGCCTCAAAGCCTTCTATCTCTTCATGTAATCCCAGACACACTTGATGTTGAGATCGGGCTCTGTGGGGGCCCAAACCATCACTTCCGGGACTCATTGTTCTTCCTTAGGCTGAAGATAGTTATTAATAACATTGGCTGTATGTTTGGGGTTGTTATCCTGCTGCAGAATACATTTGGGGCAAATCACATGCCTCCCTTATAGTATGGTGTAATGGATAAGTATCTGCCTGTATTTCTCTGCATTGCGGACACCATTGATCCTGACTAAATCTCCAACTCCATTAGCAGAAATGCAGCCCTAGACTTGCAAGGAACCTCCACCATGCTTCACTGTTGCTGCAGGTACTCATTACTGTATCACTCTCCAGCCCTTCAGAGAACAAACTGCCTCCTGCTACAGCCAATTATTTAAAATTTTGACTCATCAGTCCTGAGCACCTGCTGCCATTTTTCTGTGTTCAAAAACTGTGTACAAGTGTACATAGAAAAATTCATGCTGTTTTGGAGGCAAAGGCTGGTCACACCAAATATTGATTTAATTTGGATTTCTTTTCTGTTCATTTACTTTCCATTTTGTTAATTGATAAAAATAAACTATTAACACTTTTGTTTCTAAAAGCATGCTTACTTTACAGTATTTTTTACACCTGTCTAAAACGTTTCACTGGACTGTATGTGTGATTACCTATACCTCAATACAGGGCTACAGCACTCACTGGAACTTACTGCATGAATCTTTTTTATTTATACTTAAACGGGGTACATACAGAAATGCTACAGAAATCTGACACATTTTATGCTAAACAAATACCAAAACAAACATAAAACTGATGTGTTCAGAGAGTTCTGGTGAGTGATGTATACATGTTTAGAAAGAGGAATATGTTGGATGAGCTGAATGTGCACCTGGATATCTATAGTGGACCCTTTTTGATCAGGAACTTCCTTTTGCATTTATATGTGTTGTTGCAGTAACAATCAAATAGTTTTCAACATGTTAAAGCAATATGAAGGCACACAGTGTGCCATGCATGCCTGCTACAGGTAGCACTCAGTCACCATTACACTTTCATTAATGACAGCTTAAGAAGAAGTGTGGCTAGGCAATGGACATTCAAATATTTTACATGTTCATAACAAGCAGTAAAATAACTTGAAAAAAGCCCCCACTAAACTCTATGTTTTAATACTTTCAGAATTGTATGTGAAATAGGGGATGCCAAGCCAAGCCAGCACGCTGGATTTGTGGATGTCTGTGTGGGAGACTGCAGACCTCGTTTTATGGCCAGATCTTCCCTGCTCTACTACTTTGTTGTAAGTTACTGTGCTCTGCATTCTAGTTACTGTTTTTTTTTCTAGCTATGACCAGGCTTTTTCATTTTCAAATAAATGCTAAGCAGAAACACTTTGATAAACATTAAAATTACTGAGAGAAATATGTAGTTTGCTAATGTTGACCATCTTCAGAGAATGTTGGTTGCCTGGCATGCGCTTTCTCTTTACAGGTCGGTAAGCTCTGATGGTATTGAAGTTATTGGGGTTGATTTACTAAAGGCATAGAAGCTGTTCACATAGTAAAGTTAATTTCTTTGGAAAGTTAATGTTGCCTGAGTTTAGTAAATTAAGTGAAGCAGTGTTTACTTTAATGTGGAAGGAAAATTAAAATAAATGTTTTGGCTTGTACACGATTGGATGATTGCTGTGAACACAGCTTCATTTTATTTAATCAAGGGGAATAGTCTATATTCATTTAGTAAATCAACCCCATTGAATCATCATGACACTCAGCCCCTGCCTTTTTCAGGACAGTTCAGCAATGGCAGCCTACACAATTCCAGTTAGCTTTAAAAATATGTTTGTAATTTTGGTATGCATTTACATTCTTTGGTATTTAACAACCAGCATGAAATTAATTATCAATCTTGAAAAAAATACCAGAAATATTTGCTAGATGTTCATTAGACTAGGAGCTGCTTGAAAAATGACAGTGTGAATTTGATAAGGAATATTTCAATTCCAAACACATACTCTGACAGAAGCTAACTGCTGTACTTGCTTCTGCATTTTTTCCTATAATCTCTCTTTTTGTAAACAGGGTTCTTGGAAATCATTTATTACCCAGATTTAATAACCCTGGGGCAAAAACTAACCATTCACTGACTGTATTATCTAGTTGTCTAGTAGCTCTTATTCATCATAATTTTACAGCAGGGCTTCTGTACACCTGAATCCCTGTATATGCAGTAAGTGTGCAAGGTGTTGAGACCGATATATGCAAGCATTAAACATTCTGAGAGCTTTTTAAGACTGAAGACTTCTCATAAAGAGTATAACTTTGAGAAAAGCACTGAATGGAAGACTGATTTTTTTAATGCAACTTTATAGTTCATCACATCTATTGTTGCAACAACTTAATCCGGAAGTGTTTTTAAGTGTTCATTAACACTAAATTGCATTGGAATGCCTGTGGGAAAAACATGTGAGATCTGCACAAGCATCTAATGAGTTTGTAATGATTGAACATTTCAAGTGAAGTGTTACTGAAAATTGACTGCATTGCACACTTTCTTTAATTATTTCATCTGAAAAGGGCACATTAGGAAAGAGAGTTTATCTCTCAGAGAATTTCCCTTTGCCTCTTCATTTTGATGGGTAATGCAACTTGATTTGAGTAATTCGTTTCCTCATGAATAGCACTAAGCAAGAGCTTGAATGGCACCCAGTCTGTCTGCTGAGCTCAGCAATGTTTTTGTGCCTTAACAACTACTCTTGAGAGAATCTAGTTAACTCTAGCAGTGCGTGAACTCAACCTTGCCAAACTTAAATTATTCAATGTAGACTGTAATGCTATTTTATTATCTATAATATCAAAGTAATGATATGGGATAAACTGCACAAGGGTGTAAATTTCACACCAGATCAGTAAACTTATGTTTGGTTTAAACTTCTGGTAATGACTGAACTTTGTTTGTTTCTCTGGAAAGGCAGTACTATAATCTGCACATAACATTATAGTTTAAAGCATGCAGTTTAGGAGTAAATAGTCATCGGTAGAAGTACAGCAAGGCTCCATTCTGTTTGGCCAGTTATGTAGGACTGTTGAGACTGCTAATAGACTCTTGAGAAATAGAATATGGTTATACAAAGCTGTCTGAACGAATTAACAGATTTCTTTAACAAAGAATAGTATTCGCCTAGCAAAGAATGCTTTCTGTCATTTTAAATCAATTAAATAGTTTAAATGCAATTGTGCCAAGTTTTCAAAACGAATTAAAACTTATCAAACTAGCAACATCTTTTGAAGAACTGCATATCACAACATATCTATAAGCATTTGGCTAACAGGGATTTCTAGTTTTCCCATCAACATATTTTTTTCTCTTACTTTTGTATATCAAATTAACTTGAACATTTTGCATTTTATTTTTTAAAAGATACATATTCCAGCCAATGAAGCTCAATGTTAAATGGAATTATCCTTTATCACATAGGGATAGAGGCAATAAAACTGGACTAAAAGAAAATTAGGCCAAAATGAAACCCATTGCCGTTATCTAAAACAGGTTTTAGCTAATGGAAATATTAAATAAGAATTTTGATTGGTTGTGTAGGGAACCAGTCTCAATGTAGAGGCAAACTTGCAGTCTCTTCAACAAAAATGCCACCTTTAATTCCAGACAGCAATCAGTTGACAAAAAAAAGGTTACAAGTATCCAGCCCAAAAATTTAAATTGTCATAAACAAATAAAAGTCCGCTCCACTGAGCCTTACTGGGTATTAGCGATAGTCCGCTGAGCTGGGTCTGTTTCCTTTATGGGAACAGTTACAGTCCATCCACAGAACCCTGTCCTGCTGATAATCTTGGCTCCAAACACATAACTTGCTGCATTCAGCACACTGTCTCTCCTTGCACTGAGACACACACTTCCCCCAAGCTAGGTGCAGCTGCACACTAATTAAGTCCTGTGCAGTCTTCACTAAACTACGGTCCATGGAACTAGGAGTCTGTCCCACCCAGAGCTCTATCAGACTCCTAGTAACACCAGCCCCAGGATTTGTTTTACCAATACAAGGTAAAGAGCTATTTTTCTTTACCTTCATTTCTATGCTGGCATTACCTTAGATGATAAATCTAAGGATCCATGGAGAAATGTATCTACCATCTATCACTTTTCCTGCCAACCTGGCAGGTTTTACTGGCACCATGTTACAGTTGCCATATACACCAACTCCAATTTTGTGTTCATTTTCTTACCTCCAGTTTTATTACATCCATAGAGTTGTGTTCAAGCTAGCATTGCAACAAAAAGAACAAAAACAAAAAACACACAGGCATTTGGGCATATGCATGCACCACTGTTTCATTGAGTCCCCAGCCTGCCAAAATACACGTACAAGAAGAAGCAAATAGATCAATGTGAAGACCAAAGTATCTCACACGGCACTCTATACAGATTCCGCCATCTTGGATTGGTCCTGTGGCTGTGTTGATTCGATCAATAACGCGCGTTTGGTATTTGTGTTGCGAGTGAGGAATCTCTCCATCACCCGGTCCAGGTGTCCGGTGATCAGCCTGATCGAAACTGCACGGGGAAGAGCGGCTGTGTTCAGTGTTCCGTCGTGGTTTTTTGCGGAGCCGGTTCACTCACCACTACACCATCGGGCGCCGGAACCGGAAGTCCTGGTTTGCTTTTTAAGTTTGTGACTAATATGGCAGCTGTAACATTCCCCATGCTTTCTAAATAATGATCTCCAGAACATCAGTGTGTCCTGCCACTTGCTGTGTTCAAGAGTCACCTACAGAATGTATTCTCTGGGTTTCATATAAGCAATCTTCTTTCCTTTTATAAGTGCATTACTTTGGCCTTTATGAATCAATACAATTGTAGTTTATTGGTTTATAGTATGGTATGGTATGGTATTGTGCATGCTGGTGCATCTGTGTATGGTATCCTCATGATTCTTACAAAAGTGAATTGTTCTTTGAGACTTTTTAGACCTTGTCTTTATTGGATTCTTAATTTACCAACCCACATTGGATTGATTTTGTGCACTCTTTTACATAAATGTATGGGAAAAAAATGTGGTGCTTATTTTTTGTTACTGGATGCTGGCTACAAAACTAAGCTCAGTAGACGTTATGCCCTAAGTCTCTGCTGCTGTCATTACAAGTCATTATCCAATTTTGTTTAAAATACAACTTAGTAGTCAGTCATCTTCAAATAAGCATGCGATTTATAGCTACAGTATGTCAGAAATGGTGCCACCAAGTTTAGTAATATGGTGTTTTGGAGTTCATTATAAAGTAGCAATCACACTGTGAAATGCCACAGCTGATTTATTACATCAAATAAAAACAGTTTATTGATGCATGCCATTCTAAGGATACACTACCCATAGGCTGGCAAAAGAAAACACCACTTAGAGAGCATCGCCATCATTCTTCAACAGCTGTACATTAACACTCAACAGGGCATCCTCTGTTACAGTGGATATAACAAGCTACCTCCACTGCTGGATGCAAGTCAAAGGCACCCCATACGATAAATATAAAAAATTTGAGTATAACAGGACCTTCCAACAAAGGCCCTGCTAGAACTGCCCTGACATAACTATAACCATCCCTTGCTGCATGATAAATGGATGTACAGGAGTCACGTGGCTAACTTTTAATTGTCTATCTCTTTTTTATATATAATCACCCCCACTTAGTACTCCTCCCCATATGAATAAAGTAGCTCTTTACTGCCCTCCACATGACCCCAAACTTTCTGTATGCTGCAATTTACCTTATTATTCCACCCTTCTGCCTATTTGCTTCAGCCTATATTTCAGGTTTCTCAACACATTACATTTTTAATTTGTGTTAAATATCTCTTTTAGTCTGTTGTATAATGCACTATAAGTACACATACCAATCTTTTAGTATGTTTTTTTTTTTTTAGAGCAATGACAATGATAGTTTGAAGTCAGCTTCCGAATAGTAGACCATGGCTTGAACTAAGGAGCCAAGGCAATGTGGCTATTAGGTAACCTATATCACAAACAGACCTGTACATGTGATATTACTTTCCTGTGGGTTGGAGATCCAGTTTAGATTGGCAGTGTGTATTTAGAAACACACAAGTGGCGGAACACCTTGGGATAATATGTTCTCTAAATTTCCATTCTATTTCTCACCAAGGTATTCTTTTGTTTGCCTGAATAGAACAATCAAACATGACATCTCCTTTTCTGATCATACTGCAAATAGAAAATAAAACATTCATAACTACAGCTTTAAATAATTTATGTTCGTTTGTATCACTTAGCTTTTGGATAATAACTTTTCTGCATGTAATTCTGATATTTTTCTATCACTGGAAATTTTTTTTTTTAAATTTACAATTTTCTACATATTTTGTGCTGAATATCTTGTAGCCAAACTGTTCACAGTAAGGTGAATAAAGTATCAATGGTAAATAAATGACGTAAAGTACAGCCATATACATGGCATGCCCATTATCCAGTTAAAATTAATATCCTCCATTGCTTGTATTGACATTGAGCTATATCTCTGAAGCATACTACATAGTGAGTCAGCAGATGTGTGCATGTATTTAGTCTTTGTAATTTTTAAAAGTGTATGTAAAGCTTTTTTTCTTTAGTTTTAATAGACGAGGAAATGATAGAGCATCTTTTGGGGTTTTATTGCTCTCTGACCCACTTGGTACAGTTACCCTTTCTCTTTGAACATCGTCACCAGGATAGGAAGTGATAGGAAATCCAAAATATTTCAGTTTTCGCCATAAGTTTTAGGAATAAAGGTGAAATCTTCCAGTGAGGACATCAGTTCAGGTGTTTATTGTTTGACAGGGGATTTAATCTCACTTTGAAGAGATTAAGAGATTGATTGGCTTTTGTTTGCTTAATGTGGGTTTTGCACTCCCATACAAGTCTATTGAAATGCAAAACCTGCTTGAAGCAAGTCAAATGCAGGTAAGAAGAAGGTCAAATGCAGATCAAATGACCTGTCAATGAATTCTGAATGATCTCAGAAGTGTCCCAAACTGCTGTTGACACAAGCGCAAAGCCTATTGATATGACCACCCAAAATATTTTCTCTACTAAGAAAAAATAAAAAAAAGGTTTTGTCTTTAGATATACTTCAAATCTCAAATCAAAAGTACTGTAAGTCTGTGCCTGTTTTACTGAAACTCTCTCCAAGACTGACTCAGCCGATCCAACATCTGGATCGGCTGAGCCGAACCTCTGGTAGGCTACTCGCTGCTGTTCGGCCTATTCTCATAGGGGTCGAATAGCAGTGAGTGAATAGCCAAATGCCGCCCAGCTATTCCGCTCGGTACCTCCATGGTACCAAGCAGAATAGAAAAACTGTTAAAAAAAGTAAAAAAAAAGTAGAAAATGATTGCGCGGAGTGACAGCTAGCTCCGCCCAACTATTTTCTATTGGCCGGGACCAGCTGTTATTACAATGAGAGCTTGGTGGAGCCGGCTGTGATATGAAAGCCGGCTCCGCTTAGCTCTCATTGTAATGACCAGTGATGTGCAGTGCCTCTTGCTTGGGGTGAGGCAATCCACAGCCGCTCCACGCCGGCTGGAGCCATGCCCCTGTTGGGTTAAGCTCCACCTCCTGTCGGCAAAAGCCCCACCCCCAAGCTAAAGTAAAGGACGGTTTGCCTCCCCTGACTGCACGTCCCTGCTAATGACAGTTCAGCCTCTCCTGGTTACCTGGTAACCAGGGGATGCTGAACTGCCATTAGACACTGAGAACTCGGCGGAGCCACCATGATATCAGATAACAGTGGAAGCTTTAGCTCCCTGTTATTTGCTGATTCCCCTGCTATGTTTTTTTTTCTATTATGTTGACAGCTGCCGCAGGCTGCCATCAGAGCAAAGAAATAAGAAAACAAATAGCATAAGAATGAATAGCTAGGCTGCTATTGGCCATTTCAAATTGGAATAGCCAATAGTAGGCTGGCTATTGCACTGAGCCACTCGGCCAACTTTCGGAGCTGTACGAGCTATGGTGAATAGCACGTACAGCAGCACTTCGGTTCTACTGAACCGAAGGGGTCCTGGGTCCGAAGCTAGCCGAAGGATCAGCCGAAGCTACGGCTTTGTGAATAACCCTCAAAGTCTTCTTCTGTTTGGAATCTGAAAACATATGTGTTAATGTATGTAAAGGTAAACATTTTTTAAGTATATGATAGAGCAGTGAGGGGGTAGACCATGGCTCGGCAACCACTGGCACGTGTGGCAGGCACCTAATGGCTTCTGAGTTGGTGCCTGATGGCTTGGCTGTGTTCGACAGTTGGATAGGCTATCAATTACAAAGCCTGGACCACCCACATCTCTATCATTGAAAGTTGCTGACACACTGTGCTGAGGAAACTTTAACACATGCATTCCTGTCTGTCTGCGGATGTGGTTGCTGCTAATGAAAAAAAAATCTCTAAAAATGTTTTGGAGAAAAAAAGACTTGGTGGTTTTCTGTAGACAGCACTAGCAAACAAACAAAATCTTGTGGTGCTGGCTGTGGTGTGTTCCAAAGTGTTGCATAAGGAGCATAGAGAGTGTGATTAGAATATGTGTCTTTGGGTGGAGTTAACAATAAAAGACATGCTCACATAAATGTGTTTCTTTGTGCTGTCTCTTTGAATAGGGCCACAAGATGCCTCCTTATATAGAAAAAAATGGGTATTCTTGCACTTCTGCAATTGGATAATAAAAATGTCTAACTAGTTGCTCAAATGCCCTTCACCAAACTTTAAACACAGGATATTGTTGTTTTTTTTTACAATCCACGATTTTAAGCATGTCAATAATAGATTGTGTGTCAGGATCTTACTCAGGCAATCATTGTATATAACTTGTAAACTAGACCTGGTTCATCTTAATTAAGGGATATTTACCACATCCTGGCATATGTATGTGCTGTATCTAAGAGACAACCCCACAACAGTGAACACTAATTACACAGAAATATGTTCTTGGTCTAACTAATTGAAATATGAGGCTCAACACCTTGTTTTTATTAGTAATAATCATATGTATAAATTAGGTCCAGTATCTTAAGAGTAACCTTCTGTTAAGAAAGTGCCACTAAGCCATGCTATCTGTATATTTGATCTGCTCTCCTAGTGAGCGTGTGACTTATACAATGGTAGATGATTTAAAATAATTGTTCATAGCCACTTTTCTTCCAAATTCCCAGTGTGTGAATACATAAATATGAAGAAATACGCACTATTATTTAAGAACTCATTGTACTTCCAGTTTTAGTTGAAAGTGTAAAGGATTTTTTAACACTTAACTTTGTTTAAAAGCATTAAAAATATTTTTATTCAACTTGACAAAACATCATTTATTTTTTTAAGGGTGGATGTTTATTATAATACCTACTACTTAATTTGGTAGACCCCCTGTTTAAATTTAGTGCTAAAAAGTTCTTCTTGCTGCTTCTAATATTAATCAGAGTTAGGTGTTGGTCCCATTGACTTAAAAGGAAGATTAGCAGTATTTCTTTAGAGCACCACAACTGTCAAGGTAAGCCTCAGTGTATATGGTTTGCCCCACTACCTTCTATTCTTAGCTAAATTCTTACCTTTAGATAGAGATATAATTTATAAACAAAAACAAGATTAGTTTTGTAGTCAAGATTGCTTTAGGGTTTGCTTTATTTACTATCATGGCTAGATTTACAGTAGGTGGGATAATCTGGTGTCCACAAATGCTTTTGCCCATATAGTGTTTCATCTGCCTAAAGGCAGAAGAGGCAAAGTCCATTTTTTTCTTCTATAGGTATTGGTCACACATTTTTTTGCCTAATATCAGTATAAATCTAATATAGACTTACTTAAGCATTGAAACTATGGATTTGATTTAAATAAGGCAAAAAGGGTGTTAAACTTTGCAAGTGAATTTGCTCTTAGCTTAGTGGATGGAGTTCAAATTTACTTTGCAAAGAATATCCAATGATGTGCAAAGAAAATAAAATAAAAAACTGTATTTTTGCTTGATTGGATGATGGAAGTCTAGAAGTCTGTAGAGTTTCAACTCAGTCACTAATCTAAGGAAATATTTCCTTGTAAAGTAAAGGGAACAGCCTATTTGCCTTTAATAAATGAACCAATATATTTTGAGCCAGTTTAGAACCAGTAAACCAAGAAAATGTTATGTGTAAAACAAATGATCCTAGGGGTAATGCTTTGGACACCAATGTTTGTGATGGAAATTCAGCATTGCTTACTAAAATACTTATTTCTTTGCATTGGCTGTATAGTTACAATATTTTCCAGGTATTTAAGACTAATGTCTGTGAGTGATCTTGTCAAACGCTGTGTTTCCATTCAAGCAAATACAGCTGTATTCAATGAAAAACACACTGTTTGACAAGAAAAGGATGCATTTGATCTGCTTTGTCTGCAGTTTAAATGCCCCTCAGTAAGACATACTACATCCAAGGAAACACAGCAGAACACAAAGCAGGTCAAATGCAGCCTCTGAACTACCATGTGTGTTGCTCAAAGTCAAACACCCCTAAAAATAACCCTTACACAGGTCGGTACTTAAAGACTACAAATACCTACTTTGTGACATACATCATATTAGTTTACATTGTGAAATAAAGAAACTATACATATCCCAAGCTCTGGTGCACCAAATGTAAGCCTGGTGTACATATCATTCGTTAGAGCCATATGTTTTGGTCCATATGAGGATATTTTTAAGCTGTTCATTATATCCTCTAAAAAATAACACCATGCATGACAAATTATTTCAACAAATAGAATAGGGGATAACAGCATTGCTATGATACTATACTAAATATTGATTATTTAGTTAATGTTCAGAAACGAATTACACAAATGATAAGTATGGTGTTGCTGATGAGAACATGGCATGGTGTGTATGTGTATACAATATACCACTATGGAATGTATATTGCGTTAAATCATTTTTTATTGTGAAAGAATGCTTGGTCAGTAATTGGCCCATAATGACTGTAGTTAAAATGACATTTTCCAGACCCAAATTTCAAAAGTTTCACATAGTCAAGCAATAGCAGGTTCAGCTTTCATATAGTCACTGACTCCATTGTTTGTGAATATGCTGTCACTTCTGCATAACTCATCACTTGAATGCAGATGTTCTCTTCTCCTGCAGTCCTTAGGAGTTTTTCCATTAAAATGCTAATCTAAGTATACACTCCAGATTTTCATTTCTGAAATAGGCATTTTTTATGCTTTATTTCTGTATCATTGTGATCTCCTGTATTAGACAGTAATCATATGTTATCACATTCTAAATACAAAAATGAATCCCCTTAGACTGATGGTTTTGGTGGTCCTCGGAAGGTTAAATTCACAATAGGGTTGCAAAAAGCTGGAAGGGAATTTCCATCTTACTAGAGATATATCTGAGCTATTACTAGAAGACACAGTAGGGCAGGCCTTAACTCATGTATGTGAGATAAAAAAAAACAAATCTAGGAACAAAGAAAAATCATTTAGTAAACTCCTCTTGCTTTTTTATGGTGAGTTGCCATGATGCTAAGTTCACAAATTTAACTTGGTTCTCATAAATGTTACTTAATATGAGTTCTATACAGTTTTCTTCAAGTCAAATTAAGCTTTGCTTTGAAAAGGCCTCAGGGTAGGACTGCAAACTATGTCAGTCATTCTGAGCTGTGCAACCTCTCTAGCCAAGCATTCTGAATAATTAGAAGAATGTTTAGTTACACTGTGCAGACACCAAGAGATGGCGTTTATGATGTTATTGGTTGGTTGTGATACTTGGAATTACTTCTTGTTGGGCATGGAAATGTTATGAGTTAATTTGTCTATTTTCTATGAAGATAATGGAACAGACTTTTGGTGTTGATACTCCTGTTAAATCAAAAGATATTCTCAACACTTATGAATGGCCAGCCTAAAGATGCCAATAGAAATTAGATGATAGTCTCCTGATGCTGCAATTTGTAGTTGAATTAGACAGTGATACACTGTCTGTAGGGAATCAAACAACAGCTCAGAATGAGTTTTCTTAGGCAACAAAATGATAGGGTGGGTTAGAAAACTTTGGCTGCACTTAGCTTTGGGGAGAAACTAGTTCAGGAAACATAAGGGGGGAATTTACTCATTTACAAATTTACTAAAACTGGACAAGACAGAATCTGGAGTAGCTGTGCATTGTAACCAGTTCGGATTCTGTGTTCATCTTGTTCAGTTGAGCATGTTTGTAAATAAAAGATAGAAGCTGATGGGATGCCATGCTCAGTTGCTCCAGATTTTGTCTGTTTTAGTCTTAGTAATTTTCCCTAATTGTGAGATGGTTCTTTCATAAATGTATGTCTAATAGAGTTCTAATGCATATGGCAAGCTTTAGACCTTACTGCTGTTGACTGAATGGTACTTGTAATGCTAAACTACTGACCACACTACCACTATTGAATAAATGGAGCTATCTGAGATGATGACCTCCTACATCTAAATATGTAAAAACAGAGACATGTTTAAAAATAAAGGAAAAACTATAAACATTCAAATTAAATGAAAAGAAACTAAATAAAACATATATAAATTCTCAATTATGAAATAATTATATAGACACATACAATTAATACATTTCTAACTGCAGACATCAGTGATTAAAGTAACTCATTTTCTTTTAACAGACATTGGCTTTGTCAAAATTAGAGCCCACCCAAGGACCCGTCTCAGGAGGGACACAAGTGACCATCACCGGAACAAACTTAAGTGCAGGAAGTAGCGTGAAAGTAATGTTTGGTGGACAGCCGTGCATTTTTGACAGGTAATATTGCCTTTGCCATGTATTATCTATGATATATCATTTGCATTGCATAATCATTCATCATCTTTTTTTGTGACCATGGCTTATCTGTGGTGCTTAGATTAGACACATATTCATTTTTTATTATTTGCATTATTTATTGATCATAGTAAAATTAAGCCACAAGAGGAAAATAAAATTTGGTTATATAACTGTGTGTATAAAATATCAAAACTGTTTTATAATGATCTGCATTTGTGCAAGTGATTTACAAGATTAAAGCAGTGACATGAGACAGTCACATACGGAATGTATTAGTATTCAGTAGTTTTATGATTTGTCAGATAATGTTCTTTTAATGCAGTTTTTCTTGAGAATATATTATGAGGCATACATAATATATTCAGATTAAGGTTACAGGCTATTTCACAAAGTGCTTTAAATCTACACAAAATTATCTTGTTCCCATTTGTATGATAAAAAAGAAACTAGTAATAGGATTAAACATATTTTTTCTTCTTTGGTATTTATGATAGCTCTTTAGATCATCCTTGAAGTGAAGTGGACCAAAATACCTAAAGTGAATAAGGTGGATGCAGTCATTATGAAAGGCATACAGAAATCTTTCCAGCCTTAGGCATATTTACTGTAGTGTATAAAAAGATTTGTAAGTTCATAGTGGAATAAAGATGATGTAGATGTGCTGTGTAGAAAAGGAAGTGTCAGGTGCTTTCCAGTCCTGCAGTATATTGTACTGTGTTTTAATGTTATCAATTTATGTATTCCTTGTCTAAATCCAGCAGTTACCAAGCCCTGTTCCTGACACTCATCATTCTCTCTTAGGCCCCAATCAGGTCTGTGTTACAATAATAGGCAGCAAAGCACGCATTTTGCCACATGTTACAGCAACATACATCTATGTGTTGTGGTGGCCTTCATTTTGAATTATATAGTAGGAGGCAATGGACTAGCACTGCAGAGCACCACAACCCACATGCTATGCATTGCATTAAAAAAAGGGTCATATGCATATTTTGGCTGCCTTGTGGTACATTGGCAGCCCATTCAAAATAAGTAGGCTGCCTTAATGTAAGCACGGTAGTGCGCAAGACAATGCACTTTAATGGGTGTTTGTTAACACACTGCAATGCAGTGCTATTGGGTAAATAGGTGCTGTGCAATATCTGAAAGTATGTAGATGGGTGTGCTCGGGGTCACCAATAAGTGAATAAAATAAGTGTTAGCAAAACAACATGTGATCAAAATCTGAATGAGTGTTTGCAATCATAAAGGTATACTAAAGTGATAACCGGTGAACAAAAATATGAGTATATTATATTAATTTCACTTTGTGCAAAAGTGCATTAAGATGAATTAAATTAACTATACCTTAATAAAAATTATGTTGTAATCACACGTGTATCAAGTACAAAAATTAATAAAAGTGGTTAACAGCAAATTAGCTCAAAAATATCAGTAGGAGTGATGAATCACCATGTGAATTCAAAAGTAATTATAAAGTTCAGGTATAGATGATGTATTGATGATGAGAATAAGCTTCAAAAACAAGTTCAATCTTTCTCCCACACCAAGTGTCCACGCCAAAACTCCCCTCTGGGATGCGCACTCACCAGACCCACGGTGTTCGTAGGCAAAGAGAGATCAAAAGCCAATTAGTAGTCCCACGGCCGTCTCATCAGCGTCACATGGATCAATAATTTAGCGAAAAAACAAAAAGGAAAAAAGAACTCCTCATAGTGTAGTCGACATCAACGTTTATTAAACAAAAAAGCAGTCACTTACAGTTAAAATTGATTAAAACGGCCGCTCACATGCGGTGAGTAGATATCTTGTAATTCCTGGTTGTTCATGGTATTGAGAAGTATAGCCCCGCCCCTTCTGAAAGTAGACCTGCCATGAGAAATATAGAGGCTGCCATTTCTGATCCTCTGGATGTTTTTGTGTTTGTGAGCCAGAACAAATATGCAAATCAGAAAGCAAAGCCATTACCCCCTGCCTGGCTTGTTGATTGCCGGAGAAGCCGGCTCCATGCTGTTTGGCCGATGTTCTAAAGTGATAGAACACCGGCTCGATGCTGATTGGCCAGGAAGCTGGATTGTTTGACCGCCTCGATTCAGATTGGGAAGGCGCGTAATGACCCGCCACCTGGTTTCCTAATTGGCCGGGAAGCCGGCTCGAAGCTGATTGGCTGCGAAGCCGGCTTCACAGCCAATCAGCATCGAGTCAGCCAAACAGCATGAAGTTGGCTTCCTGGCCCATCAGGAAGCCGGACACCAAGTAATTACCTGCCGCCTGGTTTCCTGATTGGCCGGGAAACCGACTCTATGTTCCCTCCCGTTGGTCAGAGGAAATCTCCCTCTGAACGGTTTCAGGGGTAAGTATTGGAGCATTTGGGCGAGTATGAGTACTTACCCAAATACTCTGAATCGGCACGATTTAGCATCCCTAATTTTTAGGATATGTTATAAATGGCAGCCTCTGTATTTTCCCTATTGGTGAGGTTATTTAAGTGTCTCTATTTCATGTCAGTGGCCCTAAAATATGTTTTAGTGGATTCTTAATAATTTTTTATATTTTGAAGCAAATAAAAATACCTCAAAATAATCCACAACTCTCACAGCTCAGATTCTGCAGTCAGATCTATATGAAGAGGAACCTCCAAGTGCTGGCAAAAGGCTCGCTCCCACCTGTCTGAATTTTTGTCCAAGAAGAGCCGCACTTAATGCTTCTTCCAAATAAATGCAAATTTGATTTTAATCCTTGAAACAGCATACACCTTCCAAAGCTCCCCAAAACAAATTAAACTCTCTCCTTACGTGTTTCACCCACAAGGCTTAATCAAATACCTAACTTGATTTCTTAAATGCTTTAGGTATGTACTAAAACTGTAAACTGATAATTTACAATTACTTTGATGTATATACTATCTGCAAAATCTTTTCAGAAATTACCCCGCCAAGCCCTTTTTCAAAATTTCCCCCCCCAACCCCCCCCCCCCCCTTCCGCCGGTCCACCTCGGTGGATAGTTCTTGTAAGGTTTAAAGTTTTACTACAGCCCACCAATCCTATTTTAATGTAAAAAGTAATCTATCTTTCATTTATCATAGCTAGGCAAGGTATTTGACAAAGACACCAGTTTTCATGAATTGAGTAATTGCTTAGCCTTTATACATTTTATACATTTTTAGATGCTGGCTAGGTGTTAGGTATAAAATATCTTTATGTCCAGAGAATTTAGCAATTCGATAAAGTTGCTTTTATTGTGCATTTGTGGTTGGTGCATCTTTAATATATGGACAAGCATGTATACATTATATATGTTTATTGAGTTTATTGTGTGCTGTTTGTTTAGCTATAATATTCACTACCTTTATTGCAGGAGAACAGCAAATGAGATATTCTGTAACACCACAGCTTCTCTTGAAGGCTTAGAAAAGGTGAAAGTGACTGTTCAGATTGACAAATCTAAAATTCCTCAGGAGTTAGCATTTGAGTATGTGGAAGATCCTAGAATTATGAAACTTGAACCAGAGTGGAGCATTTTCAGGTATTGTATAGATTGCATTTGTACAGATGGTTCTGTAGGTTAATATGTTGGTTGTTGCAATGTTTAAATAAATATGTTTGGATGCACTTTATATTGTACTTGAATATCGAATTATTGGAGGGCTCCTACTATGGGATTTCTATGCTAGGGGGTTTGCGCTGTTTGAATAAAATATATTTAACTGCATATCCACTAGAAATACATAGGGGTCTATTCACGAAGCTGCCGAAGGATCTGGTCGTAGCTTAGGCCGATCCTTCGGCTAGCTTCGGAAAAGAAAAAAAAATACATTTTCCTATTGAAAAGCATTGGGACATTACTATTGGCTATTTCAATTTGCAATAGCCAATAGTAAACTAGCATTGTACCCGCCCTCTGCTGCAGTTCCCCAACAGGTCCATCAGCAGAGGACGGGTACAATTGGATTTCA
>NW_017306294.1:3054594-3057187 GCF_000935625.1 Nanorana parkeri | reverse complement strand
GTTGGATCCTTCTGCACTTCGGGTCGTCCGAACATGCTGAGCATGTTCGGCCGACCCGAAGCCACAGGAAGCAAGCCGATGTACGGCTGAAATTAGCCTTACCAGCCTGAAGTGAATAGCCGAACAGTGTTCGGCTCACTTCACTTCAGATCGGTCATTCACTCGGCTGCCCTCAGCAGCTTCGTGAATAGACCTCATAATTTGCAGCTCAATTTGACAAAATATAAATAATAATACTTTTCCTACATTTATACATACTTGTTAATAAAAATGCATAATTTATAGCCTGAACACTATTTCTTAGAAGTATTTCATGGTTGGACATCATTGAAGCTACGTATTCAAATTATGGAGTGTGCACATGATAATGCCATTGACCTTTCTCAGCTCCACTGCTCATTAAACCTGCTCACTTGTCTTGTAAAGACACAAGATGAGGATAGAAACAGTCTGATCAATAGACTATGTGACAGCTTCTTTAAATCCTATCATTTGGCTTAGACCTGCTTCATGTGTATTTATAGACTGGATTAAAAAAAAAAGTTCTATATATTATAATCTATATAATGTAAAGATAACAAGTGAAATAAGCTAGAATAAAATACCAAAGAAATTTAATTCTAAATAAAACCATAATTCTAATATAAGTAATTATATTTATCCTGAGTACCTTTTCATAGCATGTGGAAATGCCTCATGAAATATGCTGTGTACTTCTCTGCTTTGGTGCTTGGGACATTAAAATGTTGGGTAATTTCTAGAAAATGTTGACTAAAGTCAAAAGCATACAACTGTTTAGAAATATTGTCTGAATGTATTTAATCTGTTATATTCTGCTAAAGTCATTATTTTTATTGTTGTTAAAAAATGAGACTATTTTACCCTGGGAATCTATTTTAATACATCAGCATTATACCTTTATTCTGCATGATGATGTAATGCATATTAATTGATGTATGCAATATGTCAACTGCAGAGCCCATACCCAGAAGGGAACTGTAAAGTGCATTTCCACTTTTGCATTCAAATTTGGGAAATCCCCAAGATATGTTTGCTATGCACTCCCATTTACACAGCTGATGTTGCCCCCCAAAGCCACATGAAAAGACTCTCTTCACCCTGTACGGCATTTAGTTTTTTTAAAGTAGTTTTGCATTTGTATGTCCCAGTACCAGTGCCCAACTTCCCATGCCTTTTATGGCAGTAGTTTGTCTATTAGCCTTAGCAATGGCCAAAATGTAACAACAAGATCCCCCATAGACTTTTTTTCACAAGTAAAGTTTTTATTGTTTGGAGAATTGACCATAGCAAGTACAGAGGCATCAGATAAGTAGCCTTAAACAACCATAAGGTCTACACATTTTTTTTTACAACAATGAAATAAAAACCAAGGGGGGTGTTATGGAAATTCACTTGGTTCAACCCACAAATCCATGTCGCATTAAGCTGCGCCAAACGCAAAGAATTTCCCCCGTTGTACTACGCTCTTTTGTGCAAGGACTGGAAGTATCCCTTTCAGAGTCATGTAGAGTTAGGAGACAGATGCTGCTTGCTTGATAATCCCATGCTTAGAGACAGATCACAGGTATGTTTATTGTTTTATACCTGCCCAACAGGAAGTGATGTCAGACCGGAAGGGGTGTCTCAAACAGCGAGACAGGAAATGCGGCAAGACAGGAAGTGATGTCAACAACCAGCAAACCAGGAAATGGGGCAGACAGGAAGTGAACAGGAGCCAGCTAACAAAACACATTAGTAGAATAATCTATCACCACCGGAGTGACTTTATCCAGCATTGCTCAGTGATCAATGCCACATAATGTTACTATGATTCTCATGCGTGCTTATTTTCAGGCAACGTCATTATCTCTAGCGGGTTGATCAGACTCACTAGGGACAATAAACGCACGTTCCTTTCATATACTGCGTTCCAAACAAATGTATCCACGCAAGCCAATAAATCCATGCATTGCACGGGGGCCCCCAGCCGGCGTCCATACATTTGCCAAGAAGACACTGCTCCGCCGCGCATAAGATATCTACTCCAATGGTTTAACCCCCCAGTGTCTATTTAAACCGAGACACTGAGAGACTAATGACAAAACATTACAATACACTAAAAACACATCCTAGTAAAATTTCCACAACAGGGGTACGCCAATGGAAGTTGAGTGGGGCTTAACCAGGAGAGACCTTAGTCTATTGTAGTGGCATCACATCTATCTATATAGCAGGACACAGCGTAATTAGTAGAGTATACCATAATTGGGTCAGATAGAAGAGATCCCCCATAGAGTTTAATGGAATTTGCCTCTAACTTTGGGTTTATCAAACTCTTAGCTTCCTCTTAACTCTTTGCCCAACAATAATTGTCTTATTTTTATCATTCCAAATCTAGAAACTGTCTCTGACTGGGCAAGAATGGTAATCATACAGTTGATTTACTAAAGTCAAATAGGCTGTTTAATTTGCAAGGGAGTTTTTCCTCAGGTTAGCGAATGTTGTGAAAATTCGCTTTACAAAGAATACCCGATCACAAGCAAGAAAAATACAATAAAAAAGTATTTTTGCTTGCACATGATTGGATGATTGA
>NW_017306294.1:3009444-3054467 GCF_000935625.1 Nanorana parkeri | reverse complement strand
TTTCAGTTAATTATGCATTTTTCCAGCTATATATAACATATGGTCCCTTGAGGATTCTGAAACATATTTATGCCAATTAAGTTAACATGTCTTGCATTTTCATGCTGATCATTTGTTAAGTCAAAATCAGTTGCTGGTAGCCTAAATAAGGCTGGAACCATATACAGAGACCTTTGAGGAGTTAAACATGAAAAAACATTGGAAAAATGGTTTATTATACAGGCTCTATGATGTTTCACATAGCTTGTTTGAAGCCTGTTTTTTTGTACCTGTCATTTCTCTTCCTTACAAACCAAAATAAACTAAAAGAGGTATTTAACGTTGCATGCCAAACTGAACATCTAAGCAGAGAAATATGTGACTTGAGTAAAACAGCTGACATCTCTACAAATTCTTTCCAATTAGTGCTTTATTCACCAAGAACAGAATCCTAGGAATCTGCTTATATCATTTTATCTGGAGGCTGTAGAACAGTTTATGAGCAGGAGATTCCATGTTCTTCACTGCAATTATATCCAGGCAGGGACTGCCAGGTAGAAGACATCACAGAACCAGAGGCTTTTTTTATGGAAATAAAGAAAGCAATGTGCAGTACTATAAATCTTCCTTAATATGGAGTTTGTTAACAAATATACTATTATGGCATTTTACATTGCTGTAATTCTCTGGTTGATTTACCAGAGATATAGAGTCTGCTCACTTAGCAGGATGAATGTTTACTTTGCAATGTGAATCATAGTAAAAAGGGTGAACTTGTGTTCACTTTGTAAACCCAATCAGGTGTGAGATAGAAAAGGAAAAAGCATTTTTTGTAGCACATGACTGGTTGATTATGTGAACACAGCTTCATATTATTGACTTAGCTCAGTGAACATTAAAGGGACACTAAACTCAGAAGTTAAATCTTAAAAGTGCATTCGTGTTCCTTAACTATTAACAATACTGTACCTTATTTGTGTATCATTTAGCTGTAGATCCTCAAATCATGATGGACTACAATCTCAATACAAATTAGTAAACTAAACATGAGATTGTATTCCATCACAGGAGCAAACTTCGAGTGGTAGCTACTTTACAACACACACAGGGACCATGGGGAACAAAAGTAGCCACCCTCCAGAAGGACGGACAGTGTCAGCACCAATTCATAGATGATTTGAGGATCTACAACTGAGTGATATGTAAAAAAACAACATTTTTGTTAATAATTAAGGTACTTGAATGCATTTTTTAAGATTTAGCTCCTGAGTTTAGTGTCACTTTAACAGTGCAAAGTGAACATTAATTTCACAAATTGAACTGTCTATATGCCTTTAGTAAATCAACTGCACTGCATATCACTATAGTGTGCCTTGGATATACACCTGCAAGAAAACATCACAGCAAAGGGCTTAATATAAACATATGTAGGTACTCAAGTAGGCTTAATCAATACAGCAGTATAACAGCAGTAATGATGTGAACGTTGATGTACACCACAACAACCTGATTTTATTTTTAAATATTTGGTGAGTGAGTGAGTGAATAGCCGAATGCCGCTGAGCGTCATTCGGCTAGGCTGTTCTGCTCGGTCTCTCTGTGGGACCGAGCAGAACAGGAAAATAGTTAAAAAAGTACAAAAAAATAAATAGAAAACGATTGTGCGGAGCTAGCAACGACAGCCAGCTCCACCCAACAGTTTTCTATTGGCCGGCGGTTCTGCTGCCGTCAAAGAAAAAGAGAAAAAAAAAACACCCGGGAGCAGGAGCCTCCTGCTCCCGGCCGCCCAGGAGAGAAACACTGCTTTTTCTCTTTTTTTCTTTATTCTGACACGGAGCCTCCCGGAGCGCCCGGGAGAGTTTGCTGTCTGACGATCAGTGTCCCTGGTTAGCTGGTAACCAGCAACGCTGATCTCTCTGCAAGTGACCGGAGCCAGCCGTAAGATCACGGCTAGCTCCGCCCAGCTGTCAGAAGCAGACTGAGCCGCTCAGCTAAGTTCGGGAGCTGTACGGGCTATTGTGAATAGCCCGTACAGTAGCCCTTCAGTTCTACTGAACCGAAGGGGTCCTGGGGCCGTAGCTAGCCAAAGGATCGGTCGAAGCTACGGCTAGATCCTTCGGCTGCTTCGTGAATAGACCCCATAGTAATTTATAAAAGCCATCAGATTGACTTCATGTATGCATACGAGCTGCCTCTGCACATTATTAAATGCATTGGCAGGGCTTTGATTGACACCTATGCATAGCAATGTTCTTTACTGTTAGCTTTTATATCCCTTATTATAAGCAGTAGGGTTGAAGGGTCAATTAATATTTAGCTTAGGGTCCCAGTTACAGTTGCAAGTATTACAACCCTCATTTTTTTTTACAAGTATTTGAATACCCAAAAGTTCCTTATTTTATTCTATTAAAACCCTTTCTTTGATATTCCTGAGAAGAACACGTGCGAGCAAAAATAGTACAATTAAATACTAAATATGATTTATATGCTCTCATTTAAGTAAACAGCCCTAAGCACTTGGCTACTTTATCTATTTTTTTACTAAATGTAACCAGGCAGCAGAAACACACTTGATTGATCTCACATGTAAGAACAATCACATTTCATTGTGTGAGATGAAATCTTCAAAGCAAGTACAATCTTTACATTTAAAAGGGGTATTTCTAAACATGTTTTGCATCCATAAAACTGATTTTTTTTTTTTACAATTCACCCAACATATTTGTGTTGGCTTAGTGGATATGGGCTTCTATGGGATGTGTTTGTATCCTGTGTACAATAGGTAGAGTTAACTTATGAACAAATAGTAGATAGCACATATATTATTGGTTAAACCATGAAACTGTACTATTGTAATACTTAAAATAAGAACGTGCTGATTTTCCTGAACCACCATACATGACCACATAACCATCCCCAAAATGTAGTTTTCTATGAAAAATTAATTTATATCAATTCTTTAAAGTAATGCAATGTAAAAAATGGACTGGTAAATAGTCATTGAATTCCTTTTAAAACCCGTTCCTCAGTATTTCTCTGCATAGACCTATTTGCTATTAAGGCAAAACACAGTACACTGAGCCCTTACATTATTCTGATTCTTAAATTACCCAGTTGGATTTCATATGTTATATCTTCCAGGATATTGGTTACATGCATACGATGGTATTCTGTACATGCACAGAATAAAACCAATATGCTCACTTTAGTATATCACCAGAAACTACAGTATTAAGAAAATAACAATTTTTGTATCCTAGGCATGTCTTCTTGCCACTTACAGCTTCTAAATAAGAGAATGAAAGATTTCTATGCAGTTCCTCTCTATACATGATATACCCTGCTGAGAAAATAACATAGTTTAATAAATGATACTCCTGCTGCCAGTCTATTAATATCTAGACTAGAAGCCTGTGTATAGATACATTGAGTCCCTGTGATTTGAGACCTGTTGCTTTCTCCAAATGTATTATGGAGTCGTGTTACTCTGCATTCCTATTCATCTCCATACATCACACATTATTATGAACATTGGCCATATTATTTTTCTGAAGATTCTTCACAACGCTTCTTTTACAGTGGGAATACTCCTATATCAGTGTGGGGAATGAACCTGGATATTATTAGAAATCCTCGAATAAGAGCCAAGCTTAATGGAAAAGAACACATTAATGTAAGTACTTGTCAGTGTATTAATTACGACTTTACCTGATCATCTGGTGCCCTCTATTTTCACAGTAGTTATTTAGAATAGGGCTACCTGTGTTTAAGCCTGTAATCGACCATCATCTTCAAAGTACCATTATGGAAAAGAAAATGCATTTTCATTGATTACCTGGAGATGAAAAGAGCACATATGTATTTACCTTTTAAGTAGCAGGGGACAGAGGCTGTAAGGTAGTTAGTGATAAGAAGCAGATGCTCACTGCTAATGTCACAGTCATCAAAAGGGCACCAGGTTCACTCCCTACTGGTCCTTTGTGCCCAAAGAAAATTACTGATAATGTATACTTAAACCATCATATCTGTGTAATGCTACAGCTGCCAGACCCTCTTCATATTAGAGTTAGTGGAAGTATAACTGTATCTAAAATCTAAAATAGTTATATATCTTTTACCATATAGAATGTTGTGAATATTTCACTGTAAACCATTTTTAGAAATAAGCGAATTGTCAGCATTTGAAAAAGGTTTTCTGAATCAATGGCATAAGTGCAAGCTCTGAGTGTTTTATGTACAGAGAATAAAATTATGTCAAGTGTTCCACACGGTAAGGAAAATATAGCTGTCACTAAAAATATGCTATTCTACCATAACTTACAAAAAGTGTTCTACAGCTATAGACCAGGCCTCAGTATGTTTGTGAATTCCTTTGTTCCTATTTTGGATGGCCTTTGTCCTTTTGATTGCTGAAAGTTTAATTTTAATGCGTTCTTGGTAATATACACTTAGATATGTCAGTTGCTGGAACATTTTCTGAGGAACGGTTAGTTTATAAAAACAATGCTTGTTCTTTCTTTTAGCTTTTCTTTCCTTGTAATGCTTAGCGATCAGTCTTCTCTATGAATACAAAATCGGAAAATAACATATAAGACAAAACTGCAGCTGTTTTAACAGAGATACATTTTTCTTTAGGAAAGGAGCGACTTCTATGTATTGCTGTATATTCATTTTAAGCTCCATGTCATGCTGTTAGTGGCCTGTGAATAAGTAAATGACATGGCTATATCTAGATATTAAATCATTGCCACCCTGGGATAGATAGTATAATCCTTAGACTCCAAATCTTAAGTTCATGGCAGATCTCAAGATTTATGTCCAAAATGTCAGGATTGCTACAGCCCTCTCTATTTCCTGTATAGCCCACCTGAGACTCTCTATGGTGGGCTCTGCAGGCCCACCATAGAGAGTCCCTGATTATATAACACTACTGAATATATGCTGTGCTTTCTCTTTCTCTCTTTTTCTTTCTTATGCTTAGTGAACTCAGGAAAGGAGCTGAATGCTTATAGTGTTCTAATTAAATAAATTACAGTCTGTATACAGGAGAAATGCCCCAATTATGGTTTATTGTATAACTAGACCTAAATTTCTAATCCAGGCCTGCTTTCTCCTCCGCCATCTGACAAGGCACACACCTCAGTGTAGCATACTCATTATCTTATCTTTCATCCTTCCCCTTATCCCTTTGGATTGTAATCTTGAATAGACAGGTCAGTTTCTCCTGTATTTACTCATTGCTGAAGTTGTTGCTACATAACTTTGTGTACTTGTCTTTGGGAAACATATATACTGTGGGAGTTGGGGCACCTCAAGGTCCTCTGGAAAATGAATGAAGCATGCTGTATCACAAGTCACAAATGATTTAAGGTATAGAAGCATGTAATTATATCATATAAAAAATAGATAAAGTATACAACACCAAATACATTGTTGTTTAGAACAACATAATACATTTAAAATAATGAAGGCACATGCAGTTTAAATAAACTGTTTCTTATGGAAAAATAATGTAGCATTAAAAATGGCAGAGCACAGTCTATTTAGGTAACATATGAATGCAGGTCACTGTCCCTGTACACGGTGTTACATCCAGTGCCGGAACTAATAACCAAAGGGCCCTGGTGCAAGATTTTATCTTGGGCCCCCCTTTCCAAGACGGGGGGGGGGGGCGCGGGAGCGGATCACACTGTTCCCCGCTCTAGCCCCCCCCCCCCGCGGTCTCTAATGTTGCATTGTTGTTGCGTGCTGGACTTACCTGAGACCCTGCAGAGCACACCATAGATCCTGTATAGCCCACCTGAGACTCTCTATGGTGGGCTCTGCAGGGTCCCAGGTAGGCTAGTCTGGTCGTCGGGATGCCGCCTCGGTACAGTTGATACCCATGTAAGAGGCCCCCCAGACCTCTCACATGGGTACCGGCTATACCCCTCTGATGGCGGTGTTCTATCAAAGGTTGTGACTACGTTAAAATGTTTACCGGTGACGTGGTCACACGTTTTAACGTAATGCCGCCCAGTTTTTCGGCGGTGGAATGTGTGACCTCCAATACGTGAAGCATTCCAGCGCTTTTTCAGCTTTTCCAGGGCAGATGGGCATCGCAAATCGCATGTGTCTAACCCCCCACATGTAGTTCCGCCACTGGTTACATCTCTACTGAACCAGAGTACAACATGTACCATCTCTGTTGAGGTAAACGTGGGATCAGCTGCTTGCTTCAGTTAGCTCTTATGATTTTCATACCAACAGAAAATCAATAAGAGAGTTATGATATAAGGGCAGATATACTATATTAGATAAAGCCTCTGTCTGCCCTGTGCTCCATTAGTCACAACTCATTCATAATTCTTTGTGTATGTTGCATTTTCCCCAGAAAGAAGCAGTTCCATAGTGAAGGCCACTTTTAAAATAAGTCACATGAATCCATTGCCTGCATCTTATTGAATGGGGTTATAATAAAGGTTCTCAGTGAAGCTGGGGCACACTGGGAGAATAATTATTGGAAGCTGACATTTTTTCCAAACAGGCCACATTTACACCTGTATATGAGTTACATATTGATAGATGTAAATGTATTACCAAAAATGTGTTCGTAAATGTATTTCTAATATACATTGTAGGCTGCACTAATTCGAAGGGCAGGAAACATGCACATATGTTCTTAAGGAGGTTTATAGGAGGTTTAATATGTTACACAAAGAGGGGCAGTGATTTGGGTAAAAACAATTGTTAAGAGGTTTGGATTCCCAAATGTCACGGAAAAAGAGCTAATGTACATGCGATTATACATGTGATTGTACATGGACAAATTGGGCTACCTAACCATTTTCCATCTTGATTCCGACAACCCACTCTGCAACAAACTGGCCATCCAGGATGATGGCCAGATCTGATAGATATGCATGTCTGCCCCAGTTGCTGAAGGACCATATTTTGAGAGGCACAGCAGCAGTAGTTAAATAAGAAGCTCATTCACATTTCAATGCATCCCACTGCACCTTCTATTCCAGTCATTTGTTACCCTAGCAGATAGTGGCTTTGAAAGCCTTTTCACATGCATAAAGGGCATATGTAAATCCTACATCTTACCTGATAATCAAACACCTAAAAGTCTTCAGTTTCCAGTAAAAATATATATATAAACCACACTATTGCATCTGTAGAATAGAACTAGTTGCTCTTCTGCAAAATATAAATCCCAAACTGAAGTTGTATGGCTAAAGAATTACATTATAGATGATGGCTATACATGATTTATACATCAATGTTCCATTTAAAAGTACTAATCATGTTTTCTTCATGTATACTGCTGAAAACAATAAATATGCAGTGTGTAGTCCAGCTTTATGCTGTTGAATAATGATTAGCTAAAACTAAGGGGTTTATTCACTAAGCTGCCGTAGGCAGCCGAGTGAAAGACCGACCTGAAGAGAAGTGAGCAGAACGCTGTTCGGCTATTCACTTCAGGCTGGTACGGCTGAAATCAGCCGTACATCGGCTGAGCGGCATTCGGCCTTAGAGGGACCGAGCAGAACAGAAAAATAGTTTAAAAAGTCCAAAAAAATAAATAGAAAACTATTGTGCGGAGCTAGCAATGACAGCTAGCTCCGCCCAATAGTTTTCTATTGGCCGGCGGTTCTGCTGCCATCAAAAAAAAAAACTCTCCCGGGCGCTCCAGGAGTCTCCTGCTCCCGGCCGCCCAGGAGAGAAACACTGCTTTTGTCAGAATAGCCGTGTCAGAATAGAAAAAAATATATACATTTTGCCCTTTGGAATGCATTGCTAGATTCCTATTGGCTATTTCAATTTGCAATAGCCAATAGTAAACTAGCATTGCACCCTCCGTGTGCTGCAGTTCTCCATCAGGTCCATCAGCAGAAGGTGGGTGCAATGCTAGTTTACTATTGGCTATTGCAAATTGAAATAGCCAATAGGAATCTAGCAATGCATTCCAATGGGCAAAAAAAATATATATTTTTTTTTCTTTTCTGACACGTCTCCATGTCAGAATAAAGGAAAAAAAGAAAAATCAGTGTTTCTCTCCTGGGCGACTGGAAGCAGGAGACTCCCGGAGCGCATAAGGATCGGCCGAAGCTACGGCTAGATCCTTCGGCTGCTTCGTGAATAGACCCCTAAGAGTAGTAATAAGTGGATGTGCTAGCTCATTGCTTAGCTTTTTACCATATCCCTCCTGAACTGTGTATGTACATATCTATAGTTTTCACTCAACCCATTGCACAGAATTGCAGGTACAGCCATTGCAATGCTTTGTAGGTAACTTCTTGCTTATCAATTTCTAGACTGGTGAACCAAATAACCTATAGTCATGGTGATTTGTCCTGGATTGATTTCAGCATCTTGGTCAACCATCACCCGTCCTTACAAGTGGTGTGCGAATGTATTTTATATATACAAGTGATTAAAGATTTAAGAGAAGGATTTGAGCAGACATTTTCTATGAATACTGATTTAATACTGATTTAATGTGTACATTGTGCTTGTCGTAAGGACACCTTGAATTTGTAGCTGCAAACTCTTCATCAGCCGTAGAACTGTACATTCTACAGTGTATATTTTAAAGTAACAATAATGTGCATGCTCTCCAATCTTATTGTGAACTAAACTACAAACATGGGAATAATAGATTAATGTAGGGAAAACATTTCATACACTTACAACTGGAGAAAAATACATATTATGCCCTGAAGACATATATTATTATTGCATGCATGCAGTATAGCTACCTAGGCATTCATATTTAGATACATTAGATAGCAATTCTAGAAGCACCACTTTGTACAATATATAATGAAATGTACTTGACACTACATATATTATATAAACCTAATAGACTTTACTATAGATTTACAGCTGACTAGAAAGTGTACGTGCATTTTAATGCACTTACAGGCTACAAGAGGGGGGACACTGTTACCTTAGCTATCCAAGAATGATAACCCTATTACAAGTTACAAGAAGTATGTGATTGAATTGTTTATCTCAATGCAAATCAGGAAGACACAGGAAGATTTGTCACATCTCTCTCTCTCTCTCTCTCTCTCTCTTCCTCAGGAGACATGTCATGTCTAGTATTTGACATCTGACTATTCCCCAAGCTATTGCATTGTGATTGACTTTTTATATTTATGGGTAAGATTGACAGACCACTCAGGTAAATGGAAATTATTAATAAGTGAGACGATTAATTCAATGCAGGACTGCCACATCTAAATAGAACCCTTTTTTTCAGCTTACCATATTCACAATATATCAATTAAAAAAATGTTTTTTCTTTAGTTTAACTAGACAACTCTTAAGACATGCACACTGGAATGGTTCAATGGTGGCCTACATTGGAGCTTCCATGAGTAGATTTAAACATAATCAGATTATTTATCCATTTTGATAAAAGATGACATATCTTCCTATCCTTTTAAAGGAGAACTCCAGGTGCAATGCAGAATTCAGTCATATTATGCAAACTGAATACTTATTTACCTATGTTTAGTAAATGATAGAGGAAAAGGTAATGATCCACATTGGTTTTTTTCAGCACTTAGCACAGCTGTTCTCAGAAAGTAGCTTCCAATGTCAAAAACAAATGTAAATTAAAATGTGTGCAGCCATGTCACTGACCTTTTACCTATTTCTAACCTGTCACCTGACCTAACAATTAAGTCCAACCTGACCTAAATTGTATTATTAAAACCAGACCTTAAAATCACCCTTAATGCCCATCTACAGGCAAACTTAAACCTCTCTCACATTCCTCCCTCCCACCCACCTATTCATCAGTTTAAATAAAAATAGTTCGAGAGAGTTCATTTTATTCCCAGAGAATTTTTGCACAAGTCATCCTGAATTGAGAAAGCTGGTTAGATGACCAGTGAAACGTCTTCAAGAAAAATACAGCAAGTCCAGTTGTCTTGGCTTATTTTTTACAGATAGTTCAAGAGAAGTTTAAGATTGCCTGTAGATGAGTCTTAGGGGCCCATCGGAGATTGGTGATCCAGAGCTGCAGAGCCGTCTGTGTCTATACAGACCAGTCCCCTCATTATAATGTCTTTATATCGCTGCAGTTCTGGAGCCTGAAAGGACCCTGCCAATTGAAAGGCAGCAAATTAGAAGTGCCTTTATTGCCCAGGTAGTGCTGTGGACACCGAAAGATGGACCATCACCCACTCCCACCCCACAGTTGTAGAAAGAGAGAAGACTCTGCACTTGTCACATGAGTATAGATTTAGGAAAGTATTCAGGCTTTTTAGATTATTATTACATTAGGATCTCTGTTATCTGGTATTCAGCTAACCGGAACTCCCATCTAATCTGCAAAAGAAAAAACCCTGTGTACTGACTGTTCTGCCGATCTGCCACCTTTTAGGAGAGGGAGAGAGGGCTCTGAACCATGGTAAGGTACAGGAACAGGCTGAAAAGTTCTGGATTATCCTGGGAATGAGTTTCTGAACGATCTCTGAAAAGTGTTGTGTTATTGCAACCAGAAACTGAGCTCCATTGCTGCAGTCACTGTGGAGAATGTAATCCTCAAGTTCACATCAGAAGCACTAAAATCATCCAATTCATTCTCTCATTAGCTCAGTTTGGCACCCCCTGCTCCCCCTCCCACCAGTGACAGATCAGTCTTCCATCTATCTAATCTTTATTGTAAATACAGGGCAGGTGTTCTGGTAGGGGGAACTGGGAAATCTGAGGTGCTGGAAGATATGGACTTCACTGCTTCTGCTGCAGCTACAAAGGTCAATTAGGGCTTTTGTTAAATTTAATTTACAGCTTGTTAAAAATATGTTAATAATTGAACGATCCATAGCCTGGCCTCCCAGTAACCTTAAATCTTAAACTAAAATGAGTTTCACCCATAAAGTTGCATATTAACCTTATCCATGCAAGAAATCCTTGGAATTTAAACCTCACAGTACCTGTAGTGAAATCTTAGATTGCAAAGATCTCAGCACAAATTATTTCATTTTATACAGCTGTTTTCCTGCAGTAAGAAAAGGAGTATGTATTTGTAGCTTCTATGTTTACTGGAAAAATATTACATTACACACATTGTAGTTCCATCCACTAGCAAAGCTCTTGTAGTAGACACATCAGGGTATATTTATAAAGCCATGGCATTTACCAAGCATACACTGCTGGTGTATCTTCCTGGTGCACATGTTTGGTGCATGTGTGGGTATGTGATTGATTCACCTGCAGTGAATGTTTGATAAATGTCACATTTACTGCTTTATTAATATACCCCTTAGAGACATAACCTTATCTCCAATATGCTTATTTTAGAAATGCAAAAATTAGGCAGTGTCTGTAGCTCATGGTCAGAAGGGTTAGCAGTATACCTGATGATAATATGTTATTTTACCATAGTTCTATTATAATGGTCACCAGGACCTATGCCAGTTTTCTCTTTTCCTGATTTATGTATTTTTAATAGAGAAAGGATTGTTCCTTTTCATAGGGAAAGGTGAATAAATTATTCTTAATTGGTCACAGAGATTGTTGCTGTGAAATAACAGCATCTAGCACCAAAGATGTTCAAGACACCAACATTATTGCTTACGAAAAATTGGGTCTCTAGATTTTCAGCAAAAAGAACAGGAAATCGTGCTGTTGGCAGCCTACATTATCATCTACACTTGATATTGCAGAGAAACATGGAAAACCGCACAGTAATGAAAGGAAAAGTAATAGTCCCCGACTGCAAAGTTTCATTTCACACTAACAGATCTGCTCCCTGCACCTCATAGTAACATGATACAGTACAGACGTTTTCAGTGCTCTATTGAATGTGTTAATGCACACGATCTTTGTGTTGGAATTATATCAGACATTGAGTTATATTGTAAAGACATATAATGCTTTTGGTTTATATTAAAGCCTTTATCTTTTAATATTTCGGAAAAATAATGAATTAAAAATGAATTATCCTCATCACTACTGCAAAGAAGAAAAGGTTAATTACACTTCAGTATTTGTTCCAGAATACTAATTTCTAATACTCAAAAATTATAATTATATGTGTGACATAATATTTTCTGTAGCACTTACAAAGCTTATTATAACTCTATTAATACTGAAGGCCTGTAAACAGTTTTACAAATGATTTTATGGCTAAACGTGACTTCCATGTTTTTCCTTTTTTTTTTTTATAGAATTGTACAGTATTGAACTCAACTGAGATGATATGCCAAGCTCCAGCTGTGGCCATTAATTCCAACAGCCAAGGTGAAGGCACTGAGCGACCTGAGGAATTTGGATTCATTCTAGACAATGTTCAGTCACTGCTGGTCCTCAACAAGACCAACTTTACATATTATCCAGATCCAGTGTTTGAGTCATTCAGCCCTTCTGGTATCTTGGAGCTGAAACCTGGAAGTCCCATAATATTAAAGGTAAATCAAATGGGAAAAGTCTTGTTTTTATATGGATAACATAAAAGTCAGCAACAAATGACATTGGATGGTCCACAAAATGCTTAATTTCCATTCATTTTTGTAGATTAGTGTAACTAGAAATTCAATATTGCTTGGAGCCAAAAGCCTCTTTTTTAGAGGGTTATTCACAAAGCTGCCAAAACAATCTAATTTAATTGTTTCAGATTGGTTCCAGGTACACACAATGGCTTCACAGGTTGAACTGAACCTTATGTAACCTTCTGTTAAGTAGTTTATTGCACCCTTACACTTCAAAAGAACAGTTTTGAAAGTTTTAAGGGCTGAGGTTTATAGCTTATCAGTATAGAACTTTTGACAAACAGTTCAGTATAAAGAAGCAACTAAATGCATACTATCCTTGAGACTCCAATGTAAGCAGCCATACTCTCACTCATGTGCCTCTTACTAGTTCCTGCCAGTGTAGATAAACCTATAACCTGAGTAACTACCAAAGTTTAGTGTATAAGGTTGAGCTGGGGGGGGGGGGGGGATTTACTGAAGGAGATAATTTTTCACTAAGCCAACAGAACCTGTGCGTGCTGTGAACTCCAAGTCATTTGCATAGAAATGTTGAAAAATACCAATATCCTTTGCTTCCTATACTTTGGATGTTTGAAGTGAATACAACTACGGCATACAATGAAAATGTACTCCTTTAGTATATCTACCCAAGGTATCATCTGCTTAAGTGTCATGACACAGGTGTGTCATGACAAACTTCCTTTAAGGGAATTTATATTTAAATGTGTTGATTGTGCACATTGTTTTGCAGTCATCAGCTTGAATTAGCATGTCAATTTCAAAGGTTCACTTTCTGATGAGCCACATTCACTTTTCTGCTGATATAAATTAAAATACAAAAAATATCTTCGAATTGAGCTTAAAAAGAATCCAACTGACACCTATGTGTGATTTGTGATAATAAGTTGCTATTTCATCTCATACATGGATATACAAGTTACAGATTTCTCTATGATTAAGCCTTTTTGGCAAAATATGTCAGAGCCTGTGGATCTTGCTATTCTTGTAATGTTTTAGATTCCTGGGAATAAGCTTTTTTTACATCAAAGTCCTGGCTGTTGAGTGCAGCTATTACTAGTGATGACCGTGGCGTTCCTCTGTTGCCCGGCACCCGTCTTTTTGGACAGGACCGATGAGTTTGGGCATACGAATATGAGAGGTGTCTTTTTCAAAAACTTTCCTATTGCAGATTTACAACTTACAGATGCATTGGTATCTTTTTTGCAGGGTAAGAACTTGATTCCACCAGTAGCAGGAGGTAATATGAAGCTGAAGTATTCCATGTACATTGGTGAGAAGCCATGCACAGTCACTGTTTCCGATGTACAGTTACTATGCGAGTCCCCAAACTTAACTGGTCGACACAAAGTACTGGTAAGTACTAAATGCATAGTTCTTTTGTATAGGACCACCAGTACATGCAGAATTTAGTGTCTTTGTTATTACCTAACTATTGCTATAGAAATTCCTTAGCCATAAAGACCAAAACATACTATAGTCTGCACAAATGAAAGAACTATGAGGATTGTATAACTAGTGGTTCAGAACAGATTTTATTTTTGTTTAAAGGTTTGTATTTGTTTACCTGTCCAATAACTAGCTGACTAGTTCTGTAGGATTCTGTTTTTTTGCCATCACGGATTGTTTTTGGCCTGATAATAATTAAGCGGTTCAAGCAGAGGATCATTTTCTCCATGTACATTCCAGATAAGTTAGCAGAAGCTGAAATTGCTGTTGTCTTCCACATCCTAGCAATAAATTGGTATAGTGGCTGAGATATGCTGTTGAAACAGAAGAGGCCAGCTTTAAGATTGCAAACAACAATAACAAATGGGCCCTTGTGTGCATTTCATTTTGATCTCTATAGAAGGTCTTTGGCTCGACAATATATAAATTAAAAATTTACATTTGCCACGTTTGTAATTTTTAAAAACAACCCGCTGTAATGTGGAATACCTCTTTATGAAGACAAGCGGGCTTGTTTCTCAAACTGGTATACATTTCAGATTGTTAAAATCAGCTCAGTAAAAGAAAAATTATGATTTGTTGGCTTATTGAATAAGATTGCAATATGATAATAGAGATGGCAGCCTCTCTTCAGCACAGTTTGTTTCCTAAAATACAGTATTGGGGATTTTCTTTGATAGCAGGGATAGAATCTATAGCATATCTATAGCAGTACCCCTTGGTTAATCCTTTATAAAAAAAATATTGCGAGCCTTACAGTTAACTAATTTACATTCTTTTTTACTCTCCATTTAGGGCACAGGGTCTAATCACCCTGATTAGGGTCTTGGGTCTTGTTTGTTGTGTAGAAGCATGACTTTTTTTTAAATCCATAGTGCCAATGTTACCTTAGAGAAGCAGTAGTAATTTGTTAAAATTCATTTTGAATTAATATTTCTGTTCATCCCATAAAACTGGTATGCCAGGAGGTGCCAGTATAGCTTGCAGTATATTGATATATGATACAGTTCCTCTCTCCTGCTTTACAATTAAATGGGAAACCCTATTCACCCTAGGTAAAAAAAGTTACATAAAAAGCTACTTAAGAATAAATTATGCATAGCCATTTAAAGTGTTGACAATTATCATTAATATGACACACAGTACTTAATATGAGTTAAAGGTTTGTTATAAACATGTATATATATAAAACCACTGAAGTGTCAGACTGTTGGCTGCATATCAAAGAAGACAAGGTTATCAGTTACAAATGCTGGTTAAGGGAAGACTGATAAGACTGGACAGATTTTAGCTTACGTATTGTATCTTGTCTCTGACACACAGCCACACTGCCATATCCATCCCAATGGATTTCTATTATTGTCCAAAGGCCACATCTGATTTAATCCCCAAAGTCTTAGAGGACAGATTAACTTTTCTGGCCATCTTTAATATATTCCTCTGCTCTTGGAGATAGAGTTATTTAAGCAGCTGTAGCCTGATTCATCAAGCCACACCTACATAATTATCTGTGTATTTTTTTTGTCTTTAAATCAACAACAAAAATTATTTCTGATTGGATGTAGTGAAAAATGTTCATTGTTTTTTAAGTAATGCTGTGCTTTGCACATAACCGTTTTGCACCATAACATAGGCCAGTATGGGTAGATAGTAAACTATAGATAACCCTGAAGCCCTTTATTATCTTGTACTCATTTTACAGTTCTGTTCAACAAAGAGTTAGATGTACCTCTATTATTGGTAATCTATTCTGACACAGTCTATTGGGGGAAAAAAAATTAAAATGATTAGGGGCATATCTTTCCGAGCTCAAAGGATTATAGCAATGTCTACTGACATACAGAATAGTTTTGTCATAACACTGTTCCTGTGGTTTTGGCTGCCTGGTTGACTGCAGGAGGCTGAATCAAACAATCCCTATTGCTAACATCTAATACTGCAGTAAAAGGATTGTATAAAAATAATCTGTATTCAATAGTGGAAGGTCTAACAAGAAGTTTACCACCTTCTTGCTGGCACAGAACGCTACAGAATTTCACCTACTAGAGAGGAAGTAGTAATGTCATGATTTGGGAACAGTAAACTCTGGGTCTTGCGGAGCAGTATATATGACTGAATTAGTAACGGGCACGGATACAGGTCTCTGAAGATGCAGGGACCGCACAACAAACGCAGGTGTGCCAGAGTCGCAGGATCTAAGGAGCCGCTTGGTCTTCACCAGAGCCACTGATGCTCCCTCTGACACACCCATGCAGGCACAGTGCCAGCAGGTACTCAGGGTCTACAGCACACTGGACAAGACACAGGGTACATACAGGATACAAGGTACAGAAAAGAGGCACTAGAGAGAGAACGCAGGGAACAGATAACAGAAGGGAACACACAACAGGTGTGCCCGCAGGGACAAAAGATACACAGGTACAGCAGAGGAGAATGCACTAGAGAAAGGAGGGAGGTGCACTGTAGTGCAGAGCAAAATAGCCACAGGAAGCAGGAGCAGGAGGCAAACCACAAAAGAGAGCACCTGGGACAGGAGGCAAAACCCAGGCCCCGAATCATGGCACAGGGAAGTGTGACAAGTGAGGGAGTGACTCAATAGAAAGTGGTATGCTAGTGATTCTGCCTCTGGCAAGTTGTCACCAGCAACTGGTTCCCCATCTGACATGACCCTTAGGTAAAAGAGCTTTGTTCATATTTTGAGTATTTGTATTGACACAATCATGAAAACTGGTTACTAATTCAGTCTTTTCAAGTGTATTAAAATTGATAATCTCTTAGCTTATGCTAGACTGATTAGTTTCTGTTCCCTTAATATAGAATGAGTTACCTTAATGAATCCTGTCATAATGCATGGTAGCCTGTTGTTAATGCAACGCATAGTGTAAGTGGGCCCTTAAGGTTAGGGGAAAGATTTTCCCAAGTTTTACAAAAATTCTTACTAGGTGATCCTGCCAGTCACTATACTTCCCTATTAAGGCTGACAGTTTTACACCTGCCTTGCAGCCTGCCATGTGTGCTCCTTTAGGGGGACTTCAGAACGGCGTGCCAATTCACAGCAAGCCTGTAATCGCCCTTTTGTCAGCCTACCATGTCATTCGTCATTGTAAATACATTCCAAAAGAAAACACAGATCCACCCCTTATTATATCAAAGTATATATTGGAGGGTTCTATTCAGTAGAATTTACCTATACTGTAGGTGTGAGGGGGTATTTTAAGTGTTAAGGAGTAGATTAAGGGGAAAGGTTCAGGCAAGGAATTGAATGTTGAGATAGGAGTTAGGGCAGGGTGAAGCTCAGTGTCCTGGGTGTTCACAGTGTCATTTTTATGTGTTTTTGGCCCCATGAAAAAATCCACCATACAAAGTGCCAAAAACTAGCATACTAGTCAGAGTCATAATTTTTAGTCCTTGGGTTCCCATGTCTCACTGAAGTAGACACGAGTTTGTTGCTTTAGTTACTATATCCGCAGTCAGACTGGCCACATATTGGCCGATACAAAATGGCCATGTCTGCAAACACAATTATCTTTGAGTTTGAAGTGGTATCAAATAAGGCATCCCTGTAGATTTCTAGGATTCTTAGTCAAGCCTACAACTTGCTGGCAAGAACAAGAAAGGAGCATTTATGTCTAAAGGGATGATGTGATAAAACATATTTCTGTGTCCCTTTCTTGCCCTAACCTTGGTACATTTACTTTTGTACATGTTCCCGCTAAAATGAAGGCATGCACAATGTATAAATCATGGCCTGCTGACATTTGTTCAACCAGTTACTTTTTTATAAAGATTTGTGTATATTTTATTTGTGTACATGTATGCATATACGCTGAAAGTCTGTGTCTATTGTATCTAATTGGTCATCTCTTTGTAGGCTCGAGTTGGTGGAATGGAATTCTCCCCTGGCATGGTTTATATAACACCCGATAGCCCACTTAGTGTACCAGCTATCGTCAGCATTGCTGCAGCAGGAGGACTGTTGATCATTTTTATTGTGGCTGTGCTTATAGCATATAAACGCAAATCAAGGGAAAGTGACTTAACACTAAAAAGATTGCAGATGCAAATGGACAACTTGGAATCACGGGTGGCCTTGGAATGCAAAGAAGGTGGGTTTTACATAGCAAAATTTCCCTGTGTGCATTCAATTCACTTTTCAAAAATCAAGATTGGCCTTGGAATGCAAAGAAGGTGGGTTTTACATAGCAACATTTCCCTGTGGGCATTCAATTCACTTTTCAAAACCTATATTTACATGAAGCAGGCAAATATAATTTCTATAATTTTTGTAAGCAAAGGTTCCAAGTCAAGCTCAGAAAAGAACTGATTGTGCATACCATTGATGATTGAGATGGAACATGCTACATTATAGGCTGGGGGGATTAGCGACTTCAACTGTGCTGGAAATCTAACATTGTCTTTTACATTGCATCAGAAATTATTTTGGGGCGCCAAGCACTTTTACACATGGAACCACTGGAGCTTCTTTAGAATTGATCCTTCACAAGCAGACAGACTGTTTTTGGGGATTGCCCTATTAAGCACAAGTACTGGGGTGTTGCACAAACATTCACACCTCCCTTCAATCAGCATCTACCCTGACACATTGCATAAAACTATAGTTATTCGACTAAGGTGATTGACTTACCCATGTGGCTATAAATGCTGGGGTATATTTTTAACATGCGTTAGAAGCAAGGATGCCACTTGGGTGAGTGGTGAAATGTCTTCAACATTACATAACAAATACAGTAAATATGACTAAGAACTGTTAGCTTTAATATGTCCCTTAGTGATTTCACAGCTAGTAGATGATAGAGATTAGGGATTACCATTAACTGTAAGTAATTTACATATAATATAAATTAATTGATATTTTTTATTGACTACTGATGCTGCAGTCAATTTAAATTCTGTGAAATATTAGACACTGTTATATTCAACTTCCTGATTTCATTCACCTTTAACCTTTTTAGTGTATGTATAACATTATAAATTAAATTCCAGGATAAATAAAAACATTCACAAACATATTTATTTAAAAAAAAAGTTCAGTGGAGTATACTCCATGATTGGATTTACCTCCATTCCCTGGTATTGCCCCCAGTTCTTGTAGTAGTTATAATACAATTTTGCTGCATTGGGCGCAAGGGGTAATATTATAAATATGACCCTATGGGCCATTTAGCACCGATGCTAAAAATGTAGCACATCTGCCTTGTAGCTTAGGATACTGGTATTTAATATTAGGATACCTATGTTCATGGAAAGTGGCTTTTTTTCCCCTTATTTGCATGAGTTTCCTCCAAATTATCTGCTTTCCTTCCAAAATCATGCTGGTATTTTAATTGTTTTTCTCCCAAATTGTCCCTAGTGTGTGCATGAGTACTAAAAGGATATTAGATTGTGAGTTCCTATGGAGGACAGGGGCTGATGTTGATGGGTCTATGTGCAAACATAATTTGTTGATTCTCTGTAAATGCTAGAAATTAAAATAAAGATAGAAAGAAAAAGGTAATGAAACTAATATATTAACACTATCTTATACAGCCTGGGAGTGTAGGGTAGCCAGGTATACTGTTTCCCAAGGAAATAGAGTTGCCCATAATTGACTTAGTATATGAGAATATTGTGGAAGAAGTTGAGCTTGTGAAAACAGATCAGCTGGGCACAGATGAAAATGGAACTGGTGGTGTGACAGCCTCCCAGCATCACAAGATTATCATTGTACAGCACAGTTATTAAAGTTGTGAAATGTTTTTCCATTGTTCCTTTTTACATTGTCAGTAGACTTTAATTTAACAATACTATATTACACATAACTTTATTTGAATTATAAATCATCCCAAATTACTATACAAAGAAATCAATTTATTGCCACTTTGAGTGTTTACTTTTGAAGGTTGTTTACTGAACATACTGACTCCCCGTCCCCTTTACCAGGTTTATGAGAGCAATGTTAGCCATATGTAGGTGCTTTAAAAGCCTTATTAGAGATTACTTGTTCCATTTTTTATTACATTTAAAATTGTCACTGATGGGGTACAGCACATAAGGAACATGTTGAAAGGGTTTTTGCAAAAGGCAAACTTAAATACTTAACAAGTTCATTTTTTTTTCTCAAAATGGGATCAAATTGATGACCTTTAAGTGTTTTAGCTAAAGTATTTTATTAGTATTCTACAACCTGTTTTCAATTGCATTTTCTGTGTTATTAGCAGGGGTAGAGCTGGCAATAATATATTGTCATGACAACCTGGTGTTAGAGAGGCTTTCCTTGGCTCTGTGAACACTGGGAAGGTTAAAGTGTTAAACCCAGCATTTCTAAGCCTTGTTTCTACTATTCTTGACCACATTTAATAACATTAATGTCGAAAGGATTTTTTTTTGCTAAAACATATAGATTAAGTATCTTGTGCATTTTTAGAATACATTTATAATACAGTGCAGTGTAAAATGTGCTAGGCTTGGAAGTAAAATGAAAGGCTGAAACATAGTTGTTAAATATATAAAAATCCATGCATTTTTATTTATTTTATGAAAATCTTGCTGAAAATCTTGCTGAAAATGTGTATTGTTATAGCTTGTGTATCTCTTTATTGCCCTCTAGAGGAGATCAATGCACTTTGTTAGAATCATATAAGTTCAAAAGAAAGACATTTGCCACATAGTTACAGATGTCAGTAACATCCACTAAACAAATGTCAACAACAAGTTTATTTCTCACATAAAACAATTACCTGCTATTAACTCGTATAAAGGTATTTGTGAGGGTCATAACTTTTTTTTTCTTGTGTTTTAGCATTTGCTGAGCTTCAGACAGATATCCATGAGCTGACAAGTGATCTAGATGGAGCTGGTATTCCTTTTTTGGATTATCGTACATACACCATGAGGGTGTTGTTTCCTGGCATTGAAGACCACCCAGTACTGAGGGACTTGGAGGTACTGTTATGGCCTAGATACCATATTAATATAAATTATGGGGTTGATTTACTAAAGGCAAACAGGCTGTTCATTTTGCAAGGGAATTGTTCCTTAGCTTAGTTAATGTGGTGAAAATCCACTTTGCAAAGAATACCCAATCACGTGCAAGGAAAATTAAAAAAAAGTATTTTGCTTGCACATGATTGGATAATGGAAGTAAGCAGAGCTTCACAACATTCCTTAAACTAAGGGAAAATTCCTTTGAAAAGTGAACAGCCTATTTGCTTTTAGTAAATCAACCTCTATGTGTGCATGACACATTTCCAGTAAATCATTTAAGTGCTGGTCCATACTTGACAATGGGATTATTATGTTATCATATTATCATGCTAATTGTTATCCTCAGCTATGTACAACTGGCAGGTCATTCTGAATATATACATAAACTGTAATTTTCTATTAATTTTGATTTTCAAGAACAGGTGTCCCCATTGGAAGACTTCCCGTCTCCTCTTATTCTAGGTACAGCCGTAAAAGTTTGGATTTCCCCTCTCTTTTCTTCTCAACAATAGAGGACACTGGGACAAATAGTAGAGTGAATCCCCCAATGAGGACAAAGACAGCAAAAAAAAAACATGACAGAGGGTCTAATTATTACTATACAACTTTACTTTAGTGCTCAGTCCTTTTTTTCCATGTATAAGAGCCACAGCTCTCATAGCCACAGCGGACCAAAAGTACAACAGCTATATTATCCTGTGTACACAAAAGTTGTGATTTTAAAGGACGCGTCAGCAATCAGAAAATGTGATACAATCAATGGCAGAAAGCTTTTCTATGGACACCTAGGGGGTAATTTACTAACCTAAACACACGCACGCACTAGGTGCGTGTGATTTTTACACAGCAAAACGTATTTATCAACCAAAAAGTCTCTAAAAGCATATTTCCACTCATGCCATATATGGAAAAATCATGCACATGATGCATATATAATGCTGCTTCACAGTTTAGACAAAAATGGTTAGCTCATGCATTTACATTCCTGCATTCATCAACGCAAGCAACACAACATAGAGCTAATTTACACAACATCACCTTGCAAATTCATGCAGGGCTTTGCACAACACACCTGCTGGGTGTGTACACACTACAAAGGTGTTTAGATTCCACCCATAGATCATGCTGGGAGGGAACACACTACAGAGGTGTATACATGTTCGTGGTGTGTTTATAAGGTTAGTAAATCAACCCCCTAATATTAATATATATTCTACTTTAAAGTCATCTTTATCTGTGCATTCATTTTCATAAATATCATCTTATATTGATGATAAGCAGGGTTGAAACTGCTGTGGTTGCTGGGACTTTTGAGGATGGATGCCCAAGTTGTGACCCCTATTGCCTCTACTGATGCATAGCTGTTAGCCTCCATGTACTGCTGGGGCAATTTGAGAGATTTTTGTTACCTTTTTATTATGTATATCAGCCAACAGAAACATTCCTGTAAGGGTGAAGAGTTTGGAGGGTTGAGAATTATTTGCAGTACTTGAATTAAAGAGCTCCTGTGTTGATTCTACATAGACACGGAATGTTTATTTTGGAGCTAACAGTTTTGAAGAACTTCCTCTCTTTTTTCCATCAGTACAAACTATAGTGATCATGCCTATTTCAGTAATCAGCCATTTCAACACAGATGTTTGGAAATGGCCAAGTGGCAAAGTTTTGCTCTATCCTGATGACACATAAATGTATAACAAATATAATATAAAAGAAAATACACTGCAAATCATTTATAAATACTGTAGAATGACTTTAATGGAAATTATTTTGTTACAGTCTCCTGCTAATTGCCTCACAGTAATTAGTACAAACAAGAACAGTTCCCTGGAAGGGATGTCTTTTGAAGTTAATTGCTGGAAAAGGGCCTCTCTACAACTCATATTCTAGACATGTTATGCAGCCCACTCAATTTGTGTGCTTTTTCTAATTACAGTAGCTTCCAGCCGACATTTATTGCTGAAAAAGAAACTTTTCTACGGTAAACAAATGCGCCTGACTCCTTTACTTTAGTTAGGTTTAGTCTGACTGGGTTTAGGGACGAAGGGGTTTCTTCTCAGTTAGATCAGTCAGGGTCCGGAACTCGCTGCCACATGCTGTGATTTTAGCTGAGAGTGTGGAATCATTCAAGAGGCGATTGGACGATTTCCTGATTTCCTCAGAGAACGTAATATACAGGGGTACAAGTACTTTTAAGAATAAGAACAAACAGGGACCTATACATAAGAGCACATCAGTAGGACCATACACATACACACAATAGGTTGAACTTGATGGACATACGTCTTTATTCAACCTCAAATACTATGTAACTATGTAACTAGTCTGGATTTGTTGGCACTCGTATAAGCGCTGTATTTTTTTTTTTTTAAACATGCAGTCTAAAATTAACATGCGCTGCAGCAGGATGTACTGGATCAAAGTGATACACGGGAACTTATTTGCAAGACTTTCTTGATCTAATTTATAAGTGCGACCCAAAGCTGGTTTTCAAAGCAGTCAGCGCTAAAAGAAAGAATTAAGCTACTGATGAATGCTAATGACGTAAATAAAAAATAGACAATATACTTGTTTGCATTTAGTACATAATATAATATACTTGCATATGCTCCAAGACAATGAATCCTTTCTCAATTAGAAGAACTATTATGAACACCTTGAATTTTAGCAGTGCAGAAAAAAAGGGTTCAGTGAATTTTGGCTCTGAAAAAATGTCACTGTTTCACGGTTTGATTTTAGATATGGGTCTGTGTTCCTTATTAGTATTCTTTTTTACACAGTATTTCAGGGCTCTGATCCAAACTTTAGTATCTTTGTGTTTCTTATGTACAGATTTTTTTAAAACACTACTAATGCACAGTATGATTTTTTTTTTCATAACAACAATCTGTATCTGAGCACTTTCAGGTTCACAACTTTCAAAACAAGGTGGCTCTGGCCACGGACGGAGCTGAGTGATCACAATTGATCCGGTTCAACAGACTGCAGAGGTGACATTAGGGGTCCAATAGACCCCTGATGACTCATTAAAGAGAACCTGTCACCTGCACTATGCTATTAAATAGGTAGTTTATCACCCCTCTTGTGATTTGAAGCATCACCTGTGTAATGTAGTTTTTTTTGGAGGAGCGCACAATTTTTGACATTTATGGTATGTATTTACTCGATGCAACCATATCTTTTATATTTTACCAAAATAATGGGTGCTATATTGTGTTTGTGTGGAGTAAAATGTATTTGATTGTTTTTTTACTGAAAATAAAGAATTCTCTTAAACAATAGCTCAATTATTTAAACAAATTGTTACACTTGTACTGTACTTGAACTTTAAAAGATAAGTTATGGGAGAGTAAAATGTACTCTTCTTAATACTTAGAGCTGTCTTGTGACAATGCTGGTATATCACATGCTGGCTCTATAGATGGAGAGATGAGCGATCACAAACCGATGATCACTCAGTTAATGGTCTTCTCCCTGCAGAGAGCGGTGACTGTCAGCCACAACCCCCCCAGGGATTCCCCCTCCCCTCTGCGTTCCTCCAGCACCTATTGGAGGGACAGACAGTGGCTCAGGCCCTACAGAAGCAGTAGTAAACTGTCAATCAGGCAGAGGAGTGTTGGGATCCTTCCTGGCTGCAGTGCGCCTCTGCACTGTCAGCATATAGTGGGCAGTAGTTCACTAGATGCTGACTTTGGGTCACAGGAGTATATTAGTAAATGTACTCCTTTGACCCAAAACAGGACTGAAGCCAAAAAAAGGTTTGGCTTTAGTTCCCTTTTATGTATTTTTGTAGCAATGTTCTGTCAGCACACCAACCGATTGTTTCTGATTGATATTACATGAGCAAAGTTTCTTTAGTTGATTAAATTACTTGCCTGTGATTGTATATACTCTATATTAGGATTTTTTTGCAGCAACAAACATGCCTGCATTTATTTGTTTCCACAGGTTCCCGGCTACAGACAGGAGCGTGTAGAGAAAGGTCTCAAGTTGTTTGCACAGCAAATTAACAATAAAGTGTTCCTCCTCTCCTTTATACGGACACTTGAGTCCCAACGCAGCTTTTCCATGCGTGATAGAGGCAATGTGGCTTCCCTCATTATGACAGTCTTGCAGAGCAAGTTAGAATATGCCACAGATGTGCTGAAGCAACTACTGTCTGATCTCATTGATAAAAACCTCGAAAGCAAAAATCACCCCAAACTGTTACTAAGAAGGTGAGTCTGACAAATTAATAAACTTGATCATTAGGAAGCCAAAGGAGCATTCATGACACGCACAGTGCTATCTCCTGTTATAACTAGACTTGAATACTTCAAAGCCAGATCAATAAAAGATGAACTGAATGGTTGCTGTGGATTACTACTGTTTACCAATTTCTCTCATTAAGTAAGTCTCTAGTGTTTGTTGTGTAGTACTATACACACAGCCAGCTTTGTGCAACCATGCATAACTGTGAGGTACTTATACTTGGTCTGGAAAAATGGTATTGGTGTATCCCTAATATAATGTATATACAATGTCTGATCACCATGGTGCACTTTTTGTGTTATCTGGTCACTTAAAAATATTTGGAATATACTCTTAGAGACACTCTTGTTCCTTTTTTGTAGTTTTTGATGTTGTGACTGCGCTCACCTCTTGTAGTTATTAACGTGTAAAATGCAAGGTATAAACATGTAAAATGCAAGGTATGTATAATGCTACAGCAGGTGACACTGTAGTGTTTTTAAACACCCAGCATCCTGATTGTATGGGTGCGGTTAGGTGGTTTATACCTTTAGTTTTTATTGTTTCACTGAAGTAAGGACAATATATATATCTATATATCTATATATATCTATATATAGATATATAGATATACATATATATTTTAGAATATTAAAATAGATTTCCATCCAAAAACCTTTATTTATTTTTTGTTGCTTTTGATCACATAGGGAGGGGTCAGAATCTCTGAGTGTTCTTGTTTTCCCCATCTTGTTTCCCCCACCCTTTTCCCCACCTTTCTTAAATTGCTGGCCTGTTTCCTATCCTACTGACCAGTGAGAAGGGAAAAAGCCATCACCCTATTCGGGGCACAGATAGCAATGATAAACCTGACAAAGATTGTAATTCTTCCCCACTCCCTATTAAAATAATATAACAACATTTTGCAGGAGTTTTGCTTTAACAGTATATTGCATTTGTGTGATCAGTAACACTGGCAGTCCTATTCTCATAGTCTTAGGTACTAACTTGTAACAGTAAGAGTTTATCAAGTACTGGTCTGACTTCAGTACAGTGAATTCTGAGTGTTTGCTATGGGATACTGTTCTTATAAATGAACACCTACAAATAACTCTTTAATAAATAAGGCTGTAGTGACAAATTACTTGGCTATGTGTTAAGGTTATAAACAAATTGAGAAAAATGATTGTGTTCTAGATGCATATGATGGCTGGATGCAATGTTAAAGGTATATCACTCATTAATATGCCAGCTTCAGCAGACAGTATATCTCGTTTAAGTAGGGGGTCACCTGGGTCAGCTTTACAAGTCCAGAAAGCCAGTTACTCTTTTGTTAAGTAATCTTGTATGCAGCACTATTTTTAGCGAGAATATTTTGTTTTGCTTTGTGCAAAGGTCTACTGGGCCTTAGTCCACAATATATTTTTCATAGCAGCTGGCAGGAGTGCAACACTGGTTTTCATTTATATTTATTGTACTATTATTGTGCTTTTTACAATTCTGCATTTTGCTGTTCTGTTCTTGTCCCACCTCCCTTAAAATAGTATTGCTTGTCATTAATGATTCGTATGTACATGGAACCCCTATGTGTACAGAATAAAACAATCACTTCAATCACTCTAAAGTGACTGTCTCCCCCGGTAGGGCATTTTTTGCATCAGTCAAAGGAAGAAATATGAGAACAGAACAAGGCAGCTTTCTTTAAGATCCCTCCTTCTAAGTTGATAGTTGATTGGTTGATGGCTCCCTTTCCACTGTGTATAATTGAATCTGAACAACACATTGTTGTGTTTAAGTATGTGCACTTAGGTGTTATATTTATTGTGACTCCATGCTTAAGAAAGGGTCAGTTTGAGCTGAAATGTTATAGAGTTTTATGGAGCTGCTTTATCATCCCAGATAATGATACAATATCGTGTTACTATAGGGAAAGAAATTGATCCTGCTGGTATTTGAAACTGGAAAAACACACGTTCAAAATGCTACAAATAAAGTCCTTGTTGGTCTTTTAGAAACGTTGGCATTATACCACTAACGAGTCAGAGTTCAGACACAATATGGCTCCTACTAACGCCCAGACAAAATAACAGGGTGGGCAAGATACAAATAGTTCTAGGTGTCTAGTTTATGAACTAAGTTGCCTACTTGCAGCCCTCCCAGTTTCAGGAACTAATATAGCATTGCTTATTCGTATAGAATAAAGATTTTAACATTAATTACTTACTGTAGAAAAATAATTTGATAACACTTGGGTTCTTTTTTCACTGCCCCAATTCCTTAAAGGCGGCGAAACATACCCTGTTTTCGCCGCACACGCTCCCGCCCGAGAATCCGAAACTGCTCTGGCTGCCACAACGCATCTTGGGCCGGGCGCATGCGCAGTTTGGATTTTCGGCCGGGAGACGAGCAGAGACACAAGTTAAGTCTATGGACCCGTGCCCCCGCATGCAGACACCGCTGGATCGGAAGTGCCAGCAAGCAGAGAGGAGTCAGCGCTGGAGGGACAGATGAAAACACCCGGAAAGAAGAAGAAGATCGGATTAAGAAACCTCATTTAAGGTAAGTGCTAACATTAACATTGGGGGAGGGAAAACATGTTTTGACTTTAATGTCCCTTTAAGCTTCTGATGTATTAATAAGTACAGTATATCATAATGGAATGTTACACTGCTTCCTGTGCCATTGTTATTCCCTATTGAAATAAAGTCTCTATTTATGCAAATGTTGTGTATCAGGAAGCTTTTAGTAACTATACACTGAGCCAGGAATAGTGTGCCGAGGCGTGTGACATGTGCTTTAGCTTGGTTGCCATTTAGGCAAGGAGGGCCAAAGCAGTGACACCCTCCCCTGCATCCTTTGTAGTTCAGCCAAAACCAGCCAGTGCAAGATGGCTATATTAACACACCTGCCTTTTGCATATGTGAGACACACTGTTGATTTACATATTTATATTTTTTAAGTAACAAACCTAGTTATACATTTAAATGATTGCGGAATTCGGAGCCGCATATATCCTGTGCACTGCTTCTGGGAATACTCTGCATAAGGTGTATTAGGCATAGAAATGTATAATAATTAAACTTACAACATTCTTCACTTCTGTAACCTTATCAAATGAGCACAGCATCTTCAGTCTCACTGGGCTTTTCACAATATCCCCAGATATGACATTTTGTGATGATCACATAACATTTAGAGAACATTTAGAAGTGAGTAAAAAAAGATACATTAGGCTGATAGTGAGGCATTATTTGTGACATTTTAAATAGTATTAATGATTTAATTACAAGAAAATAAGAAGGGTATTGACCAATCATGGTTAACATGGGAAAAGAGAACTTTCTATTGCACATAACATGTATTCAATTCACATTTATGTGCTGGATACAAGAATGAGATAATCTAATTTGTGGTTAACACAGTCTATTCTGCTTTTAAATCTTAAGCCTTCATTTTAGAGGTCTAGTGCAAAGTTATGTTGCAATTCAATTGAATTTAGTGTTCAGCAACACATTATTAATATGAATAAATCAGCTCAATGCAATTATTATGGCTGCATGAAGTAAAGCTCTATGGGTCTATAGGTGATCGGTACACACTATTGATTATTTATGTAGTTTTTAAATCGTATTTCATAGCTACAAAAACTATTCAGTGCAACACTGCAAATTCAGAAAAAGCTGTTTTAACCTGAATGAAACAGTAGCCCATATAAAATATATGCATCATAACAATAGTATTCCATACATTTTGGCTCCCTGCTGACATAAACAAAGCACAACACACTTCAATTTGTGCATATGCTGTTTTGTAAAATTGTTTTTCTTGATATTTGATTGCTATATATAATACAGTGTATTGAAATCGATATGTTATTACACTGATTGCTATTGACAAAGGGTGAATTACAGTCAAAGCACAAACTATGCAAAACAAAATCCTGCTTGAAAACATTTGTAAACATTTTGTAGGTGTACTGTATCTCCTATGGAAGTAAAGTACTTGTTTCAGAAATTCCAGTTCAAACTTCTTTTAGCGCTATATGGATCAAATACACACGAGAATATGCAAAAGCTGGCACTGGAGTTGGAATTGATAATGTTAATGATATTGCGCTTTACTGTTTCATGCTGGTTTTTTTAAAGCAAAGTTTTGCATGTGGAATAATGTTTTCTTTTACTGTGTGGAACATTTGACTAAATAAATATCACATAAACAAGTGGGGTGTACCTAGTACAACACTATTTTGCTGGATATGAAGAATGTCTGCATACTGCTTACCTAGGGATCTTGAAATGTATCAACAGGTTAAGCTGTCCGTGGTGCTGAACTGGCTGTATCTAATTCATAGTATAGTGTGAAGAGGCAGTTCTTTGTAATTCTCACAAGATTAGTGCTTAATAATAGAAAGGGTATCTGCCGACTGTGAGGCCAAAGGATAATGCCCACAAAAGCTAGAAGCCTCACCTTGTTACAAGACTGTATTTTAATAATGTAATAACTACTTCTTTTCTGCAAAGGAACATAGCCGGTATATTAGAATCATTAAAACAAATCCTCAAATATATTGCTGCAGATTGGTCAAATGGAATAATAAAATGCCTGTAAAGGATTAATCTATACATGTCATTCCCTTTCGGTCAAACGGTCAATGGTTTTGACTAACGGTCAACTTTGGGTTTGAGTGGTAGCACAATACTGTGCCCACACTAAGGCCCCGTTCACATTGAGCGATTTATCGCACGGTAATTCCCGCGATATCGCTGCAATTTACCGCGCGATATCGCTCTCCAATGCACCTCAATGGGGCAAAGGGTCCTGCTGTCGCGGGTCGTGTGTCGCTACAGCAGGACCCTTTTTGGAGCGGATTTAGCCGCGATTCAAGCTTGCCCAATGCAAGCATTTGCGCAATATAGCGCGACAAATCGCGCGATATCGCGCAAAATGCAAATCGTGCGACAAACGCGCTATTTGCGAACCACTCAATGTGAACGGGGCCTCAAACAGTTTTAGCTTGGAAAGGAGATGTTGCAGCAGGTTCCCTTCTAAGTCTAGAAGGTGGTTAGATCATACACTGCTGTCATCTACTGCTTACATACAATGTGACAGGAAACCAGTGGAACAGTGATGGAAGACACTTCAAACTGCTTAGCAGTCTTTATAGGAACAGTGGTACTAATTTTTCCATATAATAAGAGTAAACACACTAAATGGTGTTTTTCTGAAGTGATATCTTCAGAAGAATTACATGGTTAGAATAGTTTTCTGATTTGTCCAGTCAATGTTCCCCATCAAGAGCAGATGACCATGATTTCTTATTGGTTGTTATGGGTTTGTGCTTTTTGGTCTTTATTTTATCAAATAAGACCTCATAATGTAAGTCTTTTGTCTACTTACTTGGACAATTTTTATTTTTTTATTGTAGAACAGAATCTGTGGCTGAGAAGATGCTGACCAACTGGTTTACATTCTTGTTGTACAAGTTCCTTAAGGTACACTTTATATATTATAATAACATATTCAATATGACTGCAGGGATGTTTCTAATGCACCTAGATTTCTAATTAATAGCTTGCTAAAAAGAAAATATTCGGCTAAAGCTACATTTAGTTAATGATGTTAATAAAGCATGAATTCTATTTCGCTATCTATTTAGTTTTAATTCAGTCTCTGCAGGTGCTGTACATATGTTTTTGAAGCTCTTTGTCACAAGTAGTGATAGGCATATGTACCTGTTAATTTGATACAAGTAAGCAAAACTACATTTTTTGCAACCATTAGCCTGTGGTTCATATTTATTATTTTATGCCACTGTATTTCTGCTGGATAAATAACTGATCTTTAAGTTTTCAGAAGCTATGCAAGGTAAGCTGACCACACAACTGTATCATTCAATTAGCTTTTTTATCCCACTTTTAGTAAGCTGATGTGTGCACACAATGTACCTTATACAATCAAATGTAAATGTCTACATTATTACTCATTGTATTGGTTATTAGGTGCATATTTGCCATACTAAATAAAAAGATGTGTGTACTTACCAATTATTTGTCAGAGTGAACATTATATGTGATTTAAATTCAAGGAAAATAACTTGATTTTCTGAAATTCTTATGTATTTTTTGCTTTTAATGTTTATACAGAGGAAGCAGCAGCAGCAGCAATGATGCCACAAATGTTATGTATTTTTAAAGTAATATGAAGTAGAGGGGTCATAACATAATAACAGAACGGAATATGTGCATTTTTCCATGCTCAATTGCCTATTATTTTACACATTACCTTGAAATAACTACTTAAATGACACTATTGTGTTGATTCTTTTGTTTTCCATTTGTCTCTTTTGTTTTCAATTGAAGAAAGAAAGCTGTTTAGAAGTAATGACTCTGGAAAAACTACTGCTTTTTTAAATATTTAGGACACATTTGTGGCAAAACAACCTAAAGATAGACACTGAGTATGACAGTATCCATTTACATGTCACATAAAGAAGCAGTGGTGAGAATTGCCGTTACTCATCTGTAGACTATTTTCGAAAATGAATATGAGGTTAAATTCAAACCATTGCTCCCACTGGGATAATTTTCCTATACATTCAGCAGAATGAGCTTGTGTACTTCATGGCCCTTTTCTTGTATCTCAGTAATGCTTGCAAAGTTATCTTTTGCTTGACAAATTAAAGGTAAATTAAACCATCCCTCAGTTTATTTACATAACTCTAATTGTAAGAGGCAAGGATAATTCTGCATAAACATTTCCCAAACTGCTGTTCTCAAGACCAAAGGCAATCTAGTATCTGTCCCTCACACCTGCAACGCTGGGGTCTTCTGTTTGCCTGTCTGGCTCTCCACTCTGTTAGCTACAAGCGGGAGATCAGCAAACAACTTAGGAGCTTACACAAGCTAGAATACATTTCCTGAACAGGTTTACTGAGCCCAGCTGTGCCCCGGCAATTCTACAGCTTTCATGCTTGTGTAAATAAAATACAACATATAATTATTATGTAATATGTGTCAGTGCAGTGTAATTACCATGAGATTACCTAGCCACATTTCCACAGAGATATGTGCAGGTTCATACTGCTAATTTACCCAATATGAAATAAGACAGTCTTATATCCTATATGCAGCTTGATATTATTGGTATGCTACAAGATAGCCAGGGACAGATCTTACAGTTTTGCAATGTTATGGTAGGCACAGTCATCACTTGGAGCTTGCTTGGGACACAATGGAAGGGGTACGTGAGGTAGGATTATTAATAGGCCACACTGAAAGGGGCCATGGGATAGGTTGCAGCTCACAGGTGCTGTGTTGGACAAGCCATATATAACCAATGAAGATACTGAAGTATACAGTATTGAGCTGTATTTGTCAAGGAGTCCTCCCACCTCCTCTTCTAAAACAGAAAATACATACTTCCTAGAAAGCAGGAAGGAACGACTAGAACGACTAGATAATCGGATGTTACCGAAATATGACTCAGGGGTCTATTCACAAAGCTGCCGAAGGATCTAGCCGTAGCTTCGGCTAATCCTTCGGCTAGCTTCGGCCCTAGGACCCCTTCGGTTCATTAGAACCGAAGGGCTGCTGTACGGGCTATTCACTATAGCCTGTACCGCTCCCGAATCTGGGAGAGCGGCTCAGTCGAGCCGAAGGCATATGCCTCGGCTTGACTGAGCCGAGGTGAAAGCCAAAGCTGGCCGAACGGCCGGACGACAGCTTGCTACGGACAGCTTGTCTGAGCCAGCCATCATCTCACGCCTGGCTCCGGCCACTTGCAGAGACAGATTAGCGTCCCAGGTTACCAGGTAACTAGGGACGCTGATCTGTCATTACTCTCCCGGACACTCCGGGAGTCTCCCGCTATTAGATAGCGGCTCCCGGCCGCCCGGGAGAGAAACACTTTCTCCCGGAAAGGTTTACTCTTAAACCTATATAAATAGCCAATAGGAATCTAGGTATGCATTCCTAGGCCGAATTTTTTTTTAATTATTATTCTCACGCCAACAGCTGTCAGAATACAAAAAAAACAAACTTGTAGATAGCAAAGCAGCTATTGCTTCCTCTGCTACCTGCCATCATTTCAGGGGGGTGCTCTCTCCCCCCTGCATTACAATGAGAGCTTATCAGAGCCGGAGGTGATATGAAAGCCGACTCTGCTGAGCTCTCATGGTACTGACAGTTCAGCATCCCCTGATTACTGGGCAGAATAGCCGAGTGGAAATCGGCTATGCACTCACTACTGTTCGGCCCCTATGAGAATAGGCTTAACAGCAGTGAGCAGCCGGCCGGTGGTTCCGCTCAGCCGATCCAGATGTTGGATCAGTCGAGTCGAACTCCTTCTGCACTTCGGGTCAGCCGAACATGCTGAGCATGTTCGCCCGACCCGAACCCAGCCACAGCAAGCCGATGTACGGCTGATTTCAGTCGGTGTACGGCTGAAATCAGCCGTACAAGCCTGACGTGAATAGCCGAACAGCATTTGGCTCACTTCACTTCAGGTCGGTTATTCACACAGCTGCCTTAGGCAGCTGTGTGAATAACCCTCTTAGTCTTTTCACCACCTGCTTGGTCATGAATTGAAAAAATAATTTTAGTCCTCAAAAGAGCTGCTGCATTGAATCCTGTAATGTGCAATTTAGCAGGAAACATGCAACTTGTGTGTTGATGGTTGTTCTTTTGCCATGCAAAGGTGACATAGATCTGTAACTGTCATGTGTCTACATTTCTTGTGTTTTTACTAGGAGTGTGCTGGAGAGCCCTTGTTTTCTCTGTTCTGTGCTATTAAGCAGCAAATGGAAAAAGGCCCCATTGATTCGATCACAGGAGAAGCCCGTTATTCACTGAGTGAAGACAAGCTTATCAGACAACAGATTGACTACAAGACTCTGGTAAGTTATGTTACACAGGAACACACACAGGAGGACACCTTAACTACTAATTATTTGTATGGGCTAATTGATGATGCTTTATTAAGTGCATGTGTTTTAAGGTGGCCATACACTTTACAACCATCGCAAGACCTTAGTCTTGCAAAGGTTGTAAAGTAATTTAAAAACCGTACGATCTGCCCATCTTGGACAGGCAGATCATACTTGCGATCATCGCAAGCACGCTCCGCTGAGGGGCGAGCTTCCGAACCGGCAGTGCGCATACCGGCCCGTTCGGCATTTGTCTCCCAAGCATGCCACAAACCAGCCGAATATCGTAAGATTTTCGGCTGGTTTTCGAACATGCTCCTTAGACAAAAGACGTGCAACCGTACAGTAAAAACGGTTGCACGCCTTCCATACACTTTGCAATTATCGTACGATCGCGGGATTATCGTGCGATAATCGCACAGTGTATGGGCACCTTTAAAGTCAAATGAAAAATAGAATCACATTAAAAGAGGGACTCGTTTGGCACTAAAATTGTGTTTCATCTATCAACTGTTTATTAAAACATAATGGAATGTAATTTAAAAATGAAGGTTTAAAAGTGAATGTTAGTAGCTTAGGTCACAGCTTTTTGTGGGTGGAAGAGATCACAACTACCTCCAAAAAAACAAGTGTTATTTTAAATAGCTAAGAATGGCTTGCAGCTTATGTTAGGAGTAGAGTTGTAAAGCCTTAGGGGAACTATTTTGTTGGAAATTTGTAAAAAAAAAGGTGAAAGTTGAGATTTGTCAGTTTTCTTACTGTTATGTTCCCATTGGTTAGCTGTCCCCTCGCTTTCAGTCCTAATGATACATGTCATGATTCAAAGACAGCCAAAAGCGTTTTTATTTTTGTCTGGCAGCAATAAAAGATTTTCTAACCCTTCCCCAATCTACTTAAAAAATATAAAGGGAAAAATCAGGAGTTCTATTTTTTTATGCTTTAAAAATGCATGAAACTAATATACTGTAAATTTACAGATGTATTACCAAAATAAGGAACCCATGTCTGCTGCAAAAATTGACTTGAATTAAAAAAAACAGTCACCTGTCTATGATCCAGCGAAATCAAGCAGGTTGCACAGACACTTGTTAAAATCTTCTTGAGTGGGTCTGCACATGCATTCTGTAATTTCCATTCAATCCTTTAAAAAGTTTGTACTCCGGACTCTGGAGTATAGTTACAAGTGCACTTACACTTTGAAGTGCACCTTTGCCTTGCCCTACAAAGGCAAAACAAAAGATTTAGCTTAATGGTTGCATCACTAGTTGGTTACACTTAACTTTCCTATGCTCTCCTACCTGCCATCCTGAATAGGAAAGCAAATGTTTGATATTTTGAAGTATAGAGAAGAATGCAACTCTCTCCCCTTAAATTCCAAATGACAGTGTTGTTACTTGACAATTGGCTGCAGAGACACCCAGCTACATTGCATAGGGGTAAAGAGAGAGGCCACTGTACTGTCTAAACTCCAACTAGGATCAACCTGGAATTTCCACAGGATTCCTTCACTTCACTCACATGGTAAACAGAGTGGCTGGGAAGCAAACTGGCAATAAGTATAAGAGCTGTGGGGCTTGCCTCTTAAGTAAACATATTGTTTTGGGCAAAACACGGGTACACTTTAAAGGGGCTATCATCTGTCCAACACAAGCATTATTTTAAATAAGTCATTAATTTTTGCTAATATGTTTCTACAGTACAACTGACATATTAGGAAAGCATATATTTGCTTAATTATTTTCATGTAATCAGTTGCTAATGTCCCTTCTGCATTTATTACCAGCTTCAATATTACAATTATAATTAATTTCCAATGTCTGTTTAAGCCACATAATTAAAGTTTCATAGAGGAAAATAATTGGTAACCACAGACTGGTAAAAAATGTACAATATGTGATGTCATTTAATATTTATGCTGATTGCTTGTGAACATTTTGCAGTTATGGCTTTAGAAAGTCCCTGGGTAGTCATAATATGTGTGAATTACCTTTCACCAATTAATTAATTAATTATTCTTTGGCTCTTTTCATTCCTTAGCATTAGTAAGGTTAACAATGTTGTCTGCTAAACTTACAGGTCACCAGTGCAATCTCCATCCTGATTAAAAAAAATGTTTTCTCATTTCACTTCTGCATTTGTCATAATATACTAGTAACCAAAGATGACACGCATCCACATTTTGGGAATTAACAATGTTACTATCTTAAAAATATATTAATTATGCAGATTTATTTTAAGTCTCATATGTTAATTGTAATAAAAACACATATTGAATGTATTAAATAGTGTCCACTAAACCTTTAGGCCATATGTATACTGTTGTGATGCAGGCTGCTGTTTGAATTGGCCCTAGTGTGCTTGTGAGATAGAGATCTTAGAATGTAAGCTCTTTGAGGGAAGGGACTTATGTGAATGTGCATGTAAAGTGCTGCGTAAAATTGTCGGCGCTATATAAATACCAATAGTTATTATTATATAGGATTTATATAGCACCAACAGTTTGTGCAGCGCTTTACAATATAAGGAAGACATTACAATCACAATACCATTCAAGACAAGATGGTAAGGATGGCCCTGCCCCTGAGGGCTTACAATCTAAAAGGGAGGAAGAAGTGATACATGAGGAGGTAGCTGTGTGGGGATGAATTGTTTGAGAACATGATGGTAAAGTGGTTAGGTTGAGGTGGAATAGGCTTCCCTGAAGATATGAGTCTTAAGGGATCGCCTAAAGGCAGTCAAGGTGGGAGATAGACGGACAGGTTGGGGTAAAGAGTTCCAGGGGAATGGGAGAGACTCTAGAGAAGTCCTGGAGGCGAGTATGAGAGAAGTTGACAAGGTAGCTGGAAAGCAGGAGGTCTTTGCATGAGCAGAGGGGGCGGTTAGGGTGATATTTTGAGACATGGTTTGAGATATAGCTGGGGGCAGAGTTGTGGATGGCTTTGTAAGTGACTGTTAATATTTTGAATTTGATCCTTTGGGTGAGTGGAAGCCAGTGTAGGGATAGACAGAGGGGGCTTGCAGACACTGAGCGGTTGGTAAGGTGGATGAGTCTAGCAGCTGCATTCATGATAGACTGAAGGGGGATAGCTTGTGTAGTGGAAGGCCAATGAGGAGGGAGTTGCAATAGTCAAGACGAGATATAACAAGTGAGTGGATGAGTAATTTAGCGGTTTCTTTGGTGAGGAAGGGGCGTATTTTGGATAGTGATTGGATGTGGGAAAGAAAGGTGAGGTCCGAGTCAAGGATGACACCTAGGACCTTGGCATGAGGGGAGGGATGGATAGTTGTGTTATCAATCTCAACTGAAATGTTGGGGGAAGGTGCATGGGCAGGAAGAAATATCAAGAGCTCAGTTTTTGAAAGGTTGAGTTTTAAGAAGTGTTGTGACATCCAGACAGATATGTCAGTTAGTAGAATAGTGACACGCAAGGACACTGAGTTGGTGAGTTGTGTAATAATAATTATAATATTAAGTGTTAACGCTGCATAATGGCAACCCATTCATTATATATGGACTGTCAAAAGTACAATTATGGCAGCACCAAGGTTGTGTTAACGTGCATTGCGGTAAAATGGGGTAAAATGCGGTAAAATATATAAATATAGATTGCATTCCTTACTTAAACAAATACATTGCTTGCAATTGCTTGCCTCCTCCTGAAAATGTTAGTTACCTGGCTGTTAAGCTGACCTACAGGTTTTTAGTACTTTCTGAATCACTGACCCAGAACAAATGTGCAAATCAGGAAAGTCAGAAAAAAGTCAACATCTAAATAATTTTTGTTGTGATCAGTGAATCAAAGTGCTGAAGTCAGAGGACCAGAATGACATCTGACAGCTTTTCAGAGGAAGAGGACAGCAGTGGTATCTCCATTAAAAGTTTATTTCTAAAGGGTAATTCCACTTTCGCAAGTAAATTTGGGAAAACGAAATTACCTCTCCAATCTGCCCCCTCCCCCCACTATACTTACATTTCGGTGAATGCTTCGTCCCCTCTGCTGGTAGGGGTGTAATATCAGTACCCTGTACTGCTGTCTAACGCAGCCCTGCACTCTGGAATTTGAATTGCACTCATAAATGGTGAACACTCATTTGTCATTGTGGTCACCTTACCACGCTGACCATTGAGAAGCACATCTTAGGAAGAAGAACTTTTTACTAGTTAGTGTGGTCAGAAGCACTTCTCATGGTCAGAGTGCAGGGCTGTGTGAGACAGCAGTACAGGGTACGGATAGTACACCCACACCGGTGGAGGGAAAGAAGCGTTCACTGAAAGGCAATTATAGTGAGGGGAGGGATGGAGAGGATGCCAGATTTGAGGGGGTAATTCAATTTTCCAAAATCACCTGGGAAAGTGGAATTACCCTATAATGTCAAACAGACCAGTCATGGAAAGGTACTCAGATTTTTTCTGTCCATTACTGGGGAATAATCAAAGTACACTAAAACTTTTCTACAATATTCAAAGACCTGCAATTTACAGGGCACAATGGTCAATTATTGTTTTTTCAGGAGTGCACAGACTGTCAGGAGGTCCCTTTTCTCACACAAAAATGCACATCCACTATTCAATAAATGTCACATGTTTAAATGTAGGAACTGTGACATCAGTCTATCGCTGCAAAAAAGACAAGGACATTGGGCATTCTTTTGGTTCTTTAGCTTGGAGATTTGTCTTTGCATTATAACAGTTTGTAGTATGCAACAATTTCAATATGTGTGAGCTTATTTTAAACAGCCATGCACCATCAAAGCTTGGCACCTAGATCTACTGTATGTGACATTCACTCATACATGTGAGTTCTGACATCTGGCTTTTTAAAAATAAATCAGATTATTCAGAACATGGGTGGAGCAATCATAGCAGTTGTATAACTGATAGGTTAATCCAGAGATGTGCTCATCAGATCAACCATCCATGTTATCCTTACTCCGCTGATGAGTAATGTTTGGCCAGGATAGGCCTAAAAGGACCTCAGCAGCTTTTATGGACATCTTACCTTGAGATAAAGGTGAGCTGGATATCCATGTTCAATTAATATGAAATATTAATGTACTCATTTATTAATCCAAACATACTGTGACATACAGTAAATCAATGTATATTTTAAAATAACAACTTATTTCAGCTTTTAGAGACACGTCGAAATGTCTCTCATACTTAAGAACAATTAACATTTGAAGGAAAAAGTAACACAAATTAATACTATGCCACTTTAATACATAAATTAATCTTCATAAATCTAGATGTGAGCTGGACAACTGCCAATGTTTAGGTGTTTTTACTTTTCTATTACCACTTTTATTACATTTCTAACAAACTATTTAAAAAGAATTGTGTGGAAAAGTTGGTAGAGGTGACATTAGGTGATCACTCGCCAGTCTGCTACCTGCCATTCCTCTGAATTGCAGCAAACATTTCAAATGATTTTTGTCATATTCAGGCGTTTTTGTGTGCTGTGTGCTGCACAGAGTACATTACAGATCTCAGTAACTAATTGAAATCCCACTAGGCTCCTTAAATGAATAGGTCAAATTACAGAGAGCTGGCTGTGACTGAGCTGATGAATAGGATGCGCTGCTGTAGATGATAGATACCCACCTACGATGGAAATGAATGAACAAGAGAGCTCATGAAGCCTGAGGGAGGAAATACCACAGCTATCAGCCCAGAAAACAGACTATCTTTTAAATATTAACATGTCATTTTCATCTGTTACCTGAATGCATCAGACAAGATCTTTAAAGTTTGGGCTTCTGCTCCAATATTGGTCTTACAAACCTATATACCGTTAATAGGATTATTTTCCACTGCTGCAACACACGGCGCTGGAGGGCCATTTGCAATCCTCCACTAGAAATAAAAGGAAACTGTATCTTCAGTATTGCCATGATTATTGTTACTGAGTTATTTCTGTGGAAAATAAATACGAAACAGCAAATTAGTTAAAATGCACAATGTTTCAGTATGTGTGCCTAGCCAGTTTTTATTAATTTTGTTTTGCAATTAAGAGAGGAAGTGCCTACCACAGTATTATGGAGCCCTCTTATGACAAACAAACATGGTATTTCTATGTTTTAATTAGGTGTCATCTGGCACTGTAGTTCTGCTTCCTTCCTTCCTTCCTTCATCCCTCCTCTCTTTTCCTTTTGTTTTCTTTCTTTAGTTCCTTCCCTCCTCCCTTCCTTTTCTGTCCCTTTTTTCCCTTAATACATTTTACAGTACTCAGAGTTACTAAACAGATTCTTGCTTTCTTGTTTTCATACTGTATTGTTAGTAGAAAAAATGGAAGAAATGAAAAGCTGTCTTTGAAACCTGATAAAATGTTCTCTGAAAGTGTTATTGTCCTGGCTGTCAACCTTTACCAGCGTCTCTTGTATTTATTTTTCCATTCAGGTTCTTAACTGTGTTAATCCTGATAATGTGAACAGCCCCATGATTCCTGTAAAAATCCTCAACTGTGACACAATTACTCAAGTTAAGGAGAAGATCTTGGATACCATTTTTAAGAACCTGCCTTGCTCCCTTCGACCAAAGGCAGCAGACATGGATTTAGGTAAATAAGCAAATCATATTGTGCCTTCTATGGGTGGGTTAATATAATTTTGGGTTGAAATGATTTATAAAGAAGAAGCATGTGACACCTGTTTCTCTACAAATGCATTCCATGTATTTACTTTTTCTCTCTTTCATGTGTCCTAATAATATATTATGTTCTTGTCATATATGTAAATTGAAGGCCTCCTTTTAGGCTCATGTGTTAATGCACAACAGTTTAAACAGTGTATTGTGGTGCCATTCATCTAGAATGGCAATCCAGCATACAACTACAGTAGTGGGCAATGAACCAATGCTGCCAACCATTCAGGGGTAGACCAAAATCAGCACTGGTGGGTTTAACTAAATAGCATGGGGGGCATTTTTCAAGCAAACTAGCGACACCGTAGGGAGTAAATCAGGCTGCCTCTCACTTAGCAATGTTTCTGCGACAGGTTTATAGTGTATTTGCGACTAGTGTGTCTGTAATTCTGGATAGACAACTGCAACAGATTTTCAGAGTTCTGAGACAGGTTTATCACTGAAAATAAGACTGAATTTCACTTTAAACAGAAGCATAATTGAGAAGTGGTTGGGGTCAGGTTTTATTTTGCCGCAGTGCTATTTTCAGCCGAAAGAGGAATTTATTACCCAAACTGTAAGCTTGCAATAAATCTGGCACTCAATCTCTCTCATGGCTTAGCTGTGTCTTGCTGTGGGATGACATTTATAAACGTTCCCATATGTGTATTAAGCAAATTACAGTTTCCCAATCTTCCATTTGTTATCAAGTAGGACAGGTAGTTTTTTGTTTCACTGCTTATAAACGATACATATGTCTCAAAAAGTTCTTTATCCTCAATGAGATCAAATACAGACTAAATGGCTTTGTAATTGTTTCCCACTCTAGCCTTAAGTTCTGAGCTGTCTTATCACATAGAACCTGTTTGCTTTGCTCATGATTTGAAATGACCATGGCTTTCGTAGGGGACTGGACTAAACATGCATTGTCTAACTAAAGGTCTTTCCCTAAAGCAAAGTGTGCCTAAATATGACAGCTTGGGGGTGATTTACTAACCTAAACACACTCACGCACCAGGTGCGTGTGCATTTTTACACAGCAAAACGTATTTATCAACCAAACACGAGCAACGTGTCACATTTTCACGCCGTTATGGCGCGTTTTTATGTATTTACATACGTGCGCGTCATGTAGCATGCACCATAGGCTACACGCCGCTCTAATAGCGGCATGCAAGTCTCTAAAAGCATATTTCCACTAATGCCATATATGGAAAAATCATGCACATGATGCATATATAATGCTGCTTCACAGTTTAGACAAAAATGGTTAGCTCATGCATTTACATTCCTGCATTCATCAACGCAAGCAACACAACGTAGAGCTAATTTACACAACATCACCTTGCAATTCATGCAGGGCTTTGCACAACACACCTGCTGGGTGTGTACACACTACAAAGGTGTCTAGATTCCACCAATAGATCATGCTGGGAGGGAACACACTACAGAGGTGTATACTTGTTCGTGGCGTGTTTATAAGGTTAGTAAATCAACCCCCTTGTGTTATCAAATCAATTGATCAGACAAATCTAATGAGTTTTGAACTTGGGATTGGTCCATCAGGCCTACTTGCCAGCATCACATTGATACAGAATATTGCAGCATCCATATGTAGGTACAATTGATCACATTAGGTTTTTTGAAAGTTTCATTAGGGAGGATAACAGTCAGAATATAATCTACTAGATGGTGCAATTTGGTTAGGCTTTCCATAGGTTTTGAAGAACAGTACCCATTCAAGTATGCTCCATTGTCTGCAAATTTCAGTCAATCACCTGAAACTTTTCTTCACACACCGTCGAAGTTCAGATTCTTATCCTTGATAAATTGTAATTGTTTTCACTGCATAGTTGGTGTTGCACAACAAGTTGACACCATGTAAACAAACCCTAGACTCCTTTACAAAATAATTTTGACAACACACTTCTGTAGCTATAATTATTTTTGAATAATAAATGAGTTCATGGCTAAAAATAATCTGCACAGTTTTCATGATATATTCTCAAAGTGTAAAGCAGTGGGCAGGCATGTTATACCAGTGTCCTTGGCTTTTATTTAGGATATTCTCTGAATTTCAGCTTCCTGTAATATTTGAAGCACAGAAATTCAACAATTCACATATGCGGTGAAAGATACACTATCTACTGAATGAAATATAAAGAGTTCACAGCTGCTGTCTTCTGAGTTTGCATTCATCGGCACTTCTGATTGGAAGGAGAGATAAAGATAATGGGATTTTTACTTACCTCTCTCTCTCTCCCTGTACAAGGTAGAGCAGAAACAGATTGAATTGGAGAGTGTCTGTCTTTAGTGTTCTTGCTTAAAGAAGCTCACTGATCTGATGACAATGTACAGGACACACTTTCCTGGTCTTATACTTGGTGAATATGAATACCTTTTGGAGGTCACCTTTAGCTGAGTTTTTCTTCACAGTTTATTGGATCATTCATTAGGAAATATGACATTACTAAAAAATAGATGTCTTCTAAGCTTTCACTGCAATTATATATTTTTTTTTAATCAAATCTCAAAAACTTTGTAACCTTGAAAGTTGAACTAAGAAAATCTTTTTACTATTCCTAATAAATTTTGAGCAGTACATCTGATTGATCTTTCGTAATCAGAGTAAAACACTTCAGTTGGCTGTTGTTTTACTCTACTGACAAGTGTGCCTTACATTTTAGCTCTGTAGAAATTATAAAAATATCTATCTGTTGTAACATAAGTATGCCTAATATTAGGATTTCTGATGAATTGTCAGTAAAAAAAAAAAGATTAAGATGTATAAGACTAAGGTTGTAGCTAAATGGGAAGTTTTCTGGTAAGGTGAATAGCAAATTCTCATGCAAACCAAATTTGATTGCTGCACTCTTGGGTAAAGGAATGGAATCCCCATCATAATTTTGTGATAAGATGTTTTACCAGTTATTTTTCTCAGTTTGCAATAGAAATGCATAGTTTGGTACATCTCTGCCAACTGTAATATTTGTACTTTTTAATAATGGTTGTGACAAACTGAATATAGAATTTTAGCATGTGGATTGGCATGATGTTAGGAATAACCTGGGATTTCTGGAAAGCACAGAAACAGAAAATATTTTTAGACTTCTTAATTTAGCATGTGTTACTTTTTTCTTTAACTATATTAAGGAGAAATAAACCAAAAATGACAAAGGTGCATATGATTTGCTTCTAGGGCAGCTTCATGTTGCCCTCCATGCAATGTATCATTGTCAGTGGCAAGTATAACATTATATAATCCTAGTTACTGGCATGAATGGAGAACTGTATAAACAATGCAAAATTATTTAACTAATGAATGTACAAAATTGACAATAACATAAACTCTTAGGCATTGCCTAAGCGAGTTCATTTTTATTGTCTCTAAAACAGCTTTAAAAAGGAGCTGAACTCTAGAAGGCTGTCAGAGAGTGAAGGACTAGTCATCCGTATTGCCTGTGGGAACCCTGCAGCTTATCTTTTCCCCATTACTGACTTACCATGCCTTGTTCTGCACTGTATCTATGCATGAAGATGGCCATTTTGGTAGAGGCAGGGTTTTGCTTTCTCATGTTTGAGCATCTATCAAGGGGAACAGTGAGCAGCACAGCAAAAACATCACCAAATTCTTCGGACTAGCAGTCAGAAGCAGCAGTGCCTTATATCTCAAATTGCAGATAAACAGCTATAAGGCTGCAGGCACAGGAGTACATAGGCACCCTCACATACCAGGGTTTGCACTGCTATTTTTCAGCACGTCAAGACCAAAGGTTAATTTTTCAGGATACCACTTAGGCAAGCACAATCAACATTCTTTAAATGTTTACTATAACAAGTTATTACATTCAGTAGCACTTTAATCAAATGGAGGCTACACAGAGATTGCAATAATATTAACCTTCAACCTATTTACTTTATGTATTAAACTATTATTTTACAGAATGGAGACAAGCAAGTGGAGCACGGATGATTCTGCAGGATGAAGATATTACAACAAAGATAGAGAATGACTGGAAGAGGCTCAATGTTATAGCACACTATCAGGTACTTATTTTTTATTTAGTATATAAAATGTTGCTTTGGCCACAAGTAATAATTTAAAACATTGTTTTTTTGAGGGTGTTTATACTTTTAAAAAATAGTGCAAGAATTCCACTGGAGCAACATGTGAAATTAAACTGTCCAAATGATTGTTACTTACTAGAATTTGTGTTAATTCTTTTAAACAAAGTGAATGAAATCTTAAAATTGAGCAAAAGAGACAGTAAAGCCCATAGTGGCCAAACAGGTTTAATCTTAAAATTACTGGAAAACTGGAACAAGGAATGTGATTAGTTGTATAAAT
>NW_017306294.1:2993805-3008958 GCF_000935625.1 Nanorana parkeri | reverse complement strand
TATATTATTTTTATTTTTTTTGTTTTATGTATATTTATGATCACAGCAGTGTCTGGGTAAAAGTTTGCAGCCTGTAGGTGGATTTACAATCACTGTTAATTCCTGCAGATATATACTTTAAATTGTATCTACACTCACAAATGTTGTATACTGCATCTTATCAGTCCATCAGATATAGTGGCTGCATTAGTTTCCTTTGTTAGTTGTTTTTTTCTTTATTTAAATTTTTTGCCTTTATTTTTATCTTGTGATCCTGCCAGTAATTCTTCCTGTCCTAGGTTGACAATTCTCAGTTCTGTATATATGGAGGAACAGAGTTGTCACTTAAAAAAACACTAATGCTGCCACCACATGTAAGGATTGGTAAGCTGCAATATATTTAAAATTTGGTCTCGGCTTAAGATGTGCTTTAATTTCTATTTGTCCTGTTATGATGAACTAAAGAAATATGTGAACCGAGGTACTAGATATAAGTACTAAATGGTTCTCACTGATGGTTATATGGTTGTTTTGGTAGTCCCTTTTATAATGTGCCAGATCAGGACAGGTGATAGGGGGGAACAGGAAGTCCTCCTGAGAGCATGCCCCATTGGCCCAGCACTAGTTTCACCTCTAGGTTCAGCATTCCCTCCATAGCACTCAGCAACACTCTCTGTACACCAGTTCCCCACCCTGTGAAGTAGACAGCATGTGGAGAGGTGAAAAACATTCAAAGTCACTATGTTTTACATTAATGAGACGTTGGATACATTTGCAATTAAATAGTCCCATGTTATTAGTACCCTTCAGGCATGCTTTACTGTTGTCTGTAAGAATGTGGCAGCCAATACATTCTTTTTTTTTTTTTAGCAATAAGATTTTATTGATGATAAACAATACAGCTTAATGCAACAATAAGTCATATAACATATTTTCATTTAGTCAAGAGGTCAGATGTCATCTATTAGACTAAGATGCTCCCTGGCACTGGAGATATCGGTAAACCGACATCTTCTGTCAATGGCATATATTAGAGGTGGAGGTCATCCATGACATTAGTGTCAAAATCGACTATCTGGTTAATAAGGATTAAGTAATTAGAAAAACTAAGAAGAAGAAAACACACAGAGCATAAATCACACATCAAGGGTTCTTGGATGTTCTCACAGTGAGTGTGTGTTGGGGACTTGTTAGGGTTCTTTGTGGTGGTGAAAGGGTTGGTAGATGAAAGTGAATTGTGTCTGTATTCGGTCTTAGACTAGGGATATTCATATGTGGGGTGATTGTGGATATATCTTGCGGATACTCAAAACATTCATTCATACACACTTTGGGCCCCACACACACTGCGACCAAGCTTAATCCCTGCAGAAACGAGGGAGTACTCCCAAATAAAGCACCTGATAGTGATCAGTGCTAAACCCCTTGACAGACGATGATTTAGAGTATAGACAAAATAGATCAAGTAGGGCAACTCCTTGTACAGGTATCCCGATGTCTGATGGATACTATCTATCAGTTGGTGATTAGTATAGGAAGTCTCTGTAATTCACCATGGATAGAGCAAGGGGACACATTCCTGTATAGGTAAGGTGTAGTCATGGATTTTCATGTATCCATGTTCTTTATAAATCTCTTTAAGGAGAAAAAAGTCCTTCACTTGGTTTCCTGAATCCTCTAAACCGTCCCCTATATCAGTAAATTCCTCCCGTGGTGGTAGGTATTTTTTGGAGGGGGAGACCTGTGATGGACTATTTTAAGTTTGTTTTATAGTCAGCCGTACTCACAGTTGGTCGTCTCATTCCCCTCCTTTGCGAGTCCAGATATCCAGATGGAAGTCCTGTGATTTCAACGTTTGTTGTTAATGTATGGCTCAGTTGTAGGGGGAGGATTTTGTAGGGGGTTTTCTGATTAAATTTGTGGTTTAGAGGAGATGATGTCTCTCCGTCGTTGTTTTCTTTCGGGTTGCAGTCAGCAGTCTCTCAGGGAAGCGGTTGTCTGTGTGGGTCACATAACACACATTAACGGGTAGACGCGTTTCGCTCCGCCCACCGTTAGGGACTGGTTGTATAGTGGTGGTGTCATGTTCCCTAAGGATATTGTAAGTCTGAGATAGTGTTAGTTTAGTTTCTCTAGGATGTACTAAGCGAGTGTATGATATGGGGGGATTAATCATCTTCAGTGAGGGGAGGTGCTTGCGCATAAAATAGTAGATCTGGTAGTATTGCAGTAGGTGTGATGAGGGGATGTTATAGTCTGATTGTAAAGTATGGAAGGAGGTGATTGTACCTTGTGGAGACAAAAAGTGTTGTAGGCTATTTAGACCCTTAGCTTCCCAAATGCGAAATACTTTAGAGGTGGCACCTTGTGGAAATCCTGGGGTTGAGGTTATCGGCATGAGGGGAGAAACACAGCCGGGAATCCCTAAGTATTTACGGATTTCCTTCCATGTGGCGATCGTGTCTTTGAAAAGTATATTATGTTTAATGTTGGGGGGTAGTAATGGGAATGGTGTGTGGAGAATGCCTGAAAGGGACCACGGGGAGACAGCCCCCTGTTCCAGCCTCGTATTTGAGTAGTGAGAAGTTTGTAACAGCCAGTCCCGTGCATGTCTGAACAGACATGCCAAGTTGTATAGACGTATATTAGGTAGGTTAATGCCAAGCCGCAGGTTGGGTTTATATAATTTGTGGGCTGCTATACGGTGTTTTTTACCTCTCCAAATGAATTTGAGGAAGTTGCTCATAAGAATTTTGATGTCCTTGTGTTTAAACAAAACCGGTAAAATTTGCATCGGATACAATAGGCGGGGAAAGCTGATCATTCTGAGGAGATGTCCTCTGCCCAATAAGGACAGTGGTAAATCTTTCCATTTTTGCAGATCGGAAGCTATAGACTGCATTATAGGTGTTAAATTTAAGGAGTATAAATTGGTCGCCGACGTGGGAATATGGATACCTAGGTATGGCCAATACATTCTTAATACTGGAGGGGTTAAGCATAATGCAGTTCTTCTATTTTCACAGTGATTAAACAGAATACTTTTAGAAAAGTTGAAAGATAAGCATAAATGTCTTATCTTTGGTGTCATTATACATTTTATTAGAGTGAAAATGGCATAATTAGAAGCAATTACCTGTATTAATACTGAACATTAAATGTATTAGAGCCTTTTACTGTAGGTTTACAAAAAATAAAGTACTAGCTCATATTACATTAATTGAAATTATCTGAGATGAAATTAAATTTATTAAACAGTTTATAATTCAACAGATTTTGTAGCTCTTGTGAAGATAAAACTATAACAATGGGGTGTGAAACTTCCAGTTCCTCTATATACTCTCCGCAACACATGTCCACTAATGTTATCCTCAAAACTATAACAAAGGCGAATGTTTTTTTTTTACTTGGAATGGTGAGGGGTTATAATCCTTGTCAGGCAGGGCCGTAGATAATTTTTTTTCCTGGGGGGGTACAGCTTCCTCAAATTATAAGATTTTATGTAGCAGACACACCAAGGTTTGAAAAAAATATACCGGACATATCATTCCTAAACCAATCCTTTACCCTGAGCAATACCGATTTTGTTGTTCGACACCATATGGATAAAAACCATGTTTTCAAAAGACTTATAATTGGTACCAATTCACACAAACCACTTAGTATACACTTATTGGGATTTTTTTTTACCAAAAATATTTAGCAGAATACATTTTTGCCTAATTTTAGGAAGAAATTTAATTGTATTTGATATTTTGTATAACAAAAAGTTGAAAATATTTATTTCCACAATTTTTTGTCTTTTTTCATTTATATAAATTTTTTTAATAAAAACCAGCAGCGATCATATAGCATCAAAAAAGCTCTATTTGGGTAAACGTGCACGGCCGTATTGAGCAGCTCCCAGGAAGGACAGGTGCTGCGTGTGATTAGTACGCAGCCCCTGTCCTTCTCTATGGGAGTATATGACCATACGCCGCCCTACGCTCACCCCAAGTGCAGGTCCGTATGGGTACAGGTGTCCCGTCTTGGAAGCAGACAGGATCCATCCTGTCAGCGTACGAGTACCCGCACAGACATGCAGGGTGGGTGAGCGTAGGGCGGCATACGGAGCCGGCAGCACGGAGCTGTGCGTGCCGGCTGTTTCTCATGTGAATGAGTCCTAAGAGACATCCTTTAAGGTAAGTCCCTACAGTAGGATTGGGAAGGGGGAAAAAAAGGTTTCACTTTATTGTCACTTTAAGATGTGTGAGGCTGAAAGATACCTGCTACCACAAGGGAGCTGGTCCCATGTCCCCCAATGGGACACCTGCAGATCCCAGACTGGTCAAGATCCCAGACCTGCAGATCCCAGACTGGTCCCAGATCCCAGACCTGCAGATCCCAGACTTTACAGGCTTCACCTGCAGATCCCAGACTGGTCAAGACTTTGAATGCAAATCACCTAAATGCTTTTCATTTTGATATAGTGTATATTTGCATTGTGCATTTTTCAACCTTTAATAAAGCAGTCAGCAATGAGCACCCTGTATTTGGACTTCACTGCATTAATTATAGATATACATAAGGATCTTAAAGCAACTTACTGGCACAGCAATGGTTAACCTCCTCCCCCCTGTCAGCTCACACTCCGTGTCCTTTGATATTCGTTCACAGCGCGGTGTCCTGCACACAGTCCCCCCTGGCTCAGGCTGATGTCGGCTGGTGATGGGGGCGGGGCAGCCCTGCTCTGTGTTCAGCCTGGCCGCTCTGTGCTCTTTCATCACTCGAGCTGTCAGAGCTGGCCATCGTACATAGCGGGTTGAGCCGAGCCGGCCCGAACACAATCAGGGAGATTCGGCCAGGACCCTCTGGGGGGAGGGGGGGGTTTGGACCCCCCTATCCCCCCCATATCTACGCCCCTGTTGTCAGGTGTTTACTGCTGTCTTTGTCCCTGTTAGGGAGAATCACTCTCTCTTATTGCCCTGTTTAACAATGTCACTGGAAAAGTGAAGGTAAATACAAAAGTTTGAGTTGCCATGAGAATTATAATAGAGAACAACTGTCTAAGGGCCCATTCACAACAGCCGCTGCTCTATATCGCACCAGTTCCGGCACATTTCCCTGTGCATTTTTTTTTTAGAACTTTATTGAAATGTCACAAGGGACATTTCATTCAGTTCTACAGGCACTGTAAGGTGGTTGTACTGTGTTGTATCCCACTGCGTTGAAATAAGATCTTTCTTTAGCACATGCCACCATGTCCCCACCCCTACGCGGTGGTGTGAATGGTGTCCATCTGTGACAAGGCATATTGCCTTGTCTTGCATTGAGGCTTCAGTGGAAAAAAAGCCAGCACAGCCCTAAGAGGATATTTCCCTTACAATGGAAAGATATACCCTCACTTCCTGTAGAGTCTACAGGACAGGAAGCCAACGGAATTATCTATGTTAATTCCGTTAATTCCAAGGGATAATTGCTTGTTTAAGTCAAGGCCTATGGTAATGAGGACTTTTACATGCCTGATCTCCACTCTCTGGTGTTCAACCCTCACATCTCCCCCCTCTGCTCTGGCTTGTGGACTGTCATTCGGCATCCTCATGTATAATGCATGGGTGTGTTAACTGCACTGGGTGTGTAAATTATTGTTAAAAAACTGTGTTTTGTGTGGAGGGCCACTACATTCTACCTTGTAGCATGCCATCTCCTGCATGTAACACCAAGCTTCTCGGAGAGAAGAGGGAGTGATACAACTCGAGCAATAGAGTGCTCGAGTGGCATCCCCCACCCCCACTCACTATTGCTCCTTCACAAAATGTCATGTTTTTTGAAGAATACAAGGCATTCTGCGATTGGAGGAGGAGAGGGTGGGACATCATCTCTCCTCCTCCAATCACAGAATGCCTTGTGGGACTTGTACTTTCTTAGTGACTGTGTGTAGACAAGCCTGCAGGGAAAAAAACTATCCAATTAAGGTAAGTGTGTTGGGGTGGGGGAAGTCAGTGGTGGGGTTTGAGATCTGATCATGTTTTATGTTACACTCTAAATATGGATGTAATATCAAACCTGGTCAGAAAGGTATACTTTAAAGCCTCTAAATTGCAGCCTAATAAAGCTACTTATGAACTGTGCATTGACTGCACACTATTTCTAGCTATTCTTAGTAAAATAATACAATGTCATCTTTAGTTCTTGATAAAACCTGCCTCGTCTTTTCCTCCTAAGTGTAGAATTTTTAAAAATGCATTACGCATGCAACATATGTGGTGCCACAATGCAGTGTTTGCTGCTGTCCATGAGAATAAAGGCACCTCACAAGCATATCATTGATTGTTTTTTCTCCTATGCCAGTGTCAAAGTCACAAAAAAAGAGGACCCTCTCCCTGCTGTATGGTATTTTTAAAAATGTATTTTTGCATTGCTAAATGACTCCCATGACAGATTGGTCATCCTTACTCCTAACATGTTTAGATGATTTGATGGGAGCAGAATTGGTAGTTACATTTGCACTAATATAGATTTAATTATATGTGCAAGATAAGGGAATTCCCAAAAACATGGTTTACCTGGGATTTTTTAATCTCTTGGTATTTTCTTTGCTGAAGCTGGTGCCATGGACCTTTCTTTACCTCTACACAGTCACATATTTATTTTTAAACCCAACTTTAGCCTAAACTTTCTTTTAGCTTTGGATGGGGTAGGGAGGAGTTAAAAGATCTGTCAGTTTTTTTTTAATGTCTGCATCTCTGGAGAAATTATGTTTCTTCCCATTGACAGTATGCCACAGAGACAGGAAGTGATGGAAAAAAATCTTCAATGGGGACACATATCACACACACAAAAAAAAACCCTTTGTGGCTGTAGATTGGGAAAGATTTGGAACTTCTGAGAAGTTTTTATACCCCGGTGACACTTGTTTCCATAATTCACTGTTCTGTTGTTATAAGGACATAACGTGATAGCAAAGTTATGGGGGTGTTGACAGGTTGGGCGTTATCACAGTGGCGCCAACAGAGATCAGTCAAATGAGTGCTGGGGAGCAATGCTACATGAACACATTTCTGTTCTAGGGTTCATAGAACTGTTCTTCCTTCTGTTTAGAGAGAATTTGTCTATATTGTACACATGCATAGTCCATCTTACATACATAGTGGAAATTATAATACATTTGGGACAGCTAGCTGCTAGGTCCCTGTTGATACAAAGTAAATTGTCATGCAGGACAGGAACTTGTACAATAAATACTATATGAATGCTGCATTAAAAAAAATATCTCATATTATGGGAGAAGAGTTCAATACTTGGTAAGCTGTAGCCAGCTATATCGTAAGAGGCATGTTCAATAAACAATTTTGCATGTGTAAAGATTCAGTTTACATTATAAAATCTTATGGTTATGCTTTTATAATGTAAACATATTAACATTAGAATGTTTATTATCCTTTAACAATGTTTTATATTTCAGATCCAAAATAATTTTGTTGTACGTAAGATTTTACTTTTAGTACTGTATGTTTCACCAAATGGTTAAATTGTTATTTTGAAAGATATAAGATGTGCTGCAGTGAAGCAGGTGCAAATATTAGAACAAAGGAAACAACTTTGGTTCTGGTCAATATATACCTGCATCTATTATTACTTTTTATACTGAATGTTGCCAATCAGTTTATTAATAACGTTACAAAAAAACAACATTCAACATACAGTGCTGTGTTCAGTTCTATATGAGCTCTAGATAAGGGGTCACCCTGTCTTTAGGATTTGCAGAGATTAAAAACAACAACGTGTCCAAAGATGGAAAGGCAGAGGGGAAGCACAAGGACAGAAATAAGGGTAAAGGAGCACAGACAGCCCTTTGCTATATAATAGAGATAAGCCTTCTGTTGTCACCCAGCTGCCAATCATAAAGAATGGCCTCTCTCATTCTTGCTGCTGGCATTGTCTGCCCGCTGCCTCTGCCAGCCTAAAGGCTGATAGAAATCTCACTCTGTTCATTAAAGTGCAAATAATTTTGGAGATAAGCCGACCAGCCTCTCAAACAAGAGCCCTGACTGCATTTTTGGCAATACCAGTAAATTAAATGTCAGGGTGTTGTCTTTTGGCACAGGCTAAAAATCTGGGACAGGAAGAGCAGATTAAAAAGTGATTACCATCAGTGATGAGATCATGCAGACAGGCGTTAATACCTTGCAATGAAATGGAGGGCATAGTCTCTTTAATAGTCAGAAAAGAAGGCGATATGAAGATAAAGAGAACAATACTTTAAGATTCATACAGATTCTACAGATACTGGCCAACATGCAGTATTAAGAAATATTCTGAAAACACATCGATACCCATTGAAAGATGATGATAACATATCCTAGTATTTATCAGAGATGTTCCCAGGATTACATACAGAAATACAAAGTCACTTAAAGATCTCTTAAGAAATGAGTACGGTCATAACTAAATCTGATATTGTTGTAAATATACAGGCGCTTACCACTGTCGGAAATGTGAATGTTGCCAGTATTTATTTGTAGTTAAACCCATCCTATTACTAAGTCGGTGTGACACTTTGCTAATTGTGAAACACCGGGGGTTGTCTACCTATTGGCGTGCCCTTGTAGTATGGTCTACGTGGGTAAAACCAAAAGAGTATTTGAATACTGGATCATATATACATCTTCAGATCATGTGACTTCACCAGTCACTAGACAGTTACAATAGCAACTTTATGAGAATCACTTTCACTATGCTAGGAAGGGTTCATAAGATCAAGAGAGTTGGGGATTGGAATAAAATAATACTACAGAAGCAATGTAGGTGGATATACCAATTGATGTTGTTTAAGTCCAGGGATTAATGAAGCAATTCACTTTAGTTGCTTTTTATGCCTTCCTACATGGACCTTTTCCCCGTTTTTATTACATAGGATTGTTTTGTATTTTTTTTGTTCATTTTAGGAGACACCCATACTGTATATAGTTTTTTTAAACAAGGAAGATTTTTTAAATAATTATGATGTTGATGACGATGGTGGATCCATGATATACAACCCCAATTTTAAAAAAGTTGGAACGCTGTGTAAAATCTACATAAAAACATAATGCAATGATATTTGTAAATCTCATAAACCCATGTTTTATTCAAAATAGAAAATATATCAAATGTTTAAACTGAGAAAATGTACCATTTTAAGAAAACAATTATGTAATTTTGAAATTGATGGCAGCAACACGTCTCAAAAAAGTAAGGACAGGGCAACAAAAAGCTTGCAACTAATTAAGTGAATTGGCAACAGGTCAGTAACATGATTGGGTATAAAAAGAGTATCTTAGAGAGTCAGACTGTTTCAGAAGTAAAGATGGGCAAAGGTTCACCAATTTACAAATGGTCAAACAATTTCAGAATAATCTTCCTCAATGTAAAATTTTAAAGACTTTAAAGTGCAAAAGTGTAGTCAGATTAATAAAAATTTGACATTTTTGGCATCCATGGATTCTCTGGACTAAACAGGAGTGACCTTCTGGCTTGTTATCAGTGCTCAGTTAATAAACCTGCATCTCTTTTGGTATGAGGGTGCATTAGTGCATATTGAATGGGCAGCTTGCACATCTAGAAAGACACCATCAATGCTGAAAGATATATCCAGGTTTTAAAGCAGCATATGCTCCCATCCAGACAATTTCTTTTTCAGTGAAGGCTTTGCATATTTCATCAGGACAATTCTAAACCGGAATAGATGCATTGCTTCATAGTAGAAGAGTCTGGGTGCCTAACTGGCCTGCCTGCAGTCCAGACCTTTCACAAGTTGAAAATATTTGCCGCATCTTGAAACAAAAAATATGACAACGAAGACCCAGGACTGTTGAGCAGTTAGAATCCTATATCAGGAAACAATGGGGCAGAATTCTTCTTCCAAAACTCCGGCAACTGGTCTCCTCAGTTCCCAAATGTTTACAGAGTGTTGTTAAAAGAAGTGAGGATGCTGACACTGTGGAAAACATGGCCCTGTCCCAACTTTTTTGAGACGTGTTGCTGCCATCAATTTTATAATTACCTTATTTATTTTCTTAAAATGGTAAATTTTCTCAGTTTAAACATTTGAAATGTATTCTATTTTCTATTGTGAATGAAATATGAGTTTCCAATCCAGATTTACCAATCATTGTATTCTGTTTTTATGTAGATTTTACACAGTGTCCCAACTTTTTTGGAATTGGGGTTGTATATACTACATAATAAATGTATAAAATGTTTAATGATAATGGAGTTGTTTTTGTGATAATTTGTTTACTGAATGTGGCTATATGTCGTGGGTTCCTGGTGACAGTGCTGCTGAAGCATGATTTCCTGCTGATGCTCCATGGAGTGGAAGTTCCAGTCCTAATTGGTGAAGCTTGGATGATCACTTAAAAAGGGGTGAGAAAGAGTCTGCACAGCTCCCCCCTCAGCTAAGTTTTCGCTCATTGTATAGCTGGAAAACTAGCCACTAGATGGAGCCGAGGAGAATAGGAAATTCCTATGTTCTTTGGTTTCATCTAACGGCAGTGATGTTGTGCGAACATGGTTCACCCAGCTATACACTGGGTGAACACTTGAAAATCAGCCCCATAATGATACATAACGGATATACTAATTTTGAGTGGATAAGCATGGTCAAATTAAAGGTCTAAACCAAAGAACAAGATGTGATGGCTGCATTAGTTTCCATTTTTCAGGCTTAGTACATTTTCTGTAAGTACAGGAAATAATTGTTGATCTTGATAGAAATCTAGTGTATTTGTACAGAACTAATATCTCAAACAATCTTGTTAGGTTTCAAAGCTATATTCTGTGTACTACACAACCACTCCTTCCAATGTAATGGAAATTAGAAGTAAATGGGTTTGTAGTCCAAACCAAGAGAGAAGACTAGGGTGAGAACACTGCTGTTTCATGAACACACTACAGAGAATGAGCATTGTCACCGTATGTCAAAAAGTATGCTACATGCTGGACCACCAGAAGAAAAAGAAAGGAAAAAAGGAAAGATAATGCAGCCACCAAATTTAAGGACTGATGTTTTTAGGCTTAGTCAGGTTTTTAATTGGCTAGAATCAGGTTGTACATAAAAATGTACTAAACTAAGCCTTGTAGACAAACAGCCACAGTATTGTTTAAATACTCCTAGGTTTGGACTGAAGCTTATATTCAAGGGGTATTTGTAAATCTGAGCCATGGCTCCCATGTTTTTAAAGGCATTATTTCTGACCTACTTTTATGAGTCCCCACCCACATCACTTAATTTTTATTGCTGTTGAGTAAAGACTAGTTCAGCATATAGCTGTCTAAGATGATTTAGGTGTGCTTCACAGGTCATTGCTCCCCGGGAACACTTCTTTACTTTTGAGCTATTCCAGGGAATATTGATTTGTAGAGCACACAGGGAAGAGCTCTGATTACCTCACTGCTTAGAATGGGAGCCACTCATTAGGGTCTACAGCAATAAAATACCCTACCCTGCTTGGTGTGAGTTGACTTATAAAATATGCCGGTACATCCAATGTCCCTATGATTCTTTGTTTCATTTCCAGGTATCACTGCTCTCCTATTATTGTTTTTATTAGTAGTATTATTGTTTAGTTTGATCTGTTTTTAGCTGCTTGCAGCCAGGAGTGAGCTGAGTGAGTTATGGTGCAAACATGGCCTATCAATGCATAGCTGCAGTTATTTTATCTGGCATAGGGCAATGCTTTTCTGAGGAAATGGTGCTATATAAATGATTAACTTATGTGGCCATTTATGGAGAGGCATGTATTGAAAGGTATTCATTAAAAATCTCCACCCTGGGGTGTATTGCCATTATAATAACTGTTCTAATTTAGTGGCTAGACATTCAAAGTTATAATTTTAAGATTCTGAAATAGGGGAATTATTAAAAAGTAGATTGTAATAACGCTTTTCTTCCAGTTTTTGTGATAATTTACCCTGTGTAAAGTTCACACCATTCTAGAACTGGTTGATTATAACTTGATTGCAAAGGGTCTGGAGTCAAAAGTGGGTCTAAACATTTTAAATATGTTCACAATTAAGATCCGACAGGATTAAGGTTTTATGGGTATTTAAGTGAGGGGAACTCTCCCAGCAACATAGACAGAAATAAAAGGCTTTCCTTCAGTAGTGTAGGGGAAGACTAGAACTTCTGTCAAATTATTATTTCTGTCTGTGTCCTTGTTGCAGATTTTCCCACACTTTTCTGGTGAAACTATTGTCAGCAGGACAGGAAGTGACTGGAAATCTCTCTAACACTACACATAGCACCCAAAAAAAACATGTAGTCCAATCCTTCTCCACTCTATACAAAACCAGAAATTTTTGGCTTGAGAAATACTTTTAATAACACCTGTACTTTTGTACATTCAAATTTTCATTTATGCATTTGAAAATTGATGTGAAAAGATGTATTTATTTTTCTCTAAACCTATAAACACCTAATTGTGTCCACCTAATTAAAACTCTTTTTAACACACATTCACAATTTTATTTACAAACATTTTTTTCAGTTCTAATCAGCATATGCATAATTTTTTATTGCACATACTTTACAATATGCTCATTCAGAAGTTTGACAATATTTTATTATTTTTATCTAGAGTAGATATACTCAACACAATACTTATACCTTTATAGTTATGCAATACTTATATATTTATACTCAATACAAGTTACATTTATTTTTAGAACAATTTAGACTGTTGATACCCATCAAACTGACACCCATGTACACGTGTCACATAGTAGTACTACACAGCTTCCTTTCTACATTTGTAATGTTCAAAAATGGTCACATCTTTGCTAGTACAGTAAATATTAGAAAACAGCAAAGCTTTTTTTTCCCCCAATAAGCCTTTATCCCAGAGAGTGTAAAAAGTAGCCATTATCCTGTTGATCTAATGGAGTGCTCTCTGCTGTTTTCTGCTGGTTGGTATATCAGTTTAAATGATATCCTGCTCAGGACCAGTCACTGAGTGGTAGTATCTTGTACAGAACATAGAAACACAGAATTTTTTACAGAGTTCAGGAGTTGAAGTAAAAGCTCACTCCTGCTGGGTGCCAGCCCCAGGTACCAGGCCTAATGCTACAGTGCAGTTTGGCAAGATTAACCGTATTATTACTTTCTGTCAATGGGATTATCACTTAAACAGTAATAACACCAAAATGACATGTTTTAGAAGCCTATTATTTTAACATTTCCCTATATAACACCGCATTATGGCTCAGACATTTCTGTTTGATTGTTCACATTTCCTGTGCATGGTTTCACAGGAAATGTTAGAATCATGTTGCCTGGTGATAACTGCATTTGGTTTATAAAAATAACAGTTGTTAAAATTATATTTTTTTTAGAGAAAGCTGCAACACAAATATGTAGCAATTATACAAAACACAACATAAAGGTTTTGTTATTTATTTTCTCAGGGCTGCTGGATACATACGGTTAAGATGTATTTAGATGAGGACTGCGCACAATGAAATATAGGAATTTAAGTTGTGTTTTTGTCTGGTTTCCAAAGATTGTCTATAATTCATATATAATTGTACAATGTAATGTTTGGAAAAAGTGCTGTTTAGATTATTCTATATATAAATACAAGGTGCAGTTGCTAAAAGAATGAACAAAGACATCAGCAGAACGTAGAAACATTCTGCAAACTTCTTTCATGTGCTGTAAACTGCCATTTTCTACTCAGGGCATAATGTGGCAATTTTACAGTAAATAATACCAAACTGAGGACTTCACAGGGCAAATATCATAAAAAGCTAGTACAGACACACTACTACCCATCATCTTAGTGTTCATTTATTTGTGCTAGTGGATGTGCATTTCATTGCCAGTTGAAAAAAATAGGAACATCAAGGATCACTGAAATTGTTGCATAGAATTGTGACTAAAATTGCAATAGGTGCAAAGGGGCTACCCTTTTACATTGTATGTACTGGTACAGAATGCCCCATCAGACACCAACTACCTGCAAGGACATCCTCCCCTGTCAGGTGGTTTCCTAGCTGTTCTGCCCCTCTAGTTTACTGCAGGAGCACTGAGGTTGTGACTAGCTGCCAAATAATTAGAAAGGCTTGGAAGAAACAGCTTATACCGCTCGCTGTATGGTTGTACTCCACACACTAGTACCCCATGGAAATCCCAAAAGAAATTCTTGCTGTGTGGTCTCCATGGATACAGTATGCCTTCACTCCCTTCTGTGAGTTTAACCCCATTAAAACCCAATAAGTTGGAAGAGATCACATGGTGAGCTCTTGTGTCTTGTCTGCTTCTCCCCTACCCCTCTCCCCTCCTCCTTTTTCCCTTATTACCTCTTAGTTTACTTTCTATTCCCCCCTGCTCTTATTTTCTTTGTTTTCTCTCTAGATTGTTACAGAGACTCTGTCAGGGATTACATTTTTTCCCCGCTTCCTATAGTTTTTGCCTTAGTCAGCACTCGAACTGAATAGCCTTCTTAATCATAGAATAGACTGGTTCTTGTATAGTTTAGAATAGGGGAGTTTTTCCAGCAGTGTCTTTTTATAGCCAATGTTTGTCGGCTAGACATGTAAGCTGCGGAAAAGTTTGGTTTGTTTCGGATATTTCGGAAATCGGGATTCGGATCTGAAATTCAATTCGGTTCGGGTTTCGGATTCGGACAAAATCCAAATTTCCTTCGGATGAGTTTACCAATATTTGTTGCGACTAAAGCAGAAAACCATATACAGATATTAATACTAAAACTGAATCTCCTAGACCAGAATGGCATTCGGGATCCGAATTTTCAAATTGCATTCGGCTCCCAAATGCCAAAAGTCTCATGCCGCAACAAAAATTAATGCTCAGTATATACCTATAATAGTAAAGCTGAGGCTCCCAGACCCAAATGGCATTGCATGCAATCCAAATTGCATTCGGAAATTTGGATCCTGAATGCTATTCGGGTCTAGGAGCTTCAGCTTTAGTATTATATGCAGGGCTCAAAATTTCCACTCGCCCCCTCGCAAATTGCGAGTGAAAATTGCGTGGGGGCGAGTGGAAATGAAGCCATTGAGTCAGGCACTCCTCGGGTCGGCTTCTCTCCTCCTCACCGACATGATGACAGCGCTCCCTCGTTCGTCTGTCCGGGGTCCCAGGAGGGAGCGCTGCCTGCTGTCAGGATGGCCGAGCGGGAGAGAAGCCGCGAG
>NW_017306294.1:2983168-2993245 GCF_000935625.1 Nanorana parkeri | reverse complement strand
AATAAATAATACAATGAAAATTTAAAAAATAATAATTTAAAAAAAAAAGTAAAAACTGCCCCCCCTCTCTCACATGCATATTATTAGACATGTGCGAATACTAAAAATGTATTTCAGATGAAATGTGTATGTGTAATGCTCTGTGCGTTATGCTGTGGCTGTATGTGTAATGCTCTGTGCGTTGTGCTGTGGCTGTATGTGTAATGTCCTGTGCGTTGTGCTGTGGCTGTATGTGTAATGTCCTGTGCGTTGTGCTGTGGCTGTATGTGTGTTGTGCTGTGTGCGCGTTGTGCCCTGTGTGTGTTTGTTTGTGTTATGAAGGGCAACTGGTGGCGAGTAACTTCGAAGGCCTGGCTAGTAGCTCAGGACCTGAAATTTTGAGCCCTGATTATATGTATATACTGAAGACGAATTTTCGGCATGTGACTTTTCTGGCCAATTAGATGGCTGCCATGTTGCCGTAACGAAAGTTCATGTTCAGACCTATTCGGATGAATTAAACCGAAAACACACCTGATTGGCCATAAAAGTCACATGTCTTCAGTTTTGTTTTTGAATGAAATTTGGATGGGATCCGAAATTCAAAAACAGAAATTTGGATTCGGACATATTTGGATGCATTGGGATTCGGAATTTCGGATGTGTCCAATTGTTCGAAATTCGGAAAATGCGCACATGTCTATTGCTGGCTGCACTCATCCAGTTCATGTGTCCATCTACTGCTTCAAGGGTTAGCGAACAGTCCATCTCACTACTATTGTCATTAAAGTCCCTGGCTCTGTGACTGATGTTATTAATGCATGACTATATTCTTGTTGTGTGTTATATTTGCTACAATGTAAATCTCTGTAAACTTTCTAATAAAAATCTACTGAAAGTGAAGAGTATACTTCTACCTATTAAGTAAGCTATTTCCTATAGATTGTCAAGCCTAGTGAATCTCTGTTACCTTCAAAAGCCCAGTTAAGTTAAAAAATAAATGAATAGGTCAAAAATGATTAGTCACATTCAAAACTGTTCTTAAAAATGATCACATTAGTTAGATAAAACAGATCTTGGAATTGATTTAACATATAAAATATATATTAACAGTTAGTGATATGTTTACATTCTTCTTCTTCTCAGGTTCCAGATGGTGCAGTGGTAGCACTCGTGTCTAAGCAAGTAACAGAATACAATGCAGTCAATAACTCTACGGTATCCAGGACGTCCGCCAGCAGATATGGTGAGAGCATTTTTTTTGTTGTCTTAACAAATTGCTAAATCAAATTGTGTTTTGTTATTGTACATATTGCAGCTTTAATTCACATAGCAGATATACATATAGAGGTTTAATAAAGTCAAAGACCAATGAAAAGAAGCAACTTTATTGTAACAAATCACATTTTACCTACCTATGGTTAGGAACAATCACAACAATAACATAAAATTTCTACTGTTGAGTACTTCTATGTGTTGAGCTTTGCCTTTTTTTTTTTTTATACATGTGGAATTGAAATATGTTATTAATGTGAAACAGCAGGTTAAATATTCTGCTTGGCCAATCTCCAAATTTTTGTAATGACTGAAATATGTTGAGCTGCATGCATCAGTTTAATAAATGATGTGCATTTCTGGTAAGAAACATGTAACATCGTACCCATCACAGCAGTGCTTGTCACACACTATTACACTGAACAGTTTTCCTTTTGTGCTTTTTCTCAACTAGTCTTCACAATACATTGCTTCTTCTCACAGTCACACAGCCATCATAGTTGTTGTAGTTGTGAAGATACCATTACAAAAGCATACTTAATGTCTGTAATAGATCCAGTGTCTACAGCACTTTTGTTGCCACTTTAAATTACCAAGAAGAGGCACTCAGTTACTGCCAAGAGAATACCCATCAGGTGCTCAAACCAGTCTGTGTCTGCTAGAATATTAATTGGCCGTGTCAGTAGATATTATCCGATTTTAATGTATCATATCAGTGTAATGCTCATACAGAGGACAGTCAGTCAGTTTTGATATAAAATGCTACTATAATGTCTAACACAAGTTTCATGCCCTTTACAACTGATTGGTCTGATGAGCTTGATTGTGGGAAGCAGGAAAATACTTAATCAGTATAGTAAAAGAAGATTTAAAGTGTCTATACCCAAAACTTGTTTTAGTTTTGGATAGAATGTGGAAACTTTCCCTACCAGGGACATTCTCTACAAGTTCAAATCCTTCCCCACTCTATCAAAAATGTAAAAAAAAATTTGAATATAGATATACTTTAATAACTTAATAATTTACTTAGCTAACTAAACAATATTTTATCATTTTTGATCATATTGTGGTCTTTTAGTTCTCTTGTATACTTGTGTGTGTTCATGCAGTTAGAATGTGGTCATATAGTGCTTTATTATACCACCATTAGCCTAGGTTCACACTAGTGCTGCTACAGGATTATGAAAACGATTGTGCGGAGCTAGCAGTGACAGCTAGCTCCGCCCAACTGTTTTCTATTGGCCGGACGGTTCTGCTGCCATCAAAAAAAAAAAATTCGCCATAGGAATGCATTGCTAAATTCCTATTGGCTATTTCAATGTGCAATAGCAAACTAGCTATTGCACCGCCCTCTGCTGCTGTTTTTTTTTTAATTATTCTGACCGCAGCCAAATGCTCCATGTCAGAATAATAAAAAAAAAAAACAGGGAAAGTTTTACTCTGCTCGATTCGGCCAGCTTCAGCTTTCAGCGAGGCTCAGTCGATCCGAGGCATATGCCTTCGGCTCGACTGTGCTGCTCGGCCAACTTCCGGAGCTGTACGGGCTATAGGGAATAGGGAATCTACTGAACCGAAGGGGTCCTGGGGCCGAACCTAGTCAAAGGATCAGCCGAAGCTATGGCTAGATCCTTCGGCTGCTTCGTGAATAGACCCCAATGTTCCCGTGGTGTGTGAACAACTTTGTGACAGTGACGTGCGGTACCTTCCATGCTGGGTGGGGCATTCTCCATGGCAACACTTTAACTATGTGAAGGTGAAGCAATGAGCACTTCTGATAACCAGAAGAAAGTAGAAGAAAAGTTATTTGCAACTATCAGCCAGTTGTCCCTTTTCTATGGAGTAAACGGAGCACAGCTTTCACACTTGCACTACATCCATCTGCTGACTGAGCCAGAATCTGTTTAGGTTTCTCCAGAAAAATAGGCAAGATTCAGGCAGGCGCAAACCAATGGGACTGGTGCTCACTCTGCCAATGCTAGGAACCATGGGGCTGCCATCTCAACAAGGGAGTCACTGGAATCTTGACAACATGCATCAAAACACAGTGCAGGCAACACCTCCTAGTGCAGTATGTTTATTGACCAAATAATGAAATAAAAGAGTAAAATGGTTTTGCTCACTATTCCTGAAGGAAACCAGGCATATTAATAACAGAATCTGATGGTCCAAGAACGCTGTATAGTGGTAGGTGCACCCCAACAGGGGGGCCTGCTATCACATTTCAGGGTAACAAACCCCGTCCTCAGAGCAAAGTCTTGTTGTTGTTATCCTACAACATGTTAGGCCCTACCGCTATACAGAGTTTTTGGACCATCGGGCTCTGTTATTGATATGCCTGGTTTCCTTTAGGAATAGTGAGCAGAACCTTTTTACTCTTTTATTATTTTCATTATTTGGTCAATAAACATACTGCACTAGGAGGTGGTGCCTGCTCTGTGTTTTGTAGTCTGTTTCTTTGTTAGTGATTTGGGTGGGCGACTCTACTTTTCCAGAAACAACGTTCTAATCATCTAATGCACCCTTCCTCAAATGTCTGTTCATGGGTCAGTGATAGTCTGCAGATAGATTGTTGCAGGTCCACAGTCACCCAGTCAAATATTTATTGAATCAATTGCATAATTGATTCAAATGTAGTCACTAATTAATTTCTGTTAGAAATTAAATATAACTCTAGTTTGCCAACTACAGTGTGACATTTACAAGCTTTACAAATAAACAGACAGTACAAGGAGAAAATTGTATCTTATAGCAACCAGCCATAATGTACTTAACGGAACCCAATATATCTATTTTACCACAGCTATTAAATTGTTGATTAATTGGATTATGAGAAGTGTTCAGGCTGGTTGTTACTGACGTGCAATGTCTACCAGCATCTAAAGGATCATTAGGTTCTGCTTTTAACCCCCAACCTCTTTGCTGAGAATGTCACTTACAAAACCGAATGTAATGAGGCATGTGTGGTGTCAACAGAGCTGCACGGGGAGCTTGGCTGATGCTTTCAATTAATCTCCTTTGGTACATTAACACCCTGGCTGAAACAAACTTTTTCTCACTGTCTGGTAAGCAGGCTGCTGAAGAAAATATTGATTGGTTGCTTCTCCATATATTCTGTTGTAAAGCCTGGAAGTACAACTTCAATACTTTGCCCAACGCATAATACACAACTGTATAACAACATCTAATCACTCATCAATGCATAGTCTTACTGACACAGGATTGTATATTGGCAGATGGTGTATTTTATATATCTATATTTGTATTTACTGTCTATAGAAGGTGTTTGCTTTGATGACTCGTTTGGCAAAGTTCAAAACTGTGCCAAAATATAACATGTTTTACAGGCTTTTTTTCCCGCAGAAAATGTTTCTTTTATGTCTCACAGTTAAGCACCTTGACTAGCTTACAGTTTCTTCAAGTTAACATTTCCATTCCCTAAGCATATAAATGTAGTGGTACCTTCATAATCTGCTCCATTTCAAGCACACTTGTATGCAAAAGTTGACTGTTTTTGAAAATTCAGCAGTTAAGTCCTCATCCTCATCTCTAACTACTCCTGGCCTGACCTGGAACTGTAATTTGTGATAGAAGTTGCAGTGGGAAAAGCAGTCAGAGAAGTGACAGATTTTTGGAGTTGAGTAGCAAGGGAACCTACAGTATGTACACCTTTCTCATTCAAGTAGCAGGGAAGGCCTGGTATCTGGGAGCCCCGTTATCTTAAAGTGGAGTTCCAGATTTTAGGATTCCAGTATGTCCCATCCACAGGACCCGGGGTGTGGGGATGAGGCCCTTGCCCACATCAACATGGGGACAATGTGCATTCAGGGGGGAGAAAGCTTTGCACCACCCTTTCCTGCATGGTACCCTCTCAATGTCGAGGGCATATGGCCTGGTATGGTTTGGTGGGGGGGACAGGACAGTATAGATTTTGGGAGATCCCATGCTGTCTTGTTTGTTTTCTTTCCAAGGGTCCACCTCAAAGTCCTTACCAGACCATTATCCTTTCCAAGGTCTGGTATGGATTTAGAGGGGGAAACATTGCCCTTTTTTATTTTTTGCTTGGGGTCTCCCTTAAAATCCATAAAAGACCTCTAAGGGACTCCATGCCATTTTTTTTTCAGGGCATGTGGCCTGGTATGGTTAAGGAGGGAGATAGCATACACTTGCTGCACTCCTTCCCTGGCCATCTAGACTGCATGCCTTGTTTAGGGTCTGGCTTGCAGCCTGTCTGGCAAGGAAACAGAGGACAAAGAGCGTGCAGTCTCCTCCTCTACCGCACCAAACCGTTATCCCTCAACATTGGCTGCGTACAATGCAGGGGGCAAAAAGCTTCCCGTCCCCTCACAAGGCAAATTGTCCTCATGTTGATGTGGACTTGGGCCTCATCCCCACATCCCTGATTGTGATGTGGGGGTCTAAGAAGGAGGACTTTTTTTTAGTCTGGAAGGCCCCTTTAACATATGTGGCCCCCAGATATCAGGCCTTCCCTCTTTGTGAATGAGTAGGAGGTAAATTGTACCCCTTATTACTCTTTCACAAATAATAAACACACAGACACTTTGCAAAATAAATATTGTCCCCCAGAGTAGATTCCTAATTCATAATGAATGACACCCCAACATCAGCACAACCCTGCGGCATGACAGTCCACTCCCGCTGATAATCCTGTCACAAATGAGAGTCATAACCATATTTGGTCAAGGATATCACTCAGGATTACAATGTGAAACAAGCTGTAAATGTATGACTTCTAGATGTAGCATCAGGATATTCAGCAGGTCAGGGGGGTGAACTGGCCAAATATGGCCATTTAATACACCTATTTGGCGAACTGTAAACAAACTGGGTTCAGGCTGAACTTGTCCCGAACTTGAAGCTCATCCAGATTGAACAGTTTAAAAATTAAATATTACTGGCTCACATTGCTGAAACAATATCATTGTATGAGGCATCACTTACTATTTTAGTACACGTGAGAAATCCATATGATCCCTGGATATTATTTGGAGAGGTGTATAAAAGGCCTATACGATATTCTTACATTATTCTACAGCAATTCGGGAAAATACATCAATTTAAGAGAAGGGGTATAAAATCCTATCTCGTTGGTATAGGTGCCTGACTGATTTACATAGAATTTTCCCGATAAAATCACCAATCTGTTGGAGATGTGGGAAGGAGGAAGGTACCTATCTTCACATATGGTGGAAATGTGAACATATAATGCCTTTTTGGGAATATGTGTTTGAAACTTACAGCCAGATAGCGGGCACTAGAGTAGATCCATCACCTAAAATAGCTCTTCTTTCAATTTTTCCGGGCTCGGTACAAAAAGCAAAATCCGAACTACTTAGATTTTTTATGGCAGCAGCAAGAATATTGATCCCACGATATTGGAGCACACATACTGTTCCAAATATTAAGGAATGGGCCATGGAAGTAAATAAGATACAAAGATATGAAGAGCTAACGGCACACATTGATGAAAGACATTCTCAGTGGGAGGTTATGTGGAAACCCTGGAATAGATATAAGGACAAGAACGTAGATGGAGGAATATGACAAAGGGGGAAACTTAAAGATATTTAAATCTAAAGACTTAAAAGGAGACACTTCAAGCAATATAGAAATATAACGGAGAATATCAGATTAAAGGTTTTCATGAATGCAGAGGAGAGGGGTATTAGGGGGAGGGGATAGGGGAGTAAGTGGGGAGGGGGGGTAAATATAGATATATAAAGGAATTATATTAAAGTATGCAGTCATAATGAGCGAGAATAACACTATAAGAGATATAATATGATATCCAGGATGCAAGTGCATTTATAAAGACACGTAGACATGTATAAGGGGGAAATATGCATATGTACAGGGATATATGTAAATGGCTGCTTACTGTTTATATGCTGATATTTATGATAAATCAATAAAAAATGTTATTACTTAAAAAAATTATTCTACAGAAATGTGCCAACAGAGCTTTCTGTCATGTTTCTAACAAAAAAATATTTTTAAAAGCAAATTCCCTACCTAAGTAGGAAGAAATAATTCCTTACAAGTTCCTTGTGTAATTCTGATGTTAATGCCAGTAGTTTATTGTTAGACCAAATGTTCTTTGCTGTGCCTATTAAATAAAATGGTGCAAAGAGAGGCTTGAAATGAAATCTATGTTACTGAAGTGCATGGGCTTGATGCTTGATCTTATGATCTGAAATAATGAATCTCACTACTGCCGCCATTGTAGTGGTTGGTGCTTAAACTCTTAATTCAATGACCAGGTCTTAAAGAGATTTTCAGTTGCCTGGCATTGTTAATTTTAAATATTACTTTGTTATGACCCAAGTAAATGGCTTATATACAATGCATATGATTTAAGTCTTAAGACGAAGTACAAGCGAAATAACACTCGGACACATAATTTTAAGGAATTAAAAATAACAATTACTTAACTGATAACAGATGACAGGTTGCAGAAATAGAAGTCTCAGCTATCCCTCTCAGGTTCTGTCAGTCTCAGCGGGAGGCCAAACCTACAGAGATCTCACACTGCAGGCTGCTGAGTTCCGATGGTCATGATTTCATTCCTTCCATCATAAAGTCACCTGACAGGAAACTTTTGAGTCTTGGTCTTATAGTGTTAAAAGCAACAGTTCAGCAGTATAATACCACTACCAAATGTAGGGCTCCAGCAGCTCCACTCCAGTCCCTTAATATACATTGAGCTAGCTGCTAATTATGTTGCTCTGCTGTAAGCAAGCCCATTGCTCTGTGAATTCTATTCCTGGCTTCAGTACACTCCAAGATAATAAGTTAATATGAAGATGGTATTAATCTAGCAATACAGGTACCCGAACAACCAGACAGATGTTATCTTGTAATGCTATTTGCATTGGATTTAAAAAGCGCATGTCATGAACCTGGGCAATTTAGACAGGGTATAATTAAACAATTGAGTAATAGACAATTGTTTGTGAAAAATGATGCATAGATCCAGAGGTATGGGCAACTGTATACAAATCTCAACATTGAGCTTGACCTTGGTCCTCCCACCTTCTGAGCCCCGCTGCTGGTCACTGAGTTTGCCTATACCATTAAACATAACAATAAAGGATTATTAGGGAGGTAGTAGTGGTAGAGACAAGCTCAACATTACAGGAAAAGTCAATATCTGCATATAGATTTAGCTGTCTATATATCAGAACCTACTGATTGTTCTGAAGTCCAGTTATCACTATGGTAATATCTTGGCTTAGCAGATTCTTTATTATGTACTCATTCTGAATTGCCCAGGTTTGCATCTGGTTTACATTTAGCAAAATAAATACTGTTTTATTTTCGTGGCACTCAGTTGTTTACTCTTTCCACTTTTTATTGAATAAAGAAAAGAACTGAATTGCAATACAATTACATTTAATGTACTGTATTTAAGAGGTGCACAATGTGTATGAACTTTCTGTGTTCAAAAATGTACTCTACAGACTACAAGCTATCATTATTCTAAATGCATTATTTGGTCAGGTTGGATTATTGGAGGATTAGATTAAAATGCATGTTTGCAAGTATCTATCTATCTATCTATCTATCTATCTATCTATCTATCTATCTATCTATCTATCTATCTATCTATCTATCTATTGTGTTATGATTTTAGAACTTAGAGAAAAAGCTATTTTATTTTCTTATATTAAGCAATAGCTTTTCGCTCAGGAAAACCCAATTTATTTATCACTTTATGTAATGAGGCAAAAAAAGTTCAATTAGCCCAGGCTGGCCAAGAAAATAATTTCTTTAAACCTGGGAATCAACAGTAGGGTATTAAGATGATCAAAGGAATGAAAATCCTGGGCAAAGTCTCCATATTATGGAACACTTCTTTAACGAGCTCCCGTCCATGGCCTTTCCTGAACGGCAGGACGGAGTCTTGTAGGAGCAGAAGGGCTTCTTAAGACGTCCTGCCCAGGGCAAGTGTAAATCCTTCAGGGAACTTCAAGGGGAATATAATGTATCAATCAGTCATTTTCTACAACATGCACAACACTTTATTAGCCACAACCTCCCAACATCGTGCACAGGTCCCAATTCGATACTGATGGATCGACTATTGGCCTCCCCGACCCAGAAGATGCCTCTCTCCTCCATTCATCGTCATCTATATTCCGGTGCATCTTCTATCACACAGTCCATCCCCCCATATGCTTTAAAATGGGCGAATCTTCTGAAACTATCCCCGGAATCTGCCCAATCTGTCATTTTGACAGGTTGGATGCAACTAAGACGGGCAGTGATATGCGAAGCCTGGAGGGAAATCCAATTTAAACTGATACATAGAGCTTACTATGGTTTCAATATCATTACAAATAACAGGCCACCGGAATGGTTGACAACGTGCCCAAAATGCCAGATTCCCCTGCCCGACTTGACACACCTCATATGGTTATGCCCCCATGTACAAACCTTGTGGGAGGGGGTTATCTCCTATATGAATGTACATTATGGGCGTGCTAGAACACCTTCACCTGATATTTGTCTCTTTCATTGTCCAGCCCCAGAGCAACCCGACACATCGTCAGCATTGACAAGATGGGAACACATCTGCATCATAAGCACCAAAAAAGCCATCTTGATAGACTGGTTGTCACCCACCCCAACATCACTAATCAGGTTTAAGTCGTTGCTACATAGGCTCATGTTGATCGACAAATTAGATACGAAATTCAATATGCAGCGCACCCAAAAATTATTCGCTACCTGGTCTGCCTATCTGATTGCTGAATTGTCTACAGAGCAATTGCGTGACATAATGATTATTTTCCAATACTCCAC
>NW_017306294.1:2971866-2982277 GCF_000935625.1 Nanorana parkeri | reverse complement strand
TAAAGGTTTTCATGAATGCAGAGGAGAGGGGTATTAGGGGGAGGGGATAGGGGAGTAAGTGGGGAGGGGGGGTAAATATAGATATATAAAGGAATTATATTAAAGTATGCAGTCATAATGAGCGAGAATAACACTATAAGAGATATAATATGATATCCAGGATGCAAGTGCATTTATAAAGACACGTAGACATGTATAAGGGGGAAATATGCATATGTACAGGGATATATGTAAATGGCTGCTTACTGTTTATATGCTGATATTTATGATAAATCAATAAAAAATGTTATTACTTAAAAAAATTATTCTACAGAAATGTGCCAACAGAGCTTTCTGTCATGTTTCTAACAAAAAAATATTTTTAAAAGCAAATTCCCTACCTAAGTAGGAAGAAATAATTCCTTACAAGTTCCTTGTGTAATTCTGATGTTAATGCCAGTAGTTTATTGTTAGACCAAATGTTCTTTGCTGTGCCTATTAAATAAAATGGTGCAAAGAGAGGCTTGAAATGAAATCTATGTTACTGAAGTGCATGGGCTTGATGCTTGATCTTATGATCTGAAATAATGAATCTCACTACTGCCGCCATTGTAGTGGTTGGTGCTTAAACTCTTAATTCAATGACCAGGTCTTAAAGAGATTTTCAGTTGCCTGGCATTGTTAATTTTAAATATTACTTTGTTATGACCCAAGTAAATGGCTTATATACAATGTATATGATTTAAGTCTTAAGACGAAGTACAAGCGAAATAACACTCGGACACATAATTTTAAGGAATTAAAAATAACAATTACTTAACTGATAACAGATGACAGGTTGCAGAAATAGAAGTCTCAGCTATCCCTCTCAGGTTCTGTCAGTCTCAGCGGGAGGCCAAACCTACAGAGATCTCACACTGCAGGCTGCTGAGTTCCGATGGTCATGATTTCATTCCTTCCATCATAAAGTCACCTGACAGGAAACTTTTGAGTCTTGGTCTTATAGTGTTAAAAGCAACAGTTCAGCAGTATAATACCACTACCAAATGTAGGGCTCCAGCAGCTCCACTCCAGTCCCTTAATATACATTGAGCTAGCTGCTAATTATGTTGCTCTGCTGTAAGCAAGCCCATTGCTCTGTGAATTCTATTCCTGGCTTCAGTACACTCCAAGATAATAAGTTAATATGAAGATGGTATTAATCTAGCAATACAGGTACCCGAACAACCAGACAGATGTTATCTTGTAATGCTATTTGCATTGGATTTAAAAAGCGCATGTCATGAACCTGGGCAATTTAGACAGGGTATAATTAAACAATTGAGTAATAGACAATTGTTTGTGAAAAATGATGCATAGATCCAGAGGTATGGGCAACTGTATACAAATCTCAACATTGAGCTTGACCTTGGTCCTCCCACCTTCTGAGCCCCGCTGCTGGTCACTGAGTTTGCCTATACCATTAAACATAACAATAAAGGATTATTAGGGAGGTAGTAGTGGTAGAGACAAGCTCAACATTACAGGAAAAGTCAATATCTGCATATAGATTTAGCTGTCTATATATCAGAACCTACTGATTGTTCTGAAGTCCAGTTATCACTATGGTAATATCTTGGCTTAGCAGATTCTTTATTATGTACTCATTCTGAATTGCCCAGGTTTGCATCTGGTTTACATTTAGCAAAATAAATACTGTTTTATTTTCGTGGCACTCAGTTGTTTACTCTTTCCACTTTTTATTGAATAAAGAAAAGAACTGAATTGCAATACAATTACATTTAATGTACTGTATTTAAGAGGTGCACAATGTGTATGAACTTTCTGTGTTCAAAAATGTACTCTACAGACTACAAGCTATCATTATTCTAAATGCATTATTTGGTCAGGTTGGATTATTGGAGGATTAGATTAAAATGCATGTTTGCATCTATCTATCTATCTATCTATCTATCTATCTATCTATCTATCTATCTATCTATCTATCTATCTATTGTGTTATGATTTTAGAACTTAGAGAAAAAGCTATTTTATTTTCTTATATTAAGCAATAGCTTTTCGCTCAGGAAAACCCAATTTATTTATCACTTTATGTAATGAGGCAAAAAAAGTTCAATTAGCCCAGGCTGGCCAAGAAAATAATTTCTTTAAACCTGGGAATCAACAGTAGGGTATTAAGATGATCAAAGGAATGAAAATCCTGGGCAAAGTCTCCATATTATGGAACACTTCTTTAACGAGCTCCCGTCCATGGCCTTTCCTGAACGGCAGGACGGAGTCTTGTAGGAGCAGAAGGGCTTCTTAAGACGTCCTGCCCAGGGCAAGTGTAAATCCTTCAGGGAACTTCAAGGGGAATATAATGTATCAATCAGTCATTTTCTACAACATGCACAACACTTTATTAGCCACAACCTCCCAACATCGTGCACAGGTCCCAATTCGATACTGATGGATCGACTATTGGCCTCCCCGACCCAGAAGATGCCTCTCTCCTCCATTCATCGTCATCTATATTCCGGTGCATCTTCTATCTCACAGTCCATCCCCCCATATGCTTTAAAATGGGCGAATCTTCTGAAACTATCCCCGGAATCTGGCCAATCCGTCATTTTGACAGGTTGGATGCAACTAAGACGGGCAGTGATATGCGAAGCCTGGAGGGAAATCCAATTTAAACTGATACATAGAGCTTACTATGGTTTCAATATCATCGCAAATAACAGGCCACCGGAATGGTTGACAACGTGCCCAAAATGCCAGTTTCCCCTGCCCGACTAGACACACCTCATATGGTTATGCCCCCATGTACAAACCTTGTGGGAGGGGGTTATCTCCTATATGAATGTACATTATGGGCGTGCTAGAACACCTTCACCTGATATTTGTCTCTTTCATTGTCCAGCCCCAGAGCAACCCGACACATCGTCAGCATTGACAAGATGGGAACACATCTGCATCATAAGCACCAAAAAAGCCATCTTGATAGACTGGTTGTCACCCACCCCAACATCACTAATCAGGTTTAAGTCGTTGCTACATAGGCTCATGTTGATCGACAAATTAGATACGAAATTCAATATGCAGCGCACCCAAAAATTATTCGCTACCTGGTCTGCCTATCTGATTGCTGAATTGTCTACAGAGCAATTGCGTGACATAATGATTATTTTCCAATACTCCACGTGGTTCCTCACGGCCAAACTCTCTAACACCCTTGGCGATCTAGATGTCCTTTAGCAGCCCCTTTACTCATTATCCATTTTTATTCATTTTTACTCATTCATGCCCATGATTATAATTTCCCCATTATCCTTTTACCTTTTCATCTTTTCACCTTGGGTTTGCAATTCTGAATCGCTCTACTACTACCCAACAACTATTATTTTTTCTACATTCAATGGATCGTATGTTGTTAAGGCTATTAACAAAAAATTTTAATTTGTAATTGATAAATGACTCCCTAGTTACCGTTGAGTTTTGAAATGTATGTTTTCGGTGTATCCAATGCTAGCAATGTAAACAGCCAATGGGACCAGCATGGCGACGCTCTCAGAAGAGATCAAAGAGAGTCCAGTACATGATCTCCCTTTGATCTCTGCTCAGCCCCCGAATGCATATTACATCACTTCCTGCATTCAGTGTCATTCTCCGGTACAGGACACCGGTGAGAAGCTGGTGAAGCAGATCTCAGCTTCTTCAGCTTCTCTGGGGGTCCCTAGGTGACATTAGGGGTTTTAGAGACACTGTCATTTGAATTGGCTATCACATTTCTTAGTCCCCTATGTGATAGCAATAAAGTTAAGTTAAAAAAAAGTTAAAAAAAATAAAGCATAGAAAAAATAAAGAAGCTAAAAAAAATTGTCACAAATATTTTTTTTTTTAAATAACACAAACATTTTTTAAAGTTCCCCGACCCCCCACATACACTCACAAACATGCGTTGGGTGCACCAAAGTGCGACGATTATGCCTATTGTGCCGCACATGTTACCTATCGCCGCGAATGTCGGATTGAGAACAATATTTTTAGGGCCATTCATTACTGATAACATTAAACTGAAGATCAGTAAAAACTTTTAAAGCGTCGCCTATGGCCAATTTTAGATGTGGTTGTTTTCTGCGATTTCGTGGGCGTGCACAATTTTAAAGCTTGACATGTTTGGTGTCTATTTACCCGATGTGACCCCGTCTTTTAAATTTTACCAAAAATTGGGGTGATATTATATGTTTCAAAACGTTTCATAGGGAAATAGTTTTTTTTTTCAAAATTTAGGGTACTTTTTTTTGTTATCTAGTAAAAAAATAAAAACCCCAGTGGTGATTAAATAACACAAAAAGAAAGCTCTATCTGTCCCCAAAATGGTAGCAAATGTGTTTCAGTACAGCATTGCATGACGGAATAAACGTCAGTCAAAGTACCACAGTGCTGAAGACTGAAAAATGGCCTGGCCAGGAAGAGGGTTTAACACCCTGGTCTTCAAGTAATTGATTTTGGTTATATGAGCTGCTGCAGCATTTTGGTAATGATTTTGAGTAGTGATGTGGAACACTGAGAGAGATTATTCACAAAAGGGTGACGAGTTTGGAGAGTCAGGAGAAGTGAACAATCCAGGACAACATAGCTGAACTGGAAAGTGAGCTGAATTGGAGAACTTCCCAAATCAGTTACATGTCCTAGATTGTTCACTTTTCCTGTCTTCTCGAAACTCTTCACCCTTTTGTGAATAACCCTGTGAGTTGTAGAGGAATCAAAAGCAATATTATCTAAGACATGGACGATTCATAATCCAATATGACTCTTTATAGTATAATCTGCTTTTTCTTAAAGTTGAAATGTAATCTGCTTATGTGTTGCCTTCCCTGATTCCTAATTTTCCCCATCATCAACATGCTAATTAAAAACCTTTTTATTCCCCTTGCATACCTTATTTTGGACCCGGTGACATAATCACTAATAGGGTTATTCACAAAAGGGTGAAGGGTTTGGAGAAGGCAGGAGAAGTGAGCAATCTAGGATAATATAAGAGGCATAAGAGGCATAAGAGCAGCAGCATCCCTGACAGTCCTATCTGGCAGCTAGATGGAGAGGTCTTCCACCTAGTAGTTTAAATGTTAAATAAACCCTTCTATAATGTGTCTGAATATTTTTAAGTGGTATGATGGTAAAATACTGTCAAATGATATAGCAAACACGTGTTTTGAACTGTAAGTATAATTTGTTTAATCCAATGCTAACAGTATTGTAAGAAGTTTAGTTGACTTTCCTTAAACATTCAATGGGGCAAGCATTATACTCAGGTTGCTTCTTTGTCTCTACAATAATTTCCATTTTGGTCCATCTTATTTATAACCATGTGGGGTTAGCTACATGCAGTTTATTGTTTACACATCTCTATGAACATGGATAAATGCAGTTCCCCCCACTGCAGATAACAGAACTACTGCAGTCACTTAATCTCATGGGGAGCACCATCCACTGATGCGAATGAGCCAAGAAGTCTCATTAATATTAATTTCTGAAGTGTTGCTGCAATTAATGAAAGACACTGTGACCTTTTCAAAGATATTTTCCCCTTACGTTCCTTGTTATTGCCAAGTTAGAAAAAAAAAGTTGGAGGATGAGAAATAATCATTAATTTCCGTATACAGCAGTCGGTGTCTAAATGAACATGACACTTACCCAGTAATTATAATGAAGACCAGGAAGCATTAACAGTGCTCTTTAAGACAATGTAAGAATCATCAGTAATGCTGCTGTATGTTAATAACCATATAAAATACATCATTAAACATGGTTAAACTTTACAGGAGTGTAATTAGCAGTATTAATTTCATTCATTGGAGCATTGCTAGAAATACTGCAATAGTACTTCCCCCAGTTTTTGGTTTAATGACCTCTCTGTCTAGAGATTTACTGTTCAGTATGTGAATACTTCTATTAAATTAAGAATGTCTTTATGTTTTATTATTACCCTTCGAATTGGGAATAGGAGATTCTAAGGAGGTGTTAAAATGTTGAGCTTATATAATTCATTGCAGTTAAAATCTCAAGTGCCATGTTTATGCAGAATTCATGAAGTGATCATTAATCTTCAGCAAATCATTACAGTTACATATTTTGGTGCCAGAATATTTTTAATGAAAAACGTAATTTGCAATATTTACGAAAATACAGTTGAAAGTAATGATTGAATCTGGAGAATCAGTGAGATTATAAATGTTTGATTTGAATGTATTTACTGAGAATCCGAGTTCCATATTCAGAAATCCAAGCAATTCTAATACATGCAGAAATTAAAGTGTATCTAAACCCTTTTTTTTGTTTTGTTTTGTTTGGATAGCGTAGGGAAGGGTAAAACACCTGTCATTATTTATTGTTTATGTGGGTTCCTGGGGAGGTTCACCCTCCCTGTCTATCTTGGTGGCAATTTTCTCCTGGACAGAAACTGAAGGAAAATTCATAATTTTACAGTTGTCACCTGTCTAAAATGATTTCCTCTTACTTTGGTGAAATCACTTCCTCTTGTGTCTCTGGGAGAGGAAATTAGAGAAAATCTCTAGGACACAGATAAAATCTGAAAGAGTTTTCATATATACAGTACTTAAATTAAAGAATAAAATCACAATTTGCTGATTCTCTGATTTGCCTGAATTGCAAATGAATGTGTTTATCACTACTCCCTGCTGTGGCCTTATTCAAAACCAACTGCTAGAATGTCACTAATATAACAATTTGTTATATGGCTGTGCAAACATTTGCTTAGAAAGTTTATTACTCAGAACAGTGTGAGTTGTACTGGTTCCATATTGGGTCTGAAGTGATGCTGCCAGGTTTAAGATTATTTTTAATGCTGCAAAAAAAAACTGTGTGGCACAGGCACTCCACTGTTGTCCAGGATTAGATTAGTGAATGCCCACAGATCTAAGTGACAGCACAGTTCCATGCATCTGATATGGAAATATTAAGATTTGTCCTGGGAATTAAAACATTAATTTCTAATTTTTACATTGTCACACCGTTATCTCTTTGGCTCTAGGCTGGGCAACCTTTCCAGAAATCTAGGCTGTACAAACTACTTTTGCTGCACATGCTGTGGACTGTCCTACAGGAAATCTGAAACCTGTACTGTAGTAAAATATTAAAGACAGAATTTACAGTAGGCACTGTAGCAATTCATTCCAGATATGACCTAACATATATAGTCCTGAAAGTCAGCACATGCTTAGGTATAACGCAATATCCAATAATGCTTCCTATGTGCCAAGATATTGTCATTTTGCCAGATTGGGTATATTTTGAGAGCATAATAAAGAAGGTCAAAACAACTAACAGCTTAAAAAACAGCTACAATTCATGTTGTTTAACTACTAAATGGAGTGATGTTTGCATGGAGACAGTAGAAGCAGATCAGTTATTCTATGATTAAAGTAATTACATCATTTAAAGGACCACTATTGTGGAACATGTCATATTCTAATATTTGTGCGGGATATGTACAGTGTATATGTATATGTATATATATATATGTATATATATATATATATAAGGTAAGATAACCTCGGGTACTATAAAGTACTATAAAGCTACCAGAGGTGCTTTTAACATTCAATCACAGTGTTTAAAAAAACTGTTGTTTTAACTGCACAAGCACCCCTGGCACTTATATAGTGTATTCAAACCCCCTTTTATGGTCACTTGCCTGACAGCTTGGTCTGCATGTAAATGTGGAAAAAATATCAATAAAGACATTAAAAAAATGAATACAGTATAATCATTATTTTCATTATATATGTTATCCACAAATAGTCATTATTATCGTATATATTACTTTTAGGGTCAGTGTTCTTTTAAATTATGTAATTCATCTTAGTTTCAAAATAACCGATGTGCATCTACAGTTGCCATTCAAACATCATGGAACACTGTGATTGCTGGTAATTGCTAAATGTTAAAAAATCCCCTGTGACCTAGTGGAAAGGAGGGCACAGAGAAGATCACAACATTGGAATGATGCTTCATAATAGTCCACTGATCTAAGAGGCAAAGCCATAAAATGTCAGTACTTATTCAAAGTTGGTCTAGAGGCACTCACGGGTCTTGCAGAGAAAGCATCATCAGTTTTCCATCAAAATGGCCAACTAGTTGAAATCTCGAATTATGTCACTTCCGGTAACCTGACAGCAGGAGATTTAGACAAGTTGGCATTAGTGCACATATGCGCCCACCTGACAGCATAACACTAAACCAGTAGGATTTTTATACCACAGCTTAGCGCATGTGTGCACAGCAAAAACAACTCACTTGCCGAGTTCTCCAACACCTGTGAGTGCGCATGCGCATCTAATATCACAGTCGGGTGCGCACACGCACACTAACGTTATCTTGTCAGAGTCACCAGAAGTGACATATTTGGCGATTTCGACGAGTTTGCCATTGTCATAGAACAGCGACTCACTCCATCTTTATCAAGAAGTCTTTATCAAAACTTGCTGTCAGTATCCTGGATTTGCCCTGTGTCAGGGGTGTGTGAATCACAAGAGTGGCTGAATAGAATAAGAAATATTTTGGCAGCTAAAACAGTTCACATACAGTATATGCATTTCAAATACAAATTAGACTATCAAGCTAGAGTTCCTCATTAAGGTCCATTTTCCTAATCCCTTCACAGATGTTTTTGCCTAAAAGTGCCATTCCATTTACTGGCAGTACAATTTCTGTAGAAATTCTAAGTAAACAAAATGGAACACTACAAAAGTAGTGTGTGTTGTGACTGGCAGCTCCCATACAACATTGTATCTCATGCTGATCTATTTGCTGTATGCTATGTGGGGTTTGGTTTAGAATAAGAGTAAAAACTAATAACCAGCGTGTGAGTCAGACAGGAAAAGTACAATACCAAGTAAAGTGGTAATAGATTTGACAAGCTCTCGCAGTCATATGTCTCTTGTCAGGAAGGTGACAGGTAGCTGTTAAATGAAGCTATTCAATGCTTGTTGAATTGCGAAAAATAATGATACAGTATCATTTCAAACTATCATATCTGTTATCCATACAACAAATGGTTCTCGCACATCCTTTCTCTCTATTTAAATGTACTTTTTATTTCTGCACTCATGTCCTATTCTGCTATAGTCTCTGAAGCTGAAGCTCATCACGTTAATAATATCTTAGAAGATAGTTTTTTTTTTATATTTTATCATCCATTTTCATCTCTTTACTCCTGCTTATTATCTTTTATTGTGTACACACTCCCAAACTTATATTGCATTTTAGCCATTTTCATTTCCCCAAAGCTTTCTCCTAACCTTTCTATGGCTTGTCTAGCATCCATTACCACTTGTTAAAACGTGTTAATTGCATAAGAATGTTTGTCTCACAAGTTAACCAGCTTGTAAAAATTGTAACATGAGTTTAGTGAGTTCTTTGATAACTAGTAGTTGCAAACATTGCTTTTCTGGGGTCATAATTCTCTTTTTGCAGTGGAGCTGTAGGGTTTGTCTTACATGGCACACATAGGGGGAATTTATCATAGCAATTATGAGTGTTTGGACTTGCACGGAATATATTTAGTGCACTTTGCACCAGATTTATGTTGCTAGTGTATTGTTGTTCATAAATTAGGTTAAATAGACTCCAGGAAAGAAGACTTGCAACTCCAGGCAAAAAGCTTAACTGTCGCGTTTTGAAGAAGTGGTCATGGGGAGTTCTTAAGTTGCGATTGTTTTGTTAGGTGATGCTCCAGTTTCATACAGCTGCAGAACAAGTGCAGATGAAAACAGGCGCAAAAAAAACGTGCAATTGGAAAAGTAGTGCAAGCTCTGGTCAAAACAGGTGCACATGTTAAAAGACAGATTTGCACATTAAAAATAAATGATCTAAGAGGCTAAAACTGTCGCAATTGTTTTGATAAATTCTCCCCGCAATATATATTACGGATGGTATAGTTAAACTGTAACTGTTCCTTTAGTGCAGGTACCCTATCTAGTCTTATTTTCACTTGTCTACAGTCATAGAGATCTTAGCTGTGCGACCTCCTGTCAGAATATTCTCTGTCAGAGTTGTGCTGCTGTTTCCATTTAAAGTGACACTAAACTCAGGAGTTAAATCTTAAAAATGCATTCAAGTACCTTAACTATTAACAAACAATGTAGCTTATCTTTGCATTACTGGGCTGAAGATCCTCAAATCATCTCTGAATTGGTGCTGATACGGCGTACAATCATCCGTACAAGCCTGAACTGAATAGCCGAACAGCGTTCGGCTCACTTCACTTCGGGTCGGTTATGCACTCGGCTGCTTACGGCAGCTTTGTGAATAGACCCCATAGTATACTTGACCCCTTTAGCAAACAGGGGGTGGAAGACATCTTATCTATGTTCTGTTTAGGCATATATACACCGTTTCCTACATTGTGCAAGTACCAGAAAGGGAA
>NW_017306294.1:2952917-2971811 GCF_000935625.1 Nanorana parkeri | reverse complement strand
TATATGCAAGGGGTAAATAGTTGCCTTTGTGCGCCTCTCTGACACATAATTCACAATATAGAGTTGAGGGCACACACAGAGCTTCCAAGTTAAAATAATAAAAAATGGTGTTTATTGTTCCAATGTTTTGACAGATCAAAACCCACCTTTATCAAGGCTTTACTTATTTGCTTGGAAATCTTTTGTGTGCACACAGTTCTGTGTGTTTGTGTATTTGTGTTATATCTATGTTTTTATCTTTTATTTTTTTATTCAGCTGTACAGTAATTGTATTTTCTAATTTATCTTTTAGAGATCCTAGGTGATCACATATTCTTTATTACAATTTATATACTTATTTTAGTATTTTACAATTTGCATCATCAGCAGTGTGCTTTTAGCTTTAGTTCCTGTTAAGTTGATTTTTTTTCATGGTTGCGAATATATTCACTATTTGATTTTAGTATTCTCATCGTAAAGTAATTTCAATATTTTAAAATGCAAAGGCTTTCCTTTTGTGACTTATTATATCTAAAGCTTTTTATTGAACAATGCTGGTTTCCTTTTGTTCTTAGTAATCTGGTTCCTATAGGGAATATACTTGTTACAGTATTTACATAAATGATTTTAAAGCTTTATGCAATACGCAGTCTCAGTATACATTACTATGTGCTATTCTAAAAGGCAAATTTTTTTGTACTTCTGGTTCTCATTATTTTGTTATATAACAGCTTAAAGGTAACTGTGTTGGGGTCACTGATGCACATTTCAAATACTGTCTGGCTTATTAAAAATTTAAGATTTGCACCATAAGCTGATGTAATTTCCACTACAATATATTCTTCTTCCGCTTGGCCAGAGCCTTCTATAATCAAAAGAAGAACAAAATCCATTATGCATTTGTAAATTAAAAGAGAGATGTATATTTATATAGCTTTTATAAACTGTTCAATTTAAGAGAGGTTTTAATAGCATTTGTGGGCTACTATGCACCAGCTTTAGATAACCAATGGTGAAAATATTGAAAGTGTAGTTTTGAATAGGGTAGAATGTTTTATGAAGCAGAAGAATAAGGCAGATAAGGTTCTGGTTTGCTGCTATCAATGGTTTGAGGCAAATCCTGTGGGTTTGAGATTCGTGGTCCTGACAAATTAATGTGCAGATTTTGCCATGGGGAATTTATTTTAATCCTATTGCAGTCTACCGCATGGTCTTTGAACTATGACCAGAGTGGGAGGGCCTATAAGGGGGCTTTTGGTTAAGCCAGACCCCTCACCATAAAATAGGGCACTGAATAGCCAGTGAATTGAAAGCTGCTGCAGGGAAAGTAAAGGACAAGCTGTACAGGAAGAGATCGGTATCAGTAGGGAAATTGTATTTTAATTCTAATTGCTATCCCTTCAGGAAATCAACTCCTTTGCTTTTCTTTTTGTTGTTGTTTTTCTTAGTATGAGGGACTTTTTAGTTTTTAAGTTTATTTTGTGGTTGATTTAAAGTCGTAGTTGATTTATGGTCAACTGTCAGTTTTATTTGCTGTCTTTCCCATTACAAACTTTTTTCTGCTGCAAGACTTCCCTTTAAAAATGGGCTTTTATTACAGGCTTTGGCAGTTGGGGGTTTTAATTTTTTTAGGGTATATCATATTTTTTTTATGTTGATAGAGCCTTTATGTGGGGTGAAACTGCTTTTTTTGTGTATAAAAAGTGGGATTTTCTTTCAGGGTTGGTAGTTTAGGCTTTTCATTTTTCTGTGTTTTTTTTTATTTATATATATGTTGATATGACCCCTTTTTAAGTTTGGGATGCTCACAGCAAACCATTCACTTCTTACTGGCCATCTGTTCTTGGATCTGGCTTTCGTTTGTAGCACACCACTGCAGGATTTGAAAGAAAAGTACAAGAATAGTAATCCACCTAACATGATATCAATCACATTCACCACACCTTCCTATCCTTGTAGATAAAATAAACGGTTGACATATGCCAAATTGGCCTACTAATTCAAATGGTCCCACTGCTGGCCAATTTTACATTTTTGTATTCTGTGCAGTATCTTTATTCTTGTAGAAAACTCCCAGCCTGTGCTTTTTGTTTCTAATGAATTTTAGCCTAGCCTTGCTCATTAAAACTGTCCCGCCTCTGCCAATTTCACACTGTCCTAATTCTTGTAATAAAGCCCCAGTCGGTGCTCTTTGTCTCTAGTAAATATAGTCCTAGCCTTGCCACCTCAATTGTCTTGCTGCTGGCCCTTTTTATACTGCTGAGTCATCTGTGGTCTCTTCATTCCTGTAGTAAAACACCATTCTGTACTCTTTTTCTCTAGTAAATTTTGGTCAATTCTCCCTCATTAAAAATGTTCTGCTGCTGGCCAATTTTACACTCTTGTATCATCAAACTTTTTTAAACTGAAATAAATCAAATTGGGGTGTTCCTGCTGTATGTAAGCCAAACCAATTGTTAAAGGAGAAAAACAATTCCACAGCTAAATATGTACAATTATTTTAATTTTTTGCACATGTGTTAAAATCTACATGTTTGGCTAGAAAACTACATAAAACCCCAAAACAATATATATTTTCTGAGCACAGAACAATATTGCCCCTGAAGCTGCATGAAAAGACCCCCTTTCTGCTGTGAAATATTTTTATTTTATTTTTGCATCAGTACATGTCCTGCATGGAAATGCATAGATTACTGTGCTGTTTGACAGTAGTTTGCCTGTTGCCCCTAAAAATGGCCAGAATTTAACAACATTGGCCCCCCACTGGTTTTAAAGGGATTTCTCTATAAGTTTTGATTTTTCAAACTTTGAACCGGTGCAGATTCACCCACCACTAGAAGACACAATGGATAATTTCAGGTTCATGTACCCACTGAAGAAATCCACACTCTCTATTTGTCCAAGTGTCTGTTAACAATAGGACACGAAGTGACAGGAAATGCAATATGTTATTGTCACTGGAACAGGAAGTGAAGGTTAAAGCAAAAATATGGACAGTCAAAAAAATTAAAAATAAACTTACAGGAGATATATAGAATATTATATGTTTGGTAAAAGTATTCCTTTATGTTGTAATCTTTTACAGATAGACAGCATTGATGTCCACCCTTTTCAAATCAAATTGTTCAAATTCTGCCTGTAATTACATTGCTGAAGCAACATATTCTAATCTGTAGACTAATGCATCTCTGCATCTCCTTGTCCTCAGGATTGATTAAGAAAGATGCAATATATACCGTCTAATCTGGCTCCAGTACATGCTGCCTTTACTTACCTTCCAGTTAATCATTTCACTTTGTCATGCTTTATTCCTTATGAGCATAACCAGAATAGATAGCTTGAAGCCAGAACTCTATTACACTCTAGCTTTCATAAACAAATGTGTAAATGAGAATTGCATCTTATTTTCATGAAATAAGATGGGGATTGATTGTTCCATTTCAGTATTACTATTGATCTGCAGATTTTGAGATCATGCCATTGAACATCAGTGAGGAATAAGTGTCCTTTTGTAAGTCACTTTGTGACCACCCTTAAGTTTATTTATTTATGTTTTGGATATTCATTAAGGATACTGCATTACCATTACTCATAAAAGCTTTTACACGCTCAAGTCAATCTGTCAAAGCATGCAAAGTGAGTTTTAGGTGAAGTTGTCTTTCTTAGACTTTAAATGTGGGTAGTATATTATTACAGGTGAAAAAAAAGTCTAAAACAAAGACAATACAATTTACCGTACTTCTTTTAGTGAAGTTTAACTCAGTTCTTCTCTATGTTTATTACCTCTACACTGTAGTCAGACCAGCAAAAGATAATTTCTGATTGGTTGATATGCGTTGCTGTAGTTTAAAGATCATCACTGATCTTAGTACTACTTCTGGTTGTTGGCAAATACACAAGTGAGTCAGCAAATACACATGTTGTCTGTTAAACAAGACGAAGACCTGCATGTAAAGTATTCTAACCCATGGCCACTAATTACAATCTGTAATGGTTTTGAATACAGTAAATTGAATTCCGCCTGCAGTGTTTTCATTTTGTAAGGCATATCCTTGCTGTTTGCACTGCCTCATTAAATAAGCTTAGCCAAGCTGTAAATGTTAAAGTAAACTCTGCATCTCACATTAAACCTGTGCCTTTTATTGTTTATTACAGAGAATATGATCAAATACACTGGAAGTCCAGACAGTCTGCGTTCTCGCACTCCAATGATAACACCAGATTTGGAGAGTGGAGTCAAAGTGTGGCATTTAGTGAAGAACCATGAACATGGAGACCAGAAAGAAGGAGACAGAGGAAGTAAAATGGTGTCAGAAATCTATTTAACAAGATTGCTAGCTACTAAGGTATGTCAAAAATACAGGAGTTCATGCTTAAAACTAAAGTTAATTTTTTTGGGGGGTTATACAGCACCAGGGACATAACATGCCTCTAATAAAGTTTACCCTGATCCTGCTGGCTGATGATTCATGTAGAAATCCTCCTTTCAGTGATACTGGATCTCCTTGACAGCGGTGAACTTCCGGTGAAGCATGTGTTAACTTCATCTGCTGTTATAGTTAAGGAATTATGTAGTTGCCCTCCACTTGTGCCCCTTTTACCTATTCGCTGAACTCCTTGCATCCTTTCCAAAGAATGCAAAGCGTTTTGTGAGTGGAAGAGGATATTGTCAGTCATCTGTTCTCTTCCCCTCAAAGAGCACTTTGCATTCTGGGAAAAGAATGCAAGGAATTCTGTGAACAAGGCAAGGGGGCAGGTCAGCAGTGTGATTCCATTACTATTACAGCAGAAGCACTTAATCAATGCAGTGCCAAAAGTTTGCCATCCTACAGAAGCCATCAGCCAGCAGGACATGGGATACACTTCGTTGAGCTAGGTTATGCCCCTGGTGCTGTATAACCCAAAATTGTAATGATTTCAGTTTTGAGAAATTTGTTTTATAGTTTTAGGTTTTAGGTAAGTAACAAGTGTTATGCATCTTAAGCACTGGGATTGTCTTTAATAACAGTTATAAGTAAGAATGCAACTGGTGTAAGCCATGGCAGGCAATGTAAGTGCTAAGGGTCCCAACAACACAAAAGGCAGTACAGCCAGGCTATATGGTGACTCTTCAAGAAATAATAGCATTCAGAAAATAAATTGTATATAATGAGTGTATGTACAGTTCAAGCATTTAAACATATAAACAGTAAACAAAACTGTCAGAATACACCTGCTGAAGTCAGACCAATACATGATAGATTCCAAATGGTTGTTACTGCACTTCATAATTAGTTTTGTCTATTGAAAAAGGTTACTGGAATGCAATGAACGCATTTAGGATGTTACAGATATTGTTTTAAAACTCCACAGGTCTTATACAAGTACGTGCTAAGGATTGAATTTATCCCTATATATGGCCATGGTTGTAATATATAATGTTAGATGGGGTTCACTTTCCTTGCCCTGTGGTATTATCTTTTTTCCCCTTTGTTCTTCCTCTGCATTTTCACAGCTCCAACTCTTGGTGATGCAGTGACTGCTTGAGGTCCCAGCCTGAAATTTGAAATCCTCACTCTTTTTTTTTTTGACTGAGCTACTTACATCTGCTTGTTGTTATATTACTTAAAAAAAATAAAATAAATGAGTATTGCATAAAATTCCATCTGTCTTGATAACTAGGTTGTCTCTAAGAAGGTGGCCTTCTGAAGACATGCTATGACATGCTATGTGTGTCCAGTTAAATATTATGTAACCCAAACTACTGACCATATGATAAGGATGGGATACACAATCCCATGGAGGATTTCTGGAGGAAATCCACTTGAAAGATGGAAGGACTAAACATTTTATTGCTGTTGGGGGTTGAGACCCATAATGACTTTACCAACCAGTATATAAGGGATGTTTACAGTTGCTACAAATATTTAAAACGACTAATTGAAGGGAGAATAGAAATGGATAGCCTGTAAGTATATCACCACAATTTCAAACATTCTAATTCAGCATAATATCATATTATCTCCTACCCATATGGGTCTATTCGGAGCTGTTAACCCCGTTCTTCCCACCAAGAATTACCAGTATTAAAGTGGAAAAACTACCTTTGCAGTAGGGCTTCCCCTACAGTGCAAGGGTTAAAAGCATGGCAGACGCCACTCACCTCTTCTGTCCTATGCTCTAGGTTGTGGACAAGCCCTGAGCACCCTCGGCGTCCTCGCATACACCAACAGTCCTGCATTGTATGTGATGACATCACAGTGGGATTATTCACATATATGGATTTTAACTGTGTATTCAACTGTGTGCCTGGAACTGCATGTTCCATGATTTAAGTATGATTTTGAAGAGGGGAGTTTCTTATAAAACACAATCCCAAAATACATTTCCTAGTGTATTATAAAAACTACTCTTATGCATGCTGCTTGTTGAACTCTATGCAAACAGGATTCACTAAGTGCAGGTGTTTTCAAGACTAGAATATTCATATCCTTAAAACTTGCATAACACAAGCAGGTGTTGTCAAAAGCCAGCTTTGATTAAATTCCATTCCTTCCCCATTCCCAAATTATTTTTCATCTTCATAAAACGGTTTGATTACATTTTTTGTTTCACACATAATTTAATTTTAGTTTTTTTGTCACTCCATAACATACATTTCTAAATATATTTATAAGAGAATAATGGTTCAATCTTGAGCATATGAAGCAAAGGAAAAAAACGTGTCCTCTTGTTAGAATATCACAAACATACTCCTACTTATTTAAAGAGAAACTCCAGGCATATGTATAAATATACATTTCAAATACACAAATATTTGCTGTTTAACCTACCAAAGGATTTGTAATCTGACTAGCCATGCTTCTGATATACACACGTATGCTAGGCTGAACTCTATTACTCTGTTACTTTCCTGCTTAGCATTACTGCTTCCTGAATCAGCTTAACTTCTACTTTAGTAACCTCAATGCTCTTTGGACAGGTAATGTTGTTGATTTATTGTCCTATGAGCAGGCTGGAGGCTACGAGGGGAAATCCATCAAAAAAGCTAAAGTCTGCACTCCAACAAGATACCGCTCTGTCCCTCTCAAAGTCTGCTCTGCTATAGCATGTTTCAACACAAATGGGCTTAATCGTAGAGGTCCTCTGTAGAATTCTCTGTAGGATTTACAGACTAAGCTTATTTGCCAAATCAATAAATGAACAACAATATCTACATTTAATTAAATTTGCCACAATTTTCTACTGTATAAAAGCCTGCCTAAGCTAAATTTTCAGTATCCCTTTGTACAAATGTATCCTTTTCCTTTTTAACCCCTTCATGACTGAGCTAGTTTTCAGGTTCTGTTCATAAATGACTGACACATTTTTGACATTTTTGCTGTGTGATTCTTCCACAGCAGTAATATACTTTCTTACTAAATGTACCCACACATATTATATATTGTTTTTTAGAGGACAGATAGGGCTATATAATTATATCACATATGTGTACCTAACCCCTCACTTAGTTTGAATAAAATAAAAAAATTAGGAAAAAAACTAGAAGAAAACCATTTTTTCACAAGTTTTGATTATTATTTTTTTTTTTAGAATTTTTTTATATTAATTATAGTATAAAAAATATATTTATATATAATTTATATTTTCCTAATTTTGTTTTACACTTTATTTTAATTTTTTTACACTTTGTAAAAAAAATAAAAATAAAATAAAAAAACTTTTTTTTTTCTTGTCAGTTTATATCAAGCAATCACTATGACAGCTTGATAAATTAACTTTTTTATTTTATTTTTGGCTATTAGGCTGATCCAAACTTAGGAACAGCTAATAATAACCTTAGAGACTGATCCTGACTTTAGTCAGATTCAGATCTCACTAAAAGCTCTTTGATCGTGCCTAGACGATCAGAAATGATACATTTCACTCAAAAGAGATACATTGTATCCTTTCAGTGAAATGTATCTAAACATCGGGCTCTCGAACTGTCAAAACAAATAGCAGAGAGGTGAGGTGAGTCACTGCTGCCTCTCTGCTATTTTGAGCTGTCAAATACGGGATCGCAAATTGCGGTCCTCTATTTGCATGTAACGGCTTCATTCTTTCATTAATGAAAGGAAGAAGCTTTTACAAAAAGCTTAATTATTTCATTAATTAATGCCTCAATACTGAGACATTAATGAATGACTGTTAAATGCTGAGAATCAGCAAATACCGGCATTACAAAGCCTGATATAACTCGTCACGTACAGTGTACGTGGCCAGTCATATAGGCACAAAGTGACAAGACGTACACTGTACGTCTCCCGTCACGAAGGGGTTAAATGTTTCTTGCTAAATAAAAGTGTTAAGGTTATTGAAGTTGTTAGTAGCTCAGCAGCAACACGTTCTGCCACAAATGCAGCAGCCCATTCAATTTGTAAGGTAACGTTTGTGCAGCAGAATCAGTGATGAGCAGTGTTTCCCTGCAGACCAGATCTTAGTTGGTATGTAGATTGCATTTTCACCTATATTTGGGCTTAATTCATCTAAGGTTTTTGATCACCTGATCACCTACCACAATTCAAAGCCTTTTTGTGCAATACATGGTCCAATTAGTATTCCCTTTACATTGTCTACTGTTCACTTATTGTTACTATTTTAATGCTGGAAAATATAAGTAAGATAAAGCAAATATAAATTAAAATTGTACTTGCTATGCTTTTAATATCTGAAAAATAGAATGTTGTGATCAAATATAATATTTTTACAATGTTATTGTTTTTTGATTCAGGGCACCTTACAGAAATTTGTAGATGACTTGTTTGAGACTATATTCAGCACAGCACATCGGGGTAGTGCTCTTCCCTTAGCCATCAAATATATGTTTGATTTCCTGGATGAGCAAGCAGACAAGCACAATATCCATGATCCCCATGTTCGACACACCTGGAAAAGCAACTGGTAAGTTTCCAGCCTTTGGCAACATAGAAAGTCTGTCTTATATTTTCCAGAATAACTTACATTTTAAAAACATTACACACAATTTTCAGTGTAACAAAACAAGAAGAAATTAGTTCCCTATATCTTCCTGACCCCTAGTCGTCACATAACACATAAGCTAACTAAACACTTAATACTACCCTACCCTCATCTATAACTTAATCTAGCCCCTAAAATGAGCCCCTATCACCACGAGATGGAGCTGAGGAGCATAGGAAATAAGTATGTGTTTAATGTGTTCCACAGCTCCATCTAGTGCCCAGTATTATATCAGAATACATTCAACATGAACAGAAAATATATCAAGAATGCTTGTTTTTATCAATGAATGATAGAAATCACCAGCACTCCGTAAATTAAATACAAAAAATGTCCATTTATTTGGACTAAACGTCACACATATCAAATAACCCAACGTTTCGGGACCACGCAGGGTCCCTTCATCAGGGCAGAAATGTGACAAGTGAGTATACCACATATGTATCGTTCAGTAAGTGTGGAGAAAATGTAAAACCCCGCCCCATGACATCATCATGACATCAGAGCACACCTGATAAGAAAAATGCCATATACAATCGATAGTAAAAACCATAGTAAAAACACAGTATAAACATGAGTGCAAAGAAGAAATAACAATCAGTAAGATACCTGATATATGCAGCCAGATGATGTTGGTATGTGAGCCGCGGGATAAAGCCTGCAATGAGTATGCAATGCCAAGCAAAGCAAACAGGATACTGCCCTGCATTAAAAGAGGGATTGTAGCAAGTAGATAAAAGAGTAATACTTAAACTTTATAAATTACTGGTTTGGCCTCATCTTGAGTAAGCAGTGCAGTTTTGGTTGCCAACCCTCAGGAAAAACGTCCTTGAGCTTGAGAGAGTTCAGAGAACGGCTACAAAATTAATTAAAGGGATAAAAGGCCTGAGTTATAAAGATCGCATCCAGCAATTAAACCTATTCACCTTAGAAAAGAGGCGATTTAGAGGGGACCTTATTGCAGTTTTCAAAATCATAATTGGGGACCACAATATTTGGAACAAGTTGTTTATATCGAGAACTGTATTTAGAACATGTGTACACAACAAGAGGTTAGAAGAAAAGTGCTTCAATCTTAGACTGTGAAAAGGTTATTTTACTGTGCGCGCAATAACAAATGTGGACTTCCCTTCCACAGGCAGTGGTATCCGCTAAAAGCATTAATACATTCAAGAAACTTCTAGATGAGCTTCTTCTTTCATTGCATATACAAGGATATGGGAAGTGTTAGAGCCATATAGATATATAGACAATATATCAATATGAGGTGAAGCTTGAAATGTGTTAGTTAATATTTAGTTAATATTTAGCAATGCAAGATCTGTATCTTGCTGTGTCACATACTACTATAGAGCTGGCGATTGAGAATGACAGTGTATTTTCCTCCATGATCAAGGGCTAACTGAAGCCTGTATTACAGGCTCATTGATGTGAAGGTCTATAAGAAGTGACTCAAAGTTAATTTAATCTGATTGCAAGGAGATAATTTCTTCATTTCCTCTCTCCCCTCCCTCATCCCCTTTAAATAAACCTCCTGCTCATTTAGTCTGAGTGGCTGCAATCAGTTTGAGATTAAAAGCGCCAGATAATGTTAATAATATGCTAATGCTTCATTAGTCAGACACTTATTGGTGCCCAGGCTGTGTATATGTGTCACTGCTGTGTCCTGATCCAGCTCATTGTCACAGAGGGCAGGAGGAAATGCACAGTCCCAATGTTCTGCTGGCAGTAACTTGTATAGTAGAGGGTAAATAACACACTGCAATGATTTAGAGCTTGCAATAAGATATACGGGCTGGATTGTAATCCTAAAAACATAGCTGAATGGTATATAGTTGACATGAACTGACATAGCCCACATCAGTGTGCTGCTGATACTTCATTGTCCAATCAGCTGGCTAGAGTGGGTCTTTGACTAAGCTCATTACAACTGTACAACTGTTGCAGAGATAACTAAGAGATAAGTGAAATTAATTACCTAGCTTTGCTGTCTGGCAAGTGTGCCCAACACGCAAGAATTTATGGTCATATGCAGGTAAAATAGCTTGTGTGTTTAAATATATATATATCTATATATATAGATATATAGATATATATATTGATATATCTGTAACTATATATATAGATATATATCTATATAGAAATAGATATATATATATACAGTGTGCATTTATTTATTTTGTTGTTTCTTTCATTATTTTATTTTAAAGTTCAGTATTTACCAAATATATTTTTTTTCTTGCTAGCTTACCGTTGAGGTTCTGGGTGAATGTTATCAAAAATCCTCAATTTGTGTTTGACATCCACAAGAACAGCATTACAGATGCTTGCCTTTCTGTGGTGGCTCAGACATTTATGGATTCATGCTCAACATCAGAGCACCGCTTAGGCAAAGATTCACCTTCAAACAAGCTTCTCTATGCCAAGGACATCCCAAGTTATAAAAACTGGGTAGAAAGGTGAGTTTTTAAACCATGGTTATATAACTTTATCTTGCAACATTACTATTATGTAGTATTAAAGTGATACTAAAGTCAAAATGTGTTTCAGCTATTTCAAATGCTGATCACTTACAATGAATGCTACTGCTTGATTTCAGGATTTTTAGCATGCTGCAGAATCAGCTGGTCCCCTGATCACTGGCCTTGATATCCTGATTTAGGGTGGCTTCTTTGCCTTGCAGGGTCCCTTGAAACCACCCTTGTGTGTGCTAGTAAGCTGTCTCCACAAAACACAGACACAGCAAGGCAAGCCATTTCCCTCCCCTCATCCTACCTTCTACAGGCCAGTAGATGGATAGCTTCTGGAGACTGCTGTCTTTTGTGACCTTGTACTCAACAGGAAGTTCAGGCAAGCAGAACTCAGAGAGTTGGAGTCAGGCATTCAGAAACATGATGATTGTAATTGTTTGGCCAAAACTTTACAGAAACACTTTCCTCGGCAATGCATATTTGTTTGATCTGGATTCATGATTGAGAGTTTAATATTACTTTAAGGCTACGTTCACACCTGCGCTGCAACGCACGACACCCAGGACGATGATTCCTCGGTCTGCGCAAGCGCACCGCGGGACTCCGCCCCATCTCACACGAGCAGTCGGCTTAAAGCCGCTGCTCACTAATTGATCGGCGTCCTACTGTTGTTGGAGCTGGACACTGATCAACCAGTGTCCAACCCTGCCATATCGCCAGGACCTACCTAATGAGCCAGGACTTGACTCGAGGATTCCTCAATACAGACTCTCTCAAGGAGTGTAATATCGCAAGTACCTGGGCTGATGCCCACCATATAGCTAGAGTCTGCATTGCATTGGTTTCTGTGTAGATCTTGCCTTGCTGTTTAATTACCAGTGCTGGATACCTATCATCAGTTGAATTTGATTAACGTATGCTGTGATACTATACTATTGCCTGCACCTTATCCTGCATATATTAACGGTTAAGACTTGCATTTATCTTACTGCACGTATCAGTCTGCAACTCCACCTGATGGTGGAGCTAATAATCCATTAACCTTATGTGGACAACTTCACCTCATTTCGCATCTGTGATTTTACCTGTGCGTGCACCCAACCAGACATTGGGACACCTGCCACCAGTCAGCACACGGTAGTACTCTCTGATACCACAAGGGGTATGATGTAATGCAGCTCCCTCTCCACCTTAGACAAATACAGGGTATTGAGGGGTAAGCTGCTTAACTGACTCCTCTTCTCCAATTGGAGGAGAACCTCCGCAGTTGAGATCCAGATACTTGCATCGATGGGAGGGACCGTTGCAGAGCCTAGCCTTAAGCAGCATCACAGGAAATTCACAAGTGTTTTTTCATGTTTGTTTGATGTACACCAACAAGGATAAAGGATGTGTTGTTACTTATCAAAGGGCCAACATTTTCATTTTGATGGCTTCATATTATTTATCAACAAGAAAATAAACATGTATTTATCATCTTTCACCAAAAAATACAAATTGAATTGATGTTATTTAAGGTTAGCTACAGCTTTTTGCTGTTTTGGGTCTCTTACCAGTTCACCAATGGTAAGAGATCCAAAACAGCAAAAGCTGACAAAATTAGAAAAATGCAAGTTGCCATTAACGTTAACACTTTGACTTACTGACCTAAAACAATAGGACAGATCAGAAGGTCAGTGAAAAGTCATAGATCCTTACCCACAAGTGATGACAACCTCCATGTGTCTCCAATGACAGATTTTCTTTAAATTGTATTAGTGTGTTAACATTATGGGTGCTAGTGAACTAAAAGGAAATGGTATATCTTTGCTTGCTAGATGAAGGTGGATACATTTGCTTTTATTATTCTTTATTATAAGAATCAGTAGAATTCTGAGACAATTTGATTATGCTGCTGCCCATAGGATAAATTGGACCCTAGCAAACAAAAAGCATTTGGTCATCCAAGTATAACCCCTTCCAACTCCTTTGATGCTTCAGTTTTTACTAGTGTCCTAGGAGGATGGATGCCTTTTCTCCTCAGAGAAATGTTAAACCATGTTCTCTACACATTTGTTACGTTTATCAAGAATATTTTTTTATTGAATCAAAATCCATTGTTTCCTTGTGCAATGAGCTCATAATGCTGCTATCCTGATTGACTAATCCTTGGCACCAACTAAGTGGCCATACTCAGACCCCACCATGATGAAGATGCGCGGCCTGCATGAAATGTTTACTCTGAGCCTGATGAAGGGTACCCTGTGCGGCCCCCCGAAAGCGATTGATGATACTTTGAGTAATGACTGACAACAAATGAATGGATTTGCACTGACATCTATGTCTCTGTCGTGCTGGTGACATTCCTATATTTTATTATGCTGAATGCGGCGCCATCCGCGGTCATTGCAAGCACCCTCATATACGTTTGGGAGTTCCGGTAAGGAGTGCTACAGGTCTTTGGACTTCTGCATGAAATGAGACCCTCAAAAGCTAGGCTCTGCTAGTGGGGTTTCTCAGACACCTAGCGTACTGTTTTTTTAGGCACAGAGTGCATTATAAGTCCAGGGCCGTGACACAGCCTCTCCTGTGCTCCTGATCCCTAAAGACTCCCAAAGGGAGTATGCCTGTGAAAGGTGTTAATATTGTCCAGAATGTTACATGCTCACTAGGTTCTATTTCAGCACCCTGCTAGTTCACCAGTGCCTGATTACTATCAGTGCCAGCAATTTTGTGGGTGTTTCTACTGTCATGGCACTTCAGGGACCCCAAAAATGTGATAAATAGTCAAAAAATCAGATGTGTCATTTATACCCCATGAAAGCCTGAAGGTGCTTGGATTTCTGGGCCCCTCTATGCAGTTAGACTGCAAGAAAGTCTCACACATGTGCTATCACCAAACTTGAGGGAAATAGCAGTAATTCTAAGTATGTCCAAACTGTGTGTGAGAAATATCTTATTCAAATGACATGTTAGGAAAAAAAAATTAATATACATTTTTATTTTCCAAAAATTGTGGCAAAAAGTGGGAACTTTAAAATACTCACCATGCCTCTTGTTATATACCAATGGGTGTCTTTTTTCCAGAAGAGGGGGATTTGGGGGATGTTTTTACTGTCCTGACATTTTAGGGCCTCAAGAAATGTGATGATCAGTCACAACATAAGGGTTGATAAATATATATTTGCAGTCATGGCCAAAAATATTGGCACCCCTGCATTTCTGTCAGGTAATGCACCACTTCACGCAGAAAATTGTTGCTGTCTCAAAAAATAATATAAAAGATATTTGGGCACAGCACAGTGTTGCATGACTGTCAATGTCAGTCAAAGTATCACAGAACTGACAACTGAAAAATGGCTTGGAAAGAAGTCTTTGTTTTCCCTGGCAGGCCCCGCTTTACAACCTGCCATAGCTGGCATGCCCATTTGTCAGATGCTAGGGGTTTGGATGAAAGCAATGTCCAGAGAACCTGCAACTATAGTTACTGCTCACTCAGTTTTGACTTGAATGAGTCTCCTGTTTATTAATTTACAGGGAGCACTCTTTGTCTAAAAGGTTGGTCTGCAGAACAACAGTGCAATAAACACTTACTGTATATGCCTTTTACCCCAACAAAAGAAACCTAAGCCTCAGTTTGGAAATCCTCCTGCTTCTGAAGCTTAAGCATTCCTTTCCTCTCTCCCAGACCTCTAGGTCCTAAATCAGGGTTCTTATGCAGATCTTCACTCTGTTAATGCAAGTTATGGGCATAAGATCCTCCAGGCAGCTCTTTGAGCTGCAGACAGCCAGGGCTAGTGCTAGACTATTTTGCGCCTTAGGCAAGACCAGCTACTTGCACCCCCCTTCCGTGGCGTAACCCCCAATCCCACCCCTGCGCAGCTCCATTCTCCTGCGCTTTAGCTTCTGCAGACGACAGGTGGATGTAATTTAAATTGAAATAGCCAATAGCAAACTGGCTATTGAAACCCCACCCACTGAGCAGAGGAGCGAACCTGAGAGAGAAAGTTGTTGCTCCTCTGCTCAGTGGGCAGGTGCAATAGCCAGCCTGCTATTTGCTTTTGCAATTTGAAATATACTAGGGTTGTCATGGGGGGGGGTGAATGGTCAAGGCTGCGCCCTAGGTGGCTGCCTAGTTTGCACCGACCCTGCAGACACCCCTAGTTTTACACTGTTGTTTTGTGCCTTACTAGCATTTTTTTGCTGTGTTGCCCACCCCTCAGTTGGACTGCTTTTGGATATCCCAGTTGTCTCAGAATTCTACTGACCCTGTGTCGCTTAATAAAAAATAATGAAAGCAAGATTTTTGTACTCCCTGTAAAATCCATCTCCTGAGGTTCAATAAAGGAGACACTGGTCCCACCCCTCTGTGTTTAAGATCTATTCCTAATACTGCTTTTTATAATGGAATCATGATGAGAGTGAGATGGCCTATACTTGGCTGGCCAACATCCTTTTTGGTTTGCCAGTGTCCAGTTTCTCCTGTAGGCAGCAGCATAACCTAATTGTCTCAGAATGCTACTAATTCTGTGTCGATTAAGAAACAGATTTTATGGTGAGTACAAAAATCTTGTTTTGTAAAACATTAAATACTCATCTCAAATGGTCAGAAACTTACTGTCCTGTGTGCCTAGTATATTTAGTCTCTCCTGTGACTATCCTAGGTTGACACGCCCTAACAATGATAAACTCCCCTGGCTATATATAGAACATTGATTTATATTTGTATACAATACTTTAACCTTTGCTGATGCTGATCAGTCAGAACAATATGATGGTCTGTGTGAAACTGACGTCAGTTTAAGACACTAGATTGAAGAAAATAGGTCACCAGCACTCCATAGTGCTGGTGACCTATTTTCTTCAATCTTGTGTTTTGCACGGTGCCATCCGTGAAGTTACTTCGAGCACCATTTATTTGATTGTTGGCCGGGACTGCTGAAAGGTGTGCGGAGGGCACCTCCATCAATTGCAGTTTAAGACACTGACACTACTATTATCATTCAGAACTCATTAACAGATGTGTTTGACCTCCTTACCTGCATTTGACTTGCTTCAAGCACATTTTGCATTTCTATACACTTGCATGGGAATGCAAAACCCACTTGAAGTGAACAAAATCATTGTCACAGGTCCTACAGGAACCATAAACATGAGATAATTGTCACTTAATCTGCAGGGAGTGTATAAATACAACCCCTGCCTTTATAAACATAGGTAGTGAACAAGGTATGCACCAACCTTGAGCATCCCCAATCTGACCTTTTATATTAGATTTATATTAGATTTATACAAGTACATATTTTGTACAAATAATAAAAGCCTGATTTTATGGAGGTTACATTTCATTGGTAAATCCATGGTTCACCATTGTTCTATTTAAATCTATAAATTAGGGCAGTTTTAGCAAAGAAGACAAGTAGAAAAAAAACAGGATAATGCAAAGCTAATAGAAGAAATATTTCATCTTAGAAAGTATTTTAAAGAAAAAATGTCTCCAAGTTTCAAACAGGAATAAATAAAGCTCTTAATTTTCAAAATAGAATATGGAAATAGAAATATTCTTGCTATGGATAACACATTTAGTTCTTCTTTCAGATACCTTTCTAAAGCAGACCCAGATCAGAGAATTACAAGAATAGGAGTCGGCTGCATAGGGAGGCTCCTTGTAAATATACTAATTCTGTACATATGTTGCAAAATGCTGGCTTGATAAAATGTGTAAGATAGCATGATAACAAATCCGCCTTTTCCCCCCGTGTCTAATATATTGTTAATGCAGACTGCTTTTGGGCAGTGTTAAACATATCATATTGACACACAGCAGCAGGTGCAATGCCATTTTGCTTCAGTGCATATGTACATTGCTATAAATTGGTCTCTGGATTCTGGCTGAAAGGTTCCTAATAAACAAGTAAGGGAACTGTTAACATGGATCCCTGTAGCTGATCTGACTCTTCGTTGAATTAAAAAAATCACAATAGGTGTTAATTAAGTTTTTTTATTAGAAATAGAAAAATTATTTTTTTATATTACTGCTGTGTTCCCACCTGCACCAGCTATCACATAAATCAAAGCACAGGGTGTTAATTCCAGGATGGTTAAAGTGTGGTTACTGGAATACAAATGAACCTTCTGACTTGTGTTTGTGAAAAGCACTGGTCTTTAATATTTTACATTGCAGGGCAAGAAACTACATGTAAAATACATTAGTACTCATAGAAATGACAATTAGATCCTTTGCGACCCCACAATAAGGGAGGAACACTCCTTTCTAGGACTGCACAGGGATTTGTCTTTACTCCCCTTTATAGGGTTGTGCCATTCATAAACATGTATCTGTTTTTAAATGGAATAACAAATACATGCATGGGGCAAAAAAAATAATTGGCTTCACTTTAGAGTGACACTAAACTCTGGCGTTATATATTAAAAACACAATGATGTACCTTAATTATTAATAATACTGTTTATATTGATCCCAGAAGGTGCAGAAGGTGGTTCTTCACAGGAACAGTGGTTTCCACACCTCCAGCTTAAACATCATATTACTGCCCTCTGGAGATCTAAACCTCTTAGATGAGCAGTATATAACACAGCGCCAACGGCTTATGTCCAGAAAAGGAGGCAATCTGCAGTGATTGTAGTACAGAACGCTAACGAGGCAGGCTCTCAAATAGGCTTTAGGGAAACCTCAACTCTGGAAAACAAAACACAGAGAGCGCCTCCATCGCTTAAAAACTTTTTATTAAAATAAATTTAGACAGATGCAAACATACTCACAAAGGTCTAGTTAAAACAGGCATGAAACGATATGAACACGAGGGACTTAGCCAGCCGGCTGTTCGTCCTCTCTGATGGTTTACGCATTTCCGAGGTCACGCCTCCTTCGTCAGACTCCCTTTGAGGATTTGTGTATGAACCAAATGGAAAGTAAACATAAATGATTAAAGATATATCATATTCTCTTGACCCAAGCTTACTCCGAGTGACTGTGAGTTGTGTTCAAATTTGTTAAAATATCAGACCTCTGACATTTCCCTTTTGAAATAGAAAAAGAATTTGAGGACACAATCTCTTCTTCTGCAGTCTCAGCACTGAATGAATGGAAAGCACTCTGTACAGAGGCTTCCCATTCATTCACAGACTGGAGATAGTAAATATTTGCTATCAACCAGTTATGAATGGATAGAAGCCTCTGTACTGAGCTGCTTCTACCCATTCAGAAACTCATGAATGTACAGGAAGTGATGTAAAGCACTTCCTAATCATTCATAACTTGGGACACATAGTACTATGTGTCCCCAGTTGTTTACAAACATTGGTGTGATCAGCGATCACTCCAGTGTTTGTGCTGCACACAGAGGATCGGTAAATATCATAGATATTTACCGATCCTCCTGCTCTCTATCCTGCACTGCTCGGCCATGTGCACAGAGCCATTTGGCCAGGATCTGACAGCTGG
>NW_017306294.1:2930784-2952871 GCF_000935625.1 Nanorana parkeri | reverse complement strand
TGTGCCGCAACCCTACTCCCTGCCACCCCAAAATCTAGCGCCCCTGTTGCCTCACAGCTTGCACACTCCAAAGGCCAACTCTTGTGGCAATCTGGCTCAATCTCCTAGTACATAGCAGCAACAGCTACAAGCATTCATACATAAATCCAGCTTTTTTTTGCCATGTCTTAGTTTTTTATGGTATTAATATTAGTAAATAATAATAAACGTTGTAGTGTCTGTAGACATACAGCGGCCAGACACATTGAAAGGCATAATAGGGCATTTGTTAATAATTTGCACGATTCTGGTTTAACTCATATGAAATCCTGACACACATTCACTTCTAAACCTGAACTTAAAGTGTACGCCTAGGCAAAAAAGCACAAAAAAAAAATCCAGTACATCTGTGCAGATGGTGAAATGACTGTGTATTGCAGATATGGACTAAGGGGGTTGTTCATAAAGCTGCCGAAGGATCTAGCCGTAGCTTCAGCTGATCCTTCAGCTAGCTTCGGCCCCAGGACCCCTCGGCCCTAGAGGTACCGAGCAGAATAGCCAAGCCGAATGCCGCTCAGTGGCATTCGGCTATTCACTTACTGCTGTTCTGCATCTATGAGAATAGGCCGAACAGCAGCGAGTAGCCTGCCGGAGGTTCGGCTCAGCCGATCCAGATGTTGGATCGGCTGAGTTGAACTCCTTCTGCACTTTGGGTCGGCCAAACATGCTGGGCATGTTTGGCCGACCCGAAGCCAGCCGCAGCAAGACGATGTACGGCTGATTTTAGTCGGTGTATGGCTGAAATCAGCTGTACAAGCCTGAAGTGAATAGCCGAACAGCGGGGAACTTCACTTCGGGTCGGTTATTCACTCGGCTGCCTATGGCAGCTTTGTCAATAACCCCCTAAATATATTTTCTCCACACATACTTTAATGTGTATCAGTCACCATTTTAAGTGCAAACAGCCATTCTTTTTCCAAGTTATATATTTCACAGTATACATTCTCTAATTTCAGTAGAACCAAGTGACATTATTGTGACATGAGATTCTAAACCCCACTGATTCTTTTTTTTTTTTATAAAGTCTTTTATAAAGTTTTTTGTAAGAATATTACACAAAGACACAAGGGAAGAAATGATCATAAACAATGACTAACTAAAAAAAGAATAAGATATTCACAATATATAAAGAAAACAATTAACAATAATATATAATGTAGTAAAACAGAAACCCCACTGATTTTACCAGCTTCTTGTCAATTAAGGCTGAAGATTAACTTACCAAAAAGTATAGTTTCCATTATTAAAGGGCATCTCTATATATAGTCAAACCAGTCTTTATATTATGTAAGATATCAGTCTCCATTTGTTTTCCTTATGGTATATTCCCTGAACTCAGCAGATGCCTAAAACAGTCCCTATGCTTAGTAGATGTCTACAGGACACCTGTCAGCTATTTTAGTATATCAGAATGTACTCCTAATTATAAAATCATGTATCATGTTGCAGACTTCTATGGTGCACAGAATGTCAGAATGAAGAAATTAAATATGTAAATGATTGAGTCTAATTAACTAGTTGACAGCAAAGCACAGATGCGAATGGCAATGACTGATTGCCTTCTTCATGCAACGTCCGCTCACACTGGAATTACACCAGGGATGAAGGACATGAAGAATACAACATTCTTTGATGAGTCTGAAAAGGGAATGTGCTACAATGAAATTTGGATAGTCTAAAGGTGCCCATACACCTTACGACCATCACAAGACTTTTGTCTTGCGATGGTCGTATGCTCATTATATTTCGCCCGATTCTCGTACGAGAATCGAGCAGTGTATGGGCACCTTTAGGTTTGAATCAGATTTGCTTCATCCATTAGTGACACTTTTAAACAGGTGATTTGTATGGCATTGTTTTAATACCAAACCAGAAATAATGATGTCTGAAACACAGTGGGGGGTTATCAAAGCTGGAGCAGACAGAATCTGGAATAGTTGCTCATAGTAGCCAATTAGCTTCTCTCTTGAGTTAGTTCAGTTAGGCTTTGAAAATGAAAGACAGAAGCTAATTGGTTGCCACCATGTGCAGCTCCACTATATTTTGTCTGCTCCAGTTTTTATAAATTCCCCTCAATGTGCATGAGTTATAGAGTCATGGGAAACTACAGGCTTGACATGCATATATATGCACTTGCCCTAGGTGCCTCTGACAAAAGTACCAGTATTATGTGTTTACTTTTTATGAAGGGAATTCTGTTTCCAGGAATACTGCAAGGTTTGTATATTCAGGTCAATGAAGAACAGGTCTCCCATTTCCAAACATCACCCTCTTGTGGTGGCCAGGAACAGTTTGTTTACCCCAAAAGTAGATGCAAACACAGAGTCAGTTAATTTTGCTGAAAACAGATTTTTGCTTCAGAAAAGGTAAGCCATCATATTGGCATTTTTGTATAAGCTACAAGTAGACATCTCAATTAATAATGTTTACTTAAAGTACAGTTATACTTATATTTTATTACATACTACATTAACTATTATAGAGTCAGCCAATGTGATTAATTCCCTTAGTTAAGGGGCTTCAAACCATCGCTAGAAGTGTAAGAGAAGGAATCCTATAACAAGATCTTTTGGTTCCTAGCATCCATAATGGTGAGGGTGAGTTAAAAAAAAGTACTTGGGCAAGGAGATAAAAAAATTCAGACTTATATTACACTCTGAAAGGGATGAGAATAGTAGATACACTAATTCCTGCCATGCGCAAACTATTCTGCAGGGATTACGATACTGAACTGTTTTCATGTACTCTTTCTACTGCAGAAAAGATCACAATTTAATGTCCTTATGACCCAGTAATGCATACACTCCCCAGAACCAATCTGGGCAGGTGCACCTCATTGAACTGTGGGATGCACCCAGATCCACCAGAGGAAACCCATACACACATTTGGAGAACATAAAATGCCATGTATTAATGTTCCTGTTGATAAATATATTCAGAGCTCCAACACTGCAATGCAAGGCAGATACTCACTTAGCCACCATACTGCCTTTAAGAAGATACATTTACATTGGCATTTTAGCCATGTATTTGCTATGCACGGGCTAGATAAGAATTTAGATCTGTGTTACATACAGATTTTAAAATTTCTGGATGGTTTATAATGTGTCACCATCTTCTTGAATACCCAGTTCAAGGAAACCAGTAAAGGAAAGACACTATGGTATGTTAGGTTCTCATGTCTTACATACTCTAGCTGCAAGGAACTTTTTCTCTGCTTATATTTGAACAGTCATAATGAAGCCAACATCTTGTATTCATTATGTACTGACAGTACAGAACTCAAAGTCCTATTAGTTTCTAACATAAGTAAAGGAGAGTATAAAATATACTGTATATGCTATCTACCATATGATCGTTACATACCTGTAGAGTTAAAAGGGGTAAAGTATTCCTACGTTGTATTTATTATGTGACTAATATATAACTAGATCAATTCCTCAGAATGAATATAAGGAAGGAGAATCAGCCTTGTTAGTATAATTTTATAAATATTCTAGAGAAGTTGAACATCTGATTTTGATCTTGTTCCATCTTACTCTTCCTCTCTCACTAAGTATGTACATTTGAATTAGCAAAACAAAACAAAACAAAACTGTATATGCATGAACAGGCTGATAAACTCAGTTTTAATCACATCATCAGTTTAAATGAAATGTGATTATAATGAGAATAAACCAGCGGTGAAGAATAGTTTCTGTGGTGCTCCATTGTGATTGTGATGTTACACAGACAAATCAGTATCGCAAAACAGCTAAAACAATAAGAACATTGTTGGTTAATTATTTTTACAGGTTGTATGTGCTTGTTCTGGCCTTAACGTATAAGCTTTGTTATTCTGCTTTCAGATACTATTCAGACATTGCCAAAATGCCAGCTATAAGTGACCAAGACATGAATGCTTATTTGGCGGAACAGTCTCGGATGCACATGAATGAATTTAACACGATGAGCGCGCTCTCAGAGATCTACTCATACGTGGGAAAGTATAGTGAAGAGGTGAGATTACATGGTGATACCCTTATTTAATAAAATTGCCTATTTCTGTAACAGGGTTTGCTCATAGTCAACTAATATAAGGCAGCCAGTGGGTGCAGCTCTAGTCTCCTTTACATACGTTTACCAGACAAATCTTCACTGATTTATTGAAAAAAAAGCTTATTGTGCAAGAGAAGGAATCCTATAACAGTTTATACACAAAATAGAATGCATCAAGGAGGAGTTAATCAACCCCCTTCCCTTTCTCCCCTTCTGATCTGTTCAAACATGGCTGTACGGAGTTCCAGTTAACCATGGACAGCCACAAAATAAAAATCTCCTACTGTGCTCTCTGGAAAACCCATAATGCTCCGTGACATCAATGTTGTGAATATACCCTGTATTGAATGTTTATTTGTAATATAGATTTTACATGCATAATAAAAAACCTATTAAAACAGCAAATAAAAATTTTTAAACTGTAAACAAAAAAAATCTGGCACTGACCCAACATCATTACATTTTATGTTTAAAGTAAGCCTATCAGAGAAAAAGGAGGACAGCCATTTCTGTCTTCCTTTGGAAAATTCTAGTTGCCTGATCATTTTATGTCACTATACTTTTTAGGCAAAAAATGGGATTTCCATGTAATAGGAAACCCTGCTTAAATGCAATATTGTTACCACTAAAAAATCGAATTCCATTTAACTTGTAAATGTTTATTATTAATAAAACTGTACATTTAATATACAACTCTGCGTATATGTTGGTCAATGGACTTTACTATGCCAGCTTCTATTGTGTAATTTTATTTTTATAGTTATAATCTTTATATTACTGATTTACAAGTACCATGGGTATTGAATTGTGTTAGACTTTTGCCAGTCAAATAGCATAAAATTGTTTCATTTGGGATGAGTGACTATTTAGCGAGCATAACTAATAACCATTTAAGAAATCATTTTGCACCTTATATGACATCCTCTTGCAACTCACTCTTGCGAACTGGGAATGTTAAGCAGAAGATCAGTGTGCAGTGCATCTGTTATTGGTTAACATTTTATCTGGAAGTTAAGAAATGAGACAAGCTTATGAAGTGATGCCAGCTTTGTGATGAGTATAGCATTTGAGAATGACATAGAACATCTGGGAAGCCATCGGCATATCAACAAAGAAATTAAGAAAACATATGGACCCTGTTCAGAAATATTCTTGGATACATACTGATAAAAAGACACAGGCAGAGTATATTACACATTGTATGTTTTATTATAATGAATCTCTGGATACTAAGTAATTCGCATGGTATGATGATTTTGTATACAGCTAGCAAAGTCAAACTTAACTTGAGAGTTTTAATCCCTTAGTGTTAATAGCTTTCTCTGCTTTATGGCAGGACACATCTCATTGCACACAACACATCTCATTGCTCAGCCCTTCTCAAATATAGCAGGAAATGCTTCATTCTAATTAAAAACTTACTTAATTATTGGCGGAAGGAAATTAATTGGCTGCTGATATCAGTGTGCTGGCTTAATAGCTGAGTATAAAGGGACAAACTGCACAGTGTTTTTTGTATATAATATGCGTAATTCTGTTTTTCACTGTTAGTGGAACTTTCGTAAGTGAGGACCTATAAACCTAAAACACGTGCCAGCATTTTCCTTTACAGAAGAGCTTTCTGTTAAGAAATCCTATTGTAATATATTACAATCACCTTCCCCTCAGCCTCTCCCTAGCCTGAAATGGCTGTTAACATAAAACAATACTTTTAAATAAGCAGCGCATGGTTACATGCAAAATGCTAAAAAGGAATTGTAATTATAAACATCTAGTGGCAACATATCATGGCAATGTATAAACATACGGGGATTTACTAAAGGCAAAAAGGTTGTTTACTTTGCTAATTTTGCCTTACTTTAGTAAATGAGGTGAAGCTCTGCTGACATACATCATCCAATCACGTGCAAACAAAAGTACTGTTTTTTAATTTTTTTTATTTTCCATGCGCATGATTGGGTATTTTTTGCAAAGTGAATTCTCACCAAATTCACTATACAAATGCAAAATCCCCTTTCAAAGTGAAAATTCCCTTGCAAAGTGTACTGCACTTTAGTAAACCAATCCCCATATGTTTGTTCAATAAGAGGAAGCTTGATGGGATCAATTAAAATGGTCCCACTTATAGTTCCTGTATACCTGTCAGTTTCTTAACGTAAGAGGGTTCCTAATATACATATTACCTGAACAAACACCCAGGCTGGATTCATATCTTTCTGTGCATAAGCTTTCATTAGTTTTTACATGCATTAGCAACGATCATGCATTTTCATGCACTGCCATTTTCACCAATAGGCCTCATAAAGCACATTGATGCATCAAAAAAAAGGAGAATACACATAAATGCATCACACAGTAATGCAGTAAAACTCATAGGTATAAAGAGGCCCTCAGAATAAGTTGCAGTCTGAGCCCATCAAGATTTAATTTCATTATGAAACCATCCCATTGACATGTACGGCAGCAGTAATTGCACACAACAATTCATTTTCATTTGTATGACTGCTAGAGAAACCCTAAAAATCTTTATTACAGAAATTTTTTTTTGAATGATACCACTTAGATATATTAAGTGCGTAATGAAGTTCCTCTTGAAGTTGCTCTGCTTATTAAGGCATACAGTCTAATTTGTGGTCAGATGTATGAATGAATTTCAAAACATTTACGCATTTTAATATTTGCAGACTTAATTATACTAACAGTATCCATTACACTGTCTGATCTTCACAAAAAAAAACTAATTGAATATGATACTGTAAATAGCTATGCTTTTTTAAATTCACTGTTGCCATTGTGGTGTCCACATAATCTGAGTGACAATCTTAATAGCAGAAGCTCAGTAATTTAAAAAGATGCATACATAAATACAGAAAAAAAAATTCGGAGAAATCTATAAAAACGGCTTGTTTGAAATTTCTTTGCAATCATAATTAATATTTTGTAAAGCTTAAATACTATAATTAAGGCACATTGAAGACCTCCGAAAAACATAACAATTTATCTTTTTATTGCACATTTTAACAGTCTGTAAACATGAACAGAAGCCTCTCCTTGAAAGTTGTGGTTATTATTCTGTTATATTTGTTTAGTGTTTTATAAAAATGATGTTCATAAACATTCCCTGAAAAGGGCTCTTGATTGCTTACTGCGTTTTATTCCCTTTCACCCAGAATGTAGAATTGCCAAACGACTTGTTTGAAAGCTTCTATCTGGGTGTTGATGAATTAATCTCATTACTACTAGGTCACTGTGATTCTTCTCTTTCTCTTTGTGAACCACTTGTGCTCCCTTTGAAAGTGTTACTGTCTGTTCTTGCCAGACATTTGCCACAAAATAATTAGTCATTACAAACTGCGCTTTTCAATACTTGATATCTTCCAAAGTCCTAATTGGTTTTGGAGAAAAAGTCTGTTAGCTGCAGCTAGTGATATTGCTTTTAGAGCATTATTTTACTGTGGTTATAGAAAAACAATATAAGGTGTTGTTAGATGCTTATTATTAAAAAAAAAAAACACACATTTAACAATTTGGTTCTATATGCAATAAATAAGCTAGTTTTGTTACAGATAACTTAGGAGCTTACACATGCTGGGGACTCTCTCTCTGTCCCCATGTTATAGGGCTGGATCTCTGAGTGGCCAATCACCCAACACTAGCCTTGTTGTGTGGGAGGAAGGGGAGTAACATGCTCCCCTTTTCTCACTTTCCTCCCATTGACCAATCGGGCAGCAAAGGAGTGAAACAAAAAGAAGGTAAAATCAGCTGTTGGATCTGACATTAAAATTAACTTATTACTTTCCACTGCATGAGCAAAGCACAGGTTCACTTGAAAATGTCAACCTTTACTTGTATTCTGCTAATTCGAAATTAATGTAGATTGTAGCATCTGGGCATGTTCAGTAGCAGAGGTTTAGGGACTGCAACAGTAACAACTATGTCCAGACCCCTGTTCCAGGGGGATGCCAACGCATTTCTTCTACTGCCCCCACATAAACACGTTAAAACAAAGTAGAATGAGCCAAGTAATTAGGCAAGCAATACATGATCTGTTGTAGAGCTGCATTCGAAAGTCACAGACCAACACAAGGAAGATTTAAATTAAGTTCCCTGCTCATGTTCTTGTCATCAGTTGTCTCTAGTTAAATGACCGAGCACAGAGGACACACGGAAAGTGTGCCAACGATGCCCTGTCCCTGTGCAGAAGAAGCTGTGACTGCCCCCATTCCCAACAACACTTTGCTAAGGAGATGGGCCTCTTGATTGACAGCTCTTATCTCATGATCCCTGCCCTTTCCTAACACCAGCAAAGTCACAGAAATGCAGGAGGGAGCACACTCTCACAGAATTCAGCACAGGGACTAAACTTGAAAGGGGAACCTTGTTTTGTGTCACAAAGGTGCAGAGATAGTGAGATAAGAACTGTCAATCCAGAGGCCTGCAGAGTGTGGTTGGAAATGGGGAGCTGAGGCATGCTGTCACCATCTGGATCTCAGCTTCTACTGCACACAGAAACATGGGATAAAAAGCAACATACGCTTTGGGAGTTAGGTGACTGAGCTATGAAAAATAATGTAAGGTGGGACTCCTTCTTTAAAATGGGCACATTTATTATGATTATCAGACAGCATGACTTGAATCAGTATACCAGAATCCCTTATATACACACGTCTAAACTCCATTAAGAAGGCATCTTTTATACTAGGGATGCACCGATACTTTTCAGATACCATTGCCAATACTTGGCATTTTCATCAGAATTACCAGGGTTGCAGCGGCTGCAGCTGGTACCTGGCTCTAGCGCTCCACCACTGTCCTGAAATCATTAGTCGATATTGTTTTAGAAAAACTGTCACATGACAATAAACAAAAATGTATCAGTACTTGTACTTGTAAGTACTTGGGCAAGTACCAGTACTTGTACTCGCAAAACTAGTATCGGTGCATCCTTATTTTATACTAAACCTAACATCCAGCATTATTTATTTTAGTGTAACCAGCGAGTTCCAAATGCTTAAGGTGATTCTTGAGCGTACATCATTTTACTAATTACGTCAATTTTAATCTCAATGCTTGATCTCACTGTTTCTAACTTACTTCTTTGCTTTTCTCTAATGCTTTAACAGAAATAGGAAAGAATAGCCAGCACCAGAGTAGATTTTTTATTTAATTTTTACTGATTTACCACTTTAATATTATCATCTATTATAGTTCTTGTTGATGTCAGATAAACTTGAATGTGATATCTCATTATTGATAGACTGACTATACATCTATAAAATAGCTTTTTTCTTTTCTTTTTTTTCAGATTTTAACAGCTTTAGATCAAGATGACCAAGCTGGAAAACAAAAACTTGCCTACAAATTAGAACAAGTCATTACACTGATGAGTATAGACAGCTGAAAACTGTCCTTCCAGGTTACCCTGGAAGGGATAAACCAAGCCGTGCCTCAGTCAAGATTGTCATCTTTACCAAGTGCAAGTTCCGATTGGCTGGATGCAGGGTCTTCTGCTTCTGCTTCTTCCTTCTATGAACCTCATGGATACATTATATTGTCCCTTGGATTAAGGAAGGACATATAATGTGGACAACTTTGGGAATCAAAAACATTCTAGCTAAGACCTCTGCTTGCAGACAAATGGTCACATTATCCGTATCAGTATGGGAAACTTTAAGGTCCTAAGTGCTGTGCTGCTTGTAGCTCCTCTCCTTGCCATGAATTGCTATGGATGGAACATGAACCTAGTATTAAGGATTTTGACAGATAATATAAAATAAAAAAAAAACCTTCTTCAGCAGAAGTTGGCATGATTGAGATCCCAACAAAATGACTTGAAAGATGTCTTCATGGAAGCCTTCCAAGATGGAACATGAAAATTAAATATGCGAAAATCCTTCTTTAATCTCCAAGAGGCCATAAGAAGAAAGAAGTTTTCTTTCTTTTTTTAGATCCATATTTTTTTCTCTCTTGGAAATGACAATTAGCTCTTGCTCTCTAATGCTATAGTTTAGCTTTGTCTCCATGTCCCCAAGGATCTTACATATTTTGATAAAACATAGAAACAGTACTATATTACTTATATAGTTTTCCATGTACATAGCTATGGTTTCAGATATTATACAGAAGTTTTTAATTTTAGGATCCAGTATTCATGTTACAGCACACAGAGCAGTGATCGCATCACAAAAGCTTTAGTTTGTCCTTAAACAAGCACCACTTTAGACTCAGTTTTCCATTTTATATTGTATACTTTGAATTTGGCCTGACCATTTCCTAGGATGGTTCTGCCAATTAAATATCCTGCCTTCTTAAATGCCAGTGATTTGTTTCTTCAGTGGCAGACAGTGAACCAAGAGTAAATGTGTTAGTGCAAACCACAATTTATTAATTTATAATTATGTAAATATGAGATTGTTGAAGTTTGTTTTAAGAAATAATTTTGTACATCAAACATTGATTGTACTATCTAGCACAATGCATCAAAAACATCAAAAAGTCCATCATATACCAGGGAGAAAATCTGTAATTCATATAACAGGGACGACCACCATTAATTTTATTTATTCAGCCTTGGAAGGATTACACACGTTCTGAAGGCTTGGAGTATAAACATTTTGACTGCCATTTGGATTAGCACAAATTTTGATATTCATGCAAAAAAATAAATAAAAATAAAGCAATAGAATATCAGCACAATTTTTATTTGGGATAACAGGATATAGTGTCTTTGACATTGCTTGAGTAATCCAACAAGAGTGACAACAAGTTACTCATTTTAAAACTATAACATTGAAATTCCAGGTAATTCCAGTATCTTTCCAAGGTTATTCTACCTTCCTTTTGTAAACTTGCAGGGTTGACATTTCAATATTTTAGATGGTAAAATGTAAGTCATTTCATCGTGGGACAATGATGAACCATAACAAGTCTTCTTATTCTGTAATGATAAGTAAAAAATAAAGATTTTGTACATTTATGTCAATCAAAAACAGAATACCTTAGTATGGATTTGGTTTGCCATGAGCTGGAAGCCTACAGAAAATCACAGCTGAGTCATGTTTATTTTTGTTGAGAGCACTTAATCCTGTATGCACCTTATTTGAACTTTTCATAGCATTTTCTTGGAATTGGCTGATGGCCTTTGAACTATAAATGCCATTTAAATGAAATCTAACGCATTGGTTGGCAACTACTCTTTGTAAGGCGAAGAAGAAGCAACATACTCAAAGAATTGTAGACAAAAAACCAAAGGTCACGGTGGTGTGTTATTGCCACAACTCAAAGGCTTTCTGCTCGCCCTCTTGAGAACAATGATGGCGAGGACAAACACGTATGCATTTGTGTCTGCTCCAGTCCAGATGTTCCACATAATATATAGGAAGATGATGAGTCAAACATTTGCACAGCTGTACAGAAAGAATATGAGTAGACCACTATGCTATCCAATTCAATCAACCTTACCTTATTCTTCTTTGTATAGTAAATATTTTTTCCATTTTTAAGAAAAAACAGCCTCAGACAATTTAAAGAAATAAAAAGAAAAAAGATAAGTACATATAGAAAAATGTAATTTTTCGTGTTGACCATTGTGAGCTTCAAAGCTACCCGTCTCAAACCCTCTACTTTTTTTAATTTGCTTTGTTCCTCAAAACTCTTTCTTGCCTTGGGATCTGCCAGATTTGTGCTGTGAATGTGTAGGGTCTTTGCCCTGGAGCTCCAGAGGTATACCTTAGATTTCAGTTAATTTTATATGAAAATAGCGCATGTTAATACAGTTAAAGCTGAGAGAAACTAAAGCCTCGCTGAAGATGTGGACGTGGTTCCCATGTTATTCCTTCTTCCTGATTTAAGTTCTTTTTTTTATTTTTGTCTGCCTGAAAGCATTGATCTGAGTGGTTTGTTATGTGACTATATTCTATGTTAAGGTGGAAACTTTATCAAAGACCGCAGAATGGTATGGGTTTCAGAAATAGAGATATCACTGAATTGGAACTAATTAAACTTTCTGCAGATTAAAATGTATCCCCAGATCCAAATGGCTCGAAATTCATATCACTAAAATTTTATGGCTCACATATATGTACAATGGTTGAGGTCCTTTTCCAAGCTTCTAAACACACATTTGCTGTCCTGGCAAATGTAGATATTGCATTATTTTCCCTTGTTTGGGGACCATTGAAGCCTATTGTAAATAAAACAGATTCATGGATTTAATTATATCAATTACAAATAGTATTATAATGTAATCACAGGTCTATATATCAGGTAAAGCTTTATCTTCTCTTTAAAGTATCCTCTTCATACTATGTTTGCATATCGTGTACTGTCTTTGGGGGATGTCAATGACTAGAATGTATCTTTGCATATTACAAAATTATGATTTTAAAATAACTAGGATTTACTTTTTATTTTTGAGAATTTATATTAAAAATACACATATAATCATATTTGAGTTCAAAAACTTTTGCAACATCACCATATGTCCAAAAAATGTTGTATAGTATAGACTGCAATTACTTTCACCTTTACATAAACCCCATTCGTTTTTTTATGAAATAAACTTAAATTACAATTGCATCATCTTACTTTATGCCCAACTCAAATATTTTTTTTCTTTTCGATTTACAGTAGAGCAAGTTAGAATGTTTGTCCGGTTTTATTGCTGTGTCCCTGTTGGGACGATTTCCCATCACTTCATGTGATGGGAAATCCCTTCCCCCTGTGCCACAGGGACAGAAGCCTGGGTGTAAAATCTTTACTACTGGGACATAAATATTGGTAAGAACACCTTGCAAATAAAAAGTTTGGATGGAGTTGATCCTAAAAAGCCAGCTTCACAAAGAGCTGGCATTTATTTTTTGCATTTCTGCTTGCAAGTGAATTAAATACTGGCTTTTTATATCTCTGAAATATGCAGGTGGGATGAGATAGAATATCCAATTTTTTTCTGTTATATAACCCAATGGCAACTCACTTTCTCTGTATTATGGAACACAGTTGACAGATAAAATCACCTGATTACTTGGTGCCCGTGTAAAATGTACATTTTCTGTACAAGTCTTATGGTGGCTGTTGCCAGATGATCATTCTGTGTATTACATTTTAATGTGTCTTGCATAGGGTAATCATTTTGATCCTACCAGTATTGCTGCTGATGTCACAGCTTGAATAGGGAACATGCGATTAAAAGATCAACTTATTGGGCACAATAGAGTAGATTTTTTTGCAGTTTCACAACATATTCAAATAGGGTATCAACCCTAGTAAAATAAACAATAATAGTGAAGTACACAACCGTATACCCAAAATGACATCAGTAACATTAATCTGCAGAAATTTTTTCAAATGCTTAAGAGGAAAGTCTCTTCGTAATAAAATTATATAACCAGTGGGAACTTGAGGTCATGAAAAAATACTAATTATGAAGCTAGCCAGCCATTACATTTTTGCAAAACTGGAACTTCTGATGAGAACATGCTGGTTGCAAATGATTCAATGCTATGTTTAGGACCTCCATGTTAAGAGTATGTTTCTTTTCCTCTTCAAAGCTCTTGTATGTTTCTCTAGTTATTCTTTTCAACTTCCGTTTGTATACCTTCTAACTGTGTATAAATATATACAAGTATCTTCTCCATAGTAATCTGTGAAGGGCTGTAATGCTATGCTTTAAAATGCTTTCCAATTCTGTAACAAGATGGTCTAATGCTGAAAGCTTTTAAGCGTCTTCCAGCTTGAGAGGTTTCTTGTTTTCCCAAGCCTGATAGTATTCACAAAGTCAATACAGATTTTTATTAATATGTCTAATGTGAATGTTTGTCTTCCTGGCAGATTTTATTGTATGAAATGTACCATATTAGATGCCCTTGTTTTGATCAAAAAGTATTGCATATTCGATATAAATATTGTGCATATGTTAGCACTTGCAATATGTCTATGCAAGTCCAAAGCTATTTCTTACCAGGATTACTATAGGTAATCCTGGTACACTTTACATGGCATGAAGCCTGCACATAAAAACCCATGGACCAGGATGGTTTTTGATAAAGCTTCCACCTATATAACCATATCTTTAGAGTCCAATGTTACCAAGAGCCTCAAAGAGATAAAACAATGAATATTAGAATGGAGGTTTTTATTATCCTAGATATACTATTTAAATTGGAAAAAAGAGTTGTAACTTGGTAAAGGCAAGCTTCTGTAACTTTGTTATAATTAATTGTATACCTGTGTATGTAAATATAATGCATTCCTATTTTGCAGTCCAGAACAACAAAAACAAACTATTTGTAATATAGAATAAAGTTTATTTAAAAAAATGTGGTTGCTTCTTATTATTGATTCGATTACAAAATAATAATTAGTAGTAGCATTATTCATAATGTATATGCAAAAAGATCAGTTATTCTTAAAACCCTTTCTAAATTTATACATTAACCAGTTACAAAATGCTGATTTGCTATGAAAAACAGACATGGTCATGAGTTCAGCGACTACAGTCTCTAATCTATATAGCTTTGTGAAAAAAAACAGGTTGAAACCTATTTGTTGTAGTGACATGACAACTTTTTTTTTTTTAAGCAAAGTAATACAATGAGCAATGCAAATAGTAGTACAAAGCTATACAAATGGGCAAAATACAGTTTCCATTTATGGATCAGTTAGGTGGTGATTTTTTGGTACTTACTAGGGGTTTAAACAACATCACTGCTCTCAGTGAGGAGAGGAGGTTAGTAAGTGTTAGTAAGAAATGGGAGTAACTGTGGCCAAACTATAGACTTTTAAAATATTACATATTGTTAACAAGAAGTAAAAAAACAAAAAACGTTTAAACAAGTCCTCACTGGCCTGCAAACACTATGGAGTAATTAATTCCTACATTTTAAAACAGTAGCTTTCCAGTTTCACTTTAACTTTCTCTCTGTAGCTCAGCTCTCCCCTCCCGGGAGTGAGTTGGCAACTTACCATCTTTCTTATCTCTAATGTAAACATAGAGCAGGTGCACAGGAAAAGGGAGAGAGCAGAGTGCTGAAAACCAACTTGAATGCCTTCACTCACTCAAACTTGCAGCTACAGAGGTCAGTAAGGGCTTATTTTAAAGTTTATTAAGTGCTCGCTAAGAATATGTTAACATTTGAATGTCAATTGCCTGGTTGCAGGTTCACTTTAAACTTACCTTAAAGCTGTGAAGGTAGACATATGGAAGATGGCATTGCTGACAGCTCTAGGGCTGGTAAACTGACCCTGGCCTGACTATCCAGTAACTTAAAAAATAAAATAGCCAGCAAAGTCTCATTCTGCTTAGTCATTTCAGGTCAGGGACCTACTATGTTGTGAATCCAGGATCAGAATGGCAGTCCTGGAAACTGAGTTGGGAATGGTAGCTACATTATTTGTATCCTCACATGTTCACTTTAAACTAGCACATAACTGCATTTGAGCCACCATGATACTTCCAGATGTATTGGGAGTACCATACCTGCACATTTATACATGACCATATTTTATTATATAGCCCTTCCTGTTCTCAGCTGTTCCTCAGCCAGACCTGCTGCATTGCTATTCTGTCCAGTCCATTAGGTGTGTTATAAGAAATAGTGACTTTTGTTGCTCATTCTAACATGACCAAAGCTGTTCTCCAACCTTCTGCACACCCAAACCCTTCCTATTTGCATTGGAAACCTAGCAATCACAGTTCTGACCTGCATGAACTGTACAGTAGGCTCACAGAATTTTTCTCCCCATACAATTCTTCTGATCTTCCCTCCACGCTGATTACCTCTGCTGACAAAACCCTCTGTAAGTGGAATTGCATTTTTTATTTATTGTCGGGAGACCTGCAGTGTGCAGTATGCTCAATGCATCCTACAAAGATCAGTGCACAAAACAGCATGGATTGGGTATCTCACAGCTAAGGACCCACATTTAGATAATTTAGTTCTACATTTAGTTACTCGACTCTAAACAGGTTAAAGGAGAACTATGAAGTGAGTGCTTTTCACTCACCTCATAGTTCTAGCCGACCTGTGACAATGAGACTGTCATAGGTCGGCTCAGTAGATCGAGAAGTGAGCGAACACATACCGGCATTCGCTCACCTCTCGATCCTGTCACAGCTCTCTGCCATGACAGGGGAGGGGCTGGATTCCCCCCTCCCCGCTCCGCCAGCGCTGACGGGCGGATCAGACGGGGAGGGGGCGGGTACAGCTGGCTCTGCCTCTAGATAGGCAGAGCCAGCTGTCACTCACGCAGCTGGGCGGATCCAGACTTCATTGTCGGGATCCGCTTCAGCTGCGGCATCTCAGTAGCTGTAGCTCGCGGTATACTGAGCTTAGGGTGATGGGAGGACGCTAGTTTGTGTCCTCCTGTTACCCTAAGGAGAACTATGGGGAAAAGCCTTAACCCCACAGTTCTCTTTTAAATATTGAATTATATTCATTATTAAATGCTTTTTTTTTTCCTTCCAAACAAACATTTTCTCTTCTGAATTAAACGTATAAAGAGACATAAGATGTATTGATGGTGAACTACGTATGGTGTAAACTGTTGTTTTTTTTACAATCCACACTGAATCCTGAGCTAGGCATTTGACTTAAATGTAACAATAACTGCCAACAGAATACACACAGTGACCACTTTACTATGTACACACTGATGTTAACACAAATAGCTAAATACCAATTTATGTGATGTCAGTTTAATATTAACAATATGTGGATATAATCCAAAGGATTCATATGTTGCTTTAACAAATGTTAGTATGGCATGATATGTGACTTTGACTTTGTAATGATTGTTGGTACAAGATGTGCTGGGTTTGGCATTTCAGAAACTGATTACCTCCTGGAATATTCTCGCACTACACTCACAGATTACAGAGAATGGTGACCAACACAAAAAACTTACCATGAGTGGCAGTTTTGTAGGTGAAAACACCTTGTTCACCATCGATAGAGGACAAAAAAGAATGACCAGCAGTACAGGCTGACTGGAAGTCCACTACTGCTCAAATAACCATTTCTTGTAACCTTGTGTGCAGAAGGGCATCTCTAAACACACAACCCATTCACCCTTGATGATAAAAGTTATAGCAGCAGGAGATCACTTTGGGTCCCACACTTATTAAATATGAACAGTAAAGTGGTGCAACTGTGCACACAGCAACAGCAAAACTGAATGATTACAGAATGAAAAACTGTTACCTGGTCAGACAAATCTATTTTTTTGTGGTAAGATACAGATTTGTTTATTTATTACAGCCATTTGAATAGCACTAACAATTTACAAAGCATTGTACGTACTGTAGTATTCACATCAGTCCCTGCCCTCAAGGAGCTTATAGGTCCCTATCTCACATACAGTACATATACACACACATACTAAGGACAATTTAACCAATTAAACTACCAGCATGTCTTTGGAGTATGGGAGAAAACGAGAGTACCAGAAGGAAACCCATGCAAGTCCACGGAGAACATGCAAACTCCATGCAGATTATGTCCTGGCCAAACAGTTGATCTTATCAGAATGTGACATTCCTGTTTTGTATCAGTAGTTCAATCTGGTGTGTTTAATGTTTTTGTGGCATGGGTTAAGCCCTTAATACAAACTAAGGCTCAACTGAATGCCACAGGTGTCATCCACCAGAATAAGAGCTGAAGAGGGGACACATGGATTTCCCCTCAAATCAGAGACATTTGCTCTCACCTCTTGTTGCATCTCCATGGAACAGGAATCAAAGGGAAATGAGACACAACAAAAAAGACAAAACCAAAACTAAAACTATTTATATATAGATATCTATATATATATCTACATATATATATAGATATCTAAATATATATCTATATATATATCTATATATACACACACACATATACATAGACCGAGAAGAGGGTGAAAGATTGGGTTGACAACTTCTGCAAAGTTCATTATGATGCCTTTTCTCTGCTGGGGAAATGTCACAGTGACATTGAGTAGAAGTGAGTAGAAATCTCTCAGGTGACACCACTGGAACATTACCCCTTTACTTATGTGCCAGCTGTTAAATGTTTCTCTCTCGTTTCCTCTCACTTTCTGTCCTCACAGATAGTATGGGTGTATCTCATGAATGGGGACACAGACACTAATAAAATGAACTTGATAGATGTTATATCCCTTCCTTGTTCTTTCCAAAACCAAAAAAGGAGAGATGGCTAGAGTTCTAATTTAATATAAGTAAATTAGAACGCTAACGTGATATGTTAATGATTTCAAACATATTTTCTGTTTATAGTTAATAATGATACACGTGCATCATAGTTGGTCATTACATATGCAGACTGAGTTTCTGCTCTGTAATATGCGGACTGACTTAGTGACTTAGGGGTCTATTCACAAAAGGGTGAAGAGTTTGGAGAAGGCAGGAGAATTGAACAATTTAGGACAAAATAGCTGAACTCGAAAGTGAGATGAATTGGAGATTTTCGCCAAATCAGCTTTTTTGGCCTAGATTGTTCACTTCTCCTGCCTTCTCCAAACTCTTTACCCTTTAGTGAATAAAACCCTTAGGGGTCTATTCACGAAGCTGCCGAGGGCAGCCGAGTGAATGACCGATCTGAAGTGAAGTGAGCCGAACAGTGTTCGGCTATTCACGTCAGGCTGGTACGGCTAATTTCAGCCGTACATCAGCTGAAATCAGCCGTACATCGGCTTGCTTCGTGTGGCAGAAGTGCAGAAGGAGTTCGACTCAGAAGTGCAGAAGTGTGTGCTTTTCAATGGGAATTTTATTTTTTTTTCTATTCTGACATCGCGTGTCAGAATAAAGAAAAAAAGGCACAGCACTGTTTCTCTACTTGGCGGCCGGGAGCAGGAGACTCCCGGGGCGCCAGGGAGAGTTTGCTGTTTGGAGATCAGTGTCCCTGGTTAGCAGTTAACCAGGCAGTTTAAGTTATATGTTATATCACTTTTCTGTAAAGGTTGAATCTTTCTCTGCTGTTTACAGTTTCTGAACCGTCACATTGATCCATTAACGTGACAGGCAGGATCACTGGCCAACTGGGAGACTTAGGAGGCTAGATCCATCGTAATAGGAAAAGTTGAGATTTTTCTAAAAATTGAACTACCTATACTTGTGGATCTAGTGATGCTGTTTTCAGTGAAGATAGTCTTCTGCATTTTAAATATCCTTTATGTGACACTAAACTCAGGAGTTAAATCTTAAAAATGTATTCAAGTATCTTAACCATTAATAATAGTGTACCTTATTTGTGTATCACTCAGCTGTAGTTCCTTAAATCATCTCTGAATTCATGCTGACACACCTTCTGGAGGGTGGCTACTTTTGCTCCCCATGGTCCCTGTGTGTGTTGTAAAGTAGCCACCACTCCAAATTCGCTCCCGTGATGGACTACAAACTATAATTGTTCTTTTTTGTACTGGACACATTCATGATGAAATTAAAAATTAAATCATAAATTGCAGACAGGGGACACAGCCTCCCAGCTGAGTAGTTCAGTTATTTATTCAGGCATTGATATTGTTCACCAGTCCACCCCAATCCTTTTTGTCTAAACCTGATATTGATGGAGTTCCTGAACACCCGCTGCAGGCTCCTTACTGTCTCTCACATGCACAAAGCTTTATTTTTATTTTTTTCATCCATTACTCAGATTAAAACCTGACTTTGGAGTTTGATAATTGGTAGCAGAGTAAAGCAGAAAAAAAAACCCTTTGGTACCTCCTGTTTTTTCTCTATAGATGCCTGGATAGTTACTGGTTAAAACAGCACACCAAGTATATTTCTACATCATCTTAACTTCCTTAAACACTCTAATTTTTATAAATGTTTTGCCAAGGAGAATGTTATAATTTTGAGGTAACCCTGTGAGGTAACTATACTATCTTATTTTTTTTTTTTTTAATTTTATTACAAATTATTGAAATATATGAATTCTTTGCATATTCTTTTTATTGCAAACTGTATAACTGCAATGACTTCATAATATTTGCTTGTTTTATTACTAAATACTAATGTTGCTTTTATTTCACCTGAGCACACGTTTATACATTTTTATTAACTTTAGCAAAAAAATATCAGTTGGTATAACGAACACTTTAATTTTAACATAAATGAGATATGATGTGTTGTGTAAATAGCAGTAAAGTTGTTGCAGGTGGATAAAAAAGTCCTCTCTACTATTCAGGGTTCAGATATAGTTTAGTCATAACCCACTGATTGATAATGGAAAACAGGATGGTCATAGGCATGCTCACTGGGCACACCCTAACCACCACTGAGTGCAACACCGAAACCGCGCAAGCGGGCTCCATGTTTTTAGTCACTCAGCTGTTGGAGAGTTTACAAACATCTCTCTGTAACCAGCTCAGCGATACAGAGCACAGCAGCATTTGCCACTTACATTCCTCACATAACACTCACATTCCTGACTGCCAGGGAAGCTGCAAGTGAGCACGGCTGCTGCTTTCCATCCAATCAGGAAGCTGGGTGGGTGGTCACATGACCACCTGCCAGGCTCCCTGCTTCATTATTGCACCTCTGCTGGATGAGTTATGGGACAGTTGAAGAATTGAGAATCTAGGATGCTTCAGTATGTGTTATAAATATATGTGTGTGTTTATACTTTTGTGTGTATACCCTAATGCCCTAATGCGTCTTCATAGGCTACATGCCTATGAGGTTATATTTTAGTGAATTATGTAGTCTGAATCTCTTTTTGGAAACTTTACCTATTTGCATTTGATGGGACAAATAATCATATGCTGTTACAAGTTATGTAGTGCCTTGTAACACTTAGGGGTGCATTTACAAAACATTTGCAGAGCTGCTCGCTCTGCAATCTACTTTTAGATTTACACTTCTTTATGGGCACAAGATAGAGCAGAGGAGCATAGAAAATGCCTGTGTTTTACAAATACACCCCTTAGTATGTTCAAAGTAAAGAAATCTTTTTTGTGATTAGTTGCTACAAATTTAGCATAGGATTGCAGTTTTCAACATATTAAAAAATAATAATACACAGTATAATAATTGGGGGAATTTATCATTTTGGTCACATCATTAGCATATTTTAAACTGTTTTCTAGTGCATATAGTGACAGATTTATTATCATAGCTTATGATTCATTCTTGAATGCCTTCATAAAGAGAACTGTCTCAAAATTGTCTAAAAATTGTCCCAGTCTCTACACTGTCTCTAAACTGTTGCAACTTTTAGGGAACCTCCTGGATGATAGCTAAAGTGCTTAGCTGACTTGAATGATTGAAGCTGAGTTATCTTTGTGATAATTTACTAAATGCTCAGGAGGATTTCTAGAATGTGCAACTGTTTGGAGGGTTTTTAATTTTCCAAATGCTGGACGTAAATACTGTGCAGTTGAGAAATTAGGCAAAATGTTGCAAAACATGTGCAGTTAGTTGCAAGCATTAATATGTTGCAAGAACACGTCTGAAAAAGGGCATAACAGAAATAAAACTTTGCGGTTAGTTACATGACATTTTGGTCATAACACACACATTCATAAATTCGCCCCATTGCTGTTTTTCTTATAATTATGTAAAAAAAAGCTAAATTAACCTTTGTTGAAGGAACATTACTAAGAGGCAGCATTTCACCCTCCTGGACCTCTACCATTTAAAAGTTTGCAGTGGCTTTGTAACTGCAGCACCTAGAGTACTTTGCTGTTTAGAATAAATGCTTTTAATGGAATACAGCTCTGGTCTCAGATATCCTGCTTATTTCAATGAGTCTCCAAGCTATAGATGTACTATTATGATTTAAAATTACATATGTAGGTCTAATTTTACCTTGTTACTAGTAGCCCAACTTCAGGATGGAAAAGTTGCTAGGGTCAAAAGAAAAGTGTGTGTTTTATCAAGCATGCTTGAGCAACCATTTCTCCTTAATGTAGCTACAATCCCCACAGGGGATGTTGCTAGGGTTCCAAATTACCTGGTGCATCAGAATATAAACAATGATCATGACCTAAAAAGGTGTAAATATATATATATATA